>NC_134144.1:40630342-40981175 GCF_033958435.1 Carettochelys insculpta | reverse complement strand
GGCCTCCAGCATAATTTCGAAAGAGAGCATCCACACACTCCAAGGGGCTCTTTTGAAAGAGTGGGGACAGGAAGCACCATGGGCAGGGTAGCATGTCAGATGAGCCCTTCCGGGGCCATTGCCCGTCCCCCCCCATTAGAGTGTCTCCCGCCCAATACCTCAGCCTGCACATGCCAAGAGCCACACTGTCCCCAGGCAGAGCGAGTGAGAGCAAGAGGCATTGGAGGTGGCATCCTGCTCTCCCATGGACCCCGACCAGCACCCCACCTCCATCACAGCTGCAGTCATGGCTGCTGCGCTGCAGTGGCTCCAGGTGGCCACCACAGTACCCACCCTCCTGGAGCAACATCCCCAGCCAGTCCCCCACAAGCAGTGACTGGTGGGACCGGCTGATGCTGGAGGACTGGGGCAATGACTGGTGAGTACAGAATTTCAGGATGACCAAGGGGACATTCCTGGAGCCATGCCACTGGCTCGCCCCAGTCCTCCAGCACCAGGACACATACCTGAGGCTGGCACTCCCTCTGCAGAAAAGGGTGGCCATCGCCCTCTGGAAGCTGGCCACTCTGGACAGTTACCGATCCGTCGGCCACCAGTTCGGGGGGGGTGGGGGGCAAAGCCACCATTGGGGCCGTCCTCATCGAGGTAAGCTGTGCCCAGCTCACACCTAGACTGCATGCAGGCGGGGCAGGTGGCAGCCTGGGGATGGGCACTGTCAGGAGAAGGGCAGGCACCCCCCGGACCAGGGCCAGGGATGGGGACGAGCACAGGCGGGCAAGCCACACCACACCCCGCACTTACCAGCACACTCCCCATGCCCTGCAGGTTGTCCAAGCGATCAACAAGGTGCTCCTGAGGCAGCTGGTGTGCGACGGGGACCTGGACAATGCCATCGGGGGATTCCAGGACGTGGGCTTCCCCAGCTGCTTCGGGGCCCTGGATGGCACCCACATTGCCATCCAGGCCCTGGAGCAAAGCCATGGGGCCTACGTGAATCAGAAGGGCTCCCACTCGATGGTCCTGCAGGCCTTGGTCAATCCCAAAGGCCGGTTCAAGGACATCTACATGGGTTGGTGTGGCCGTGCCCACGACACAAGGGTCTTCTGGAACTCAGGGCTGGGACATGATATGGCCAAGGGGACCTTCATCCCCCAGCGGGAGCTCCCATCATGGCGGAAGCGGCCTACCTCCTGCAGGCCTGACTGATGCGGTCATACACCGGACACATCCAGCTGAGCCAGGACCTTCTTAACGAGTGGCTGAACCAGACCCAGAACACCATCGAGGGGGCATTTGGCTGCCTCAAGGGGCGTTTTAGATGCCTCTACACCAGGCTAGAGGTGGGCCTCCCCAATGTTCCGGTGGTGGTCAGAGCCTGCTGCACCCTCCATAACTTGGTGGAGGTGAAAAGCAAGCCCTAAATGCAGAGGTGGGCCGCCGAGGCGGGGCATAGATACAAACAGCCTCCTGCCACCCCATGCCACCAGGCCCAGCATGACGGGGTGCGTGTAAGGGAGGCCCTGCACCAGGCCTTTGAGCGGGGGCCACAGTCACCCCCTCACACCCATACCCTGCATACACACGCACACCCACCAGCACCCAGGCATGGGGGGACACAGGGTAAACCATGAAAATAAACTGTTTATAAGGAAAAACTATGCCCCTCATTATTCAGGGGGAACTATATACACATGTGGGGGGGAAGGTAAACGGGGGAACTATACACATGTGTGGGGAGAACTATATACATGGGAGTGAGGAGGGTTGCTGGGGGGTCAGGGTGGGAGGGTCTCACCCCTCCAGGGACTCGATGACCAGGAGCCCCGTCGGCTGCACCTGCCCCTTCCTCCCCGGATCTGGGGGCCCCGCCGGGGCTGGTGGCACAGGGAGATAGGGGCATGGCTTGGGCGTAGTTCCTGCACCTGCACTGGCCTCGGCTCGGGGGAGGTCAGGGGGTCGGCCTCCACCTGGCCAGCAGGCTGTGGGCCAGGCAGATGAGGTTGGCAGTGGGGAGGTGGGGAGGGAGCAGAGCCTCTAGGTCAGCCTCCTTGGAGGGTTGTTAGGGGAGGGCAATGGGCTGTGGGATTGGGGAAGGGGGGATGCACGGGCAAGGGGTGCATGGGGGACAGTGGGGAGGGCGACGGTAGGGCGTGAGTGTGGGAGTGACCCGTGATAGAGCAGGGGCAGGGTCCAGGTGGCCAACCATGGCCTGGGTGAGGGTGTCCAAGTTGGACCCCACCCAGTCCCATGCCTGCCGCTCCATGGCAAGCCACTCCCACCCGACACCCATCAGCTCCCTGAGAGTGGCAGTGTGGGCCACATTCCCTGTCTCCTCCTCCTCCCCAGCCTGGTGGCACAGGTGGAGGGACCAGAGGCAGCCCCGTGCTGTCCCAGACCGAGGCCTGGGCTGCTCCCCCTCACGGGGCTGGTCTGGCTGCTGGAATTGTGGAGACAAAAAGGGAG
This sequence comes from Carettochelys insculpta, assembly GCF_033958435.1. NCBI lineage: Eukaryota > Metazoa > Chordata > Testudines > Carettochelyidae > Carettochelys > Carettochelys insculpta. The sequence goes on along the minus strand of NC_134144.1, from coordinate 40,978,712 downwards.
AGGAATGGGCCATTAGTCCCAGTGAGGGACCCCCTGAACCCACCCCCACATCCTGCCCACCCCATCCCAGTGGTCCTGCAGGGATCGCACCCAGGGTTCCCGGTGTGCTGGCTCTCCTCTAGCTCCGTCAGTCCCTCCACGGCCCAGTGGCCCGTGGTACTGTCCGGCCCTCATGGTGCTGGGTGCCACACGTCAGCCCTGTGAGGCTGGGGTGGCAGGGTCGTCTGGCCTGCTCATGCCCTGGGGCTGATGTCCCTGTGGGTGGGCTGTGGCCACCCTGGGCAGGACTGCGCTCCCCTCCCCCTGCCCTACGGCCACTAGCACGCATGCTACATACCCATGGGTCCCTCCAGGAACTCAGGCGAGGTGCAGTTGGAGGAAGCCAGGCTTGATAGGCCTGAGGGGACATTGATGACAGGGGGCCCCCTCACTTGAGCCCTCATCATTGCTGGTGTTCTGGATCCTTGCGGGGGGATGCCTGCGGGAGGCTGGTGGTCCGGGTCAGTCCTCCCCCTCAGTCCCCGTCCCCATCTCCTCCGGCTCAGTCAGGGGGTCAGTGGTGTCCAGGTATACAGCCAGGGGTCCTGCCTCCTTGGGCCCAAGGAGGTGGTCTAGTTCTCAATAATAGGGACAGATGGTGGGTGCTGCTCCTGGCCGCCCAGCCGTGTCCCGAGCCCGGCAGACCTCACCTGGTCTGGGGTCTGTGTGGGGTGACCCCAGCCGGTGAGACCCTTGGCCAGGTGCTCAAAAGCAGATGCGTTTCAGCGCCGGACCCTCGTCTGCTGTGGGACCTCCTCGTCTTCCCACAGGATGAGGAGGTCCTGCAGCTTGGCCTCTGTCCAGGAGGGGGCCCAACATTTGAGGGGGCTGGCTCCACTCCTGGGAGGACTCCCTCTGGTCCCTGGATGGCGCCTGTGGTGGGCAGGAGTCCCAGCTGCTGACCATGGTGCCGGAGGTGCTATGGCTCCCCCTGGGGCATCACGGCTGGGAGCTGTGCGGGCGGCAGCATGGGGTCCCTGCATGCTCTCAGCTTCCTGCCTGAGGGCTTCTGGGAGCCTGCGTGCTAGGAGGCAGTCAGACACAGGAGTCATAAAGCTCCGCTCATGCTGTGAGCAGCGCTGCCACCTGCCAGATGATCATGCCCATGGAGGACCCTCTCTTTCGAAAGAGTGGGCCACAGAGCGTCTACACTTGCTCCCTTTCGAAATTGTCTTTCAAAAGAGGACACTTTTCCTATCCCGGGAGCAGATGACCGACTTCGAAAGAACGGGGGTGGAGGGGGGTCTTTCACAGTTAATTTCGAAAGAGCGCCTTGTCAGTGTAGACGCTCCACGGCTTCTTTCAAAAGAACTCTGTCTTCTGATCCTAATTTCGAATGTACTTGCTAGTGTAGATGCACCCTTTTTGTGCGTAGGCGCTCCAGTGGATCTTTTGAAAGAGCCCCCTTCTTTCAAACAACCTTTCAAAAGAACTTGCTAGTGTAGACACAGCCCTTGGGCCTCTAACATCTTAAAAGCAAGATGAGTATGAGTTCAGCCAGAGTTTGTTTTCTATATATATATAAAAACAAAATCTTTCTACCCATTCAGTCCACAATGATAGCCTTACATGTGAATTACAAAGAAAATGAATTTTTAAGCCCGAGTTAATCATCAAACTTCAAACATTATAGCGGAGGCATTTTTGTCATCTCAAAGAAATTAAATAGATGGTGAAATAAAGAATGCAGAGTGGAAACAGCAATTTCTATGCTGCCCCCACCATGAGCTTGTGCTGATAAAAGTCAAGGACAGGCAACGTGAAGTTTGCTCATGGATAGGAGACATATATGCATGCATATATCCCCTCCTCAATACACAAGCTACAACTACAAACCCCTTCTCTCCTCTCCTCTTGAAAACCATGCAGGAAGTCAGTAGGCATAATATGTGTATGGTCCATTGGCTAGCATAGACACGAAAAACAGAATGCTTCTCCTCATGAAATATGGTCTCTCCTCCTCTCCTCTCTGTGAATTTTCATCTCTGATGTGCTTTATCCCCATGCTGTACAGCTTTCATCAGGGAGATCAGCTTTTCTCATAGGGGGAGTCCTGACCAAGAAGGGATTTGCAGGGAAGTCAGGGTAATTTTTGGGAGATCGTGATATTCTGCCCTTATTTCTGTGCTGCCTTCCGATCTGGGTGGATGGAGAGCAACAACTCTTAGCCAGGCACCCGTGTCTGAAGGCAGCATCCTGCCAGCAGCAGTGCCGAAGTAAAAGTGACAATACCATACAGTGCCAGCCTTATTTTGGCACTGTTGCCTTCAAAGCTTAAGAGGTATGAGAGTGGTGGCTGAGGGACCAGTTGTGCAGGCACCAATATAGAAGTAAGGGTGACAATCCCATATGTCTCATCCTTATGTCGGTGCTGCTGCTAGTGGTGGTTCTACCTTCAAGCCTAGATTCCTTGCCAGCAGCTGCTGCTCTCCACCAAAGTAAGGGCAGCAGTATTGCAGCCCCCTTACAATAACCTTGTGATCCCCCTATTTCTGCTTCAGGTCAGAATCCCTATAATTACAATACTGTGAAATTTAAGATGTAAGTATCAGCTCTAACATTTACAGTTTTAAAAATCTTCTGACTGTGAAATTGACCAAAATGGACTGTGCATTTGGTAGGACCCTACTTCAGTCCCACGTAAGTATTCAAAATGGGAATCCTATGGCATTTACAGAGGGCATACACTTTCTGCTAGTTTTCTTCCTGGAGAGAATTTTACCCATCAAGGACATGAATAACTTGTGTATGTGTGGAGGGGAGACAGTACAGCTGTGGTATCTTTGAGCCTTCTGTATGGTAACGGTTGGTAAATGCTGAGTTCCTAATGGCAACCATTATCAATATGAAGTATTTATACAAAGCATCAAAGTACAAAGAACAGTGATGCCTCTGGGGATAAAAATCAATGGCTGGATTTTCAGAAGATCCACAGCTCCAGCTGACTTTATTCAGAACGGCAATTTGTGATTAAAATTATTACTATATAATCAGTGCTTTTTTTGGTGCCAATACTTTTTGGTACTGCAGTACCAGCACCTCAGAAGCACCAGCCATAGGATTGGGAGGTGGGTGGGGGTAGGCTGAGTACTGGCTCCTCTTTTTCAATACACAAAAAAAAAGCACTGTGTAAAATTCTTAAAATTTTCATTTATTTAATTGTGTCTAAATCACTAAACTGACTCAAGGAATAGAAGGGCTTAAAAAATACCCAGGGCATACCAACACTGTACATATTATGTGCTCAAAAATACATTCTCAAAACCTTTAGTTAGAAGCTTTATTGGTTGGTTATCAACCTATTTTCCAATTTTCAGAATTTTCCTACTAATAAGGTAAAATAGTCTAATAGGCAATTGCCTGGTTTCCAATTTTTAACATAGTGAGTATTTGTTTGAGACAAATATGTATCACTTAAAAGAGCTGTTGCAATCAGTAAGGCAGAAATGTATCACAAACTGACAACACCAGGAGGCAATAAAACATAAATAACTGATTAAAACATATTATGGTTTCATACAAACTGACAATAGCCGGAAATTCTCCTTTTCAGGCTTTCGTGCAATCCTTACTCTAACATATGCCCGGTGTCTTTCTTCTCCTGACAATAGACTGATCCCTAACTTTGACTCTTCTGTCATATATCAGTTTGTGCCACAACCTTAACATTATTTAAAATGTTGCATTGTTTTAAAATACCACATACCAAGAAAAATATTTAAGGAAATTTCTCACATTTTAGTGTTTTGGTAGCATAATGGGGACAGATAGCAACTACTTTGTGCTATAGATTTGAATGTGAAATTTCAGAAAACCTCCTTGCATTAAAAATGAATTAACTGTGTGATTATTAATTGTGCATATTCCAATCCCTTTGTGCTGTACTGCATGTTTCTTGAATCTCATTTGAATCCTTTGGCTAAGTAATGTGTCAAGGGGGGTACTAGCCTGAATGCCTGACTTATTTAAAAAGCAGGACAGCACTTCCAGATTAGAATACCAATGAGTGGGGTTAAAAAGGCTCTACTGTAGTTGGAGGGCAGCTCTCAGTCTGAGAAGTACCTGAAAAGGACCTCTATGGACTAATTTTCAGAATCACATTGTAATGTGGGCTCATGTCAATCATCAGAACAGACAGCTTCTTCCCATGATATAAACTAGTTATACATTCAAGAGCTGCCAGAGGATCTTCATTAAAAAGGGACTTAGCATTAAAAGAAGAAGGTTGTTTTATTCTAATACTTCAAACAGTTTTTTTGTTTTATACATTCTCAGAAATCTTTTTTGTTCTTCTTCACAATATCAAAAAACAGCCACAGAAGCAGCAAAAAACATTGAATATTCCAATTTTTAATAGGAATCAAGGTAGCTTTCAGGTTTCAGGCATTAAATCATATACATTTTCCTAAATATATTCATGCCTTTGAATAACAAAAAAAAAATCTCTAGATGTAATAAGAGGATGTTTTTAATCTTTTGTGAGAAGGGATTTGCAAAGCTGTCTACTCAAGGTACAATATCTACTGGCAAAGTATATCAGTGAGAGCTTTATACATATAAATTTGTATAAAACCTTTGGGCTATCCACAAGCTTCTAGATACCAGTTAGATATTACAATCCATGTCATTAAAATTTAATATGATTGTGTTAAGAAGAAAATATTAACAATATCCATGTAAGTAAATCATTGACACAGTAATCTAGTATTTCAAGAAACTTTAACAGAGGTTTATTAAAAAATAAATAGATAAATGTATCTGTTTACTTATGTGTGTGTCATTTCAAAGAAACTGATTTAAATATAATTGCACAAGTCATGCAACTTCTTCAAAGTAGCTGGGGTATTTTGATCTAAAATTGCAGCTCCCTGCCTATTCCATATACCAATATAAAGTCTTTGTAAGACTGTAACTGAAATGAAGAGGCTTTTATAAAAAGAAAATGTACAATATGTTCATGCATTGTAAAGTCTAATCAATTTGTCTTTTGTCACTACAATTATTATACTGAGCCATTTTCAATACTGAGAGAAGACTCATTTCTAACAGGTTTTTTTGGTCAAGTTGGCTTCATTAAAAAAGAAGACACTGAACAATATCATCACTTTGCAGTTTAGTGCTTAGAATTAGTAATCAACAAAATAAAATAATTAATATTTTTATGACCCTCATTATGATAGTACTTAAGCATCCCAACTTTGTGAAGTAAAGTATTATTATCCCTATTTTACAGATGAGAAACTGAGATACATAAAACATCAACTTTACTCACATTCAGTAGACCATTACTCCACCCATAGCCCCATCGAAGTTCATAAAATACATTCCCAAAGTAAAAGGTAATAATCAATGATCAGGGAGAAAAAAAAAAACTGGCTAAAGGATATTAAGAGACTTTCTCAAGCGTACAGAGTGACTCAGTGTCAGAGCTTAATTAAAACAGCTATTTCTGACTTTCTTTTCTGAGGACAGACTATTAAAATACAGGTTTACTTTTCATGTAAGTTCATGGTCATGCCATTACAACATTAATATTATAATATAATAAGCAATATACTCTAGTTTCTTTTCAGTAGTTAGCCTCAGATCTCTCTCTGGAAGTAGAATCATGAAAAGTGTGTTTCAAGAGCTTAGAAAGCCAACCTCAGGGGTAGGCTGTACCAGACTCAGAAGACCCCAGGACGAGCTCAGTTACAATCTTTCTGATGCTTAGAGATAAAATAGGCACAACAGACCTTCCTTTTTGGGTTCTTATAGGTCTTCTGAAGCTCCTCTCTCTAGCTCTGTCATACTGAAGCCTTGGATACAGAAATACATACTCAATACCCCAACCAAAAACAAACTCACCCCCCCACCACACACACACACACACTGTACAGAACAAGAGCCTGGCAATTACTGCAACACTCTGGCTTCTTTGTTGGCCCCCATCTTTGGCACAGATAGCAGTACAATCTTTGTGGTGGGTAAAAGGACATTTGAGGGCTTGTCTATACTAAGTGGAAGATTCACCTATTTAGGATCGATCTTCCATAGTTCAATTTTGCACAACTCATGAAGACGTGGCAAAAATCGATCTCTCTGGGCTCCGCAGTCAACCCCTGTACTTCACGCTATCACATGGAGTAAGGAAGGTTGCTGCAAGAGTATAGAGGCTAGATCCTCACTAGGGAAATAAGTCGTTTCTGATAGGTCAATTTTAGGTATGCAAATGCTGTAGCTAGAATTGTGTATCTAAAATCAACAGATTTTCCAAGCATAGACTTACCCAAAATCTCAAATCTAAAGCACACAGGCCAAGAAGGACTTGTTCAGTATAGTGCAACTCTCTAGCACAGAGCACTAGCAAAAAAGTAGAAAGTAGGCAATGAAAGTCTGTCTTGCTATGAAAACAACATGTTATGCCAATATGACTAAATAGAAAATTAAACTTGGGCAAAATCCTCTCCTTTGGAGGCTCAAGAGCTGCTAAGCACCACTTGCAGATTGGTCCTCTTATAAATAACAACGTATTGAATATATTTTGGTAGTACCTCCAAACTTTGTACATTAAGTGACACTCTCAATCTGTATGCATTACGTGGGAGTGACAGAAGATGCTGAAATATGCATCATACTTTAGAATATGTAGCTGTACAAAGGGGAGCATCATGCAAGACTAATCTCAAGAAGTTTTTCTGTCTGTCTTAGGGTTTGAGGTTTGTGTGAGTTTTACAACGCAGCTATATACTTTGTGTTATTGGCAGGGATTTCCAGACTTTATTCCCACTCTGCGATTTAAATGGTGCATGGTGCCAATGTACTGAAAATTGTGGTTTTATTTCTGTAAGGAAATCCAGATGTCCATGCAGATGCAGCCCATCATCCAATTATTACGATTGCTCACCATTTACAGTTCAAATACTATACAAATATCCCTACTAGTGAAAACAAAGGCCTGTAACACAAAGTGAAATACAAGGAGTAACAAGATAAAACAAGTTTATCACAATTCTCCAGACTACCGTAACTGCTGCAAATGCCACTGAATTTAAAGTCAGATGTGAATTTTCCTCGCTTGACATCTTCCCTATGCTCACGTCAACTTCACCAGTCTCTTCTTTTGCTCACATGTTGATTAAACTACCTGGAATACCTAGATGCCGAACTGATTTCTCAAACTGGACCACATATTTTGCACTTTCTAAATGGCACATGGACATTTAAAGATTAAACATTATTATAAATATGCTGATTCTATTAATGGATGGACAGTGCACAAATGAAAAAGCCAGAAATGAAACATGGAGGCCTATTTGGCAATCATTTAGAAGGCTACAATACTCCTGGACTGCAGTGAAAAATGCAGTCTTTTGTTGGAGAAGAACTAAATTAAGATGATTGTAGATATTTAAGCCAAAAACTTCAAACTCAGGGGCCTGAAAGCATGTCAAACTAAATCCATGTTTCATCATGAGAAATCAGATATCTAATCTTATGCATCCAACTATGAAAATTTGGAGGTTAGTTTATGCGTGCGTTTATTAAAAGCAAACATAGAAAAGTCATCCCCCTGAAAACTCCACTGACCATATGCATCACTTAAATTAAGGGCTTAAGTGGGAATCAACAGAAAAATAGGACCTTGTGGGTGTCCTCTGCATAGGGCCAATTTTCATTCTTACGGAGTATTGTAATGAACAAAGTCCTAACCTTTAATAGAACAGTAAAACTAAAAACTAACTTCAAAATACCCCACAAATGCCCAACTATTCATTTCTGTGGCATTAATTCATGTATCAACCAAACTTTCACTAAATAAATGGGCTTTTATGTATTGGTTCTCCTGGAGCAAGTTCTTTCCTGATTGATCATTCTCCCCTGAAAATACCTAACTAAATGGCTTGGAGAACTTAATTCAGGAACCTGAAGACGTGAGTGATTCAGAATATCATGACCATCACTGTGGGAATGGGACACAGAGGGAAAGGAGATCTCTCCGATCACAGGGTCTCAGTCTGATCAGGGCTCTGAAGATGATAATAGTCACTCCAATCTGAACGGTAGACAATACAGAGCATCACATTAATGATATGGGGACATATAGTCTCAGAGGGGTAGCTGTGTTAGTCTGTAGCTTCACAAAAAGCAAGCAGCCCAGTAGCACCTTAAAGAATAACAACTTTATTTATTAGGTAATGAGCATTTTTCAGATTCTCTGTTAGTCTTTATGGTGACATATGTTAATGTGCCTGCCAGAGTACCAGCAGCAGTGTTATTACATTATAATGACAAATTCAGTCCCCTTTCTGTGGCTGCTGCAGAAAAATCAAACCTGTTAGACAACCTTATTAAGTATAGTATCTTGATCCACTTAAATTGGAGACTATGTTCTGAACTAGCTAAAACACTTGGGGTTCTGGAATCATAACTGTAAATAAATTCATAAAATAAGAGGTTTTCCACCATATCCCCTATACTTTAAAAAGACATATTGTGATGAATATGAAGAATTATAAATCACTTACCTGCATTAAATGTTTATATATTTAGGCTAGTATACAAGAATTAATATTTTAAAAATAATGATCGTACTATTCAAAATTTCCAAAAAACAGACAGTGTGTGTTGTGCTGATGTTTGAGGAATCTAAACAATCTAATCCTGGATTAAGTTACATGCCATAGCCTTCAAAACCTATTAGTTTTTACATAAAGGAATGCATTGTGTTTTAAAAAGACCAATATGATATTTGAGAAACATTAGGAAATCAGTTAGTCTAGTGAAACTAGTATACAAAGTCTTTGGCAGTTTTTGTAATCTTGCTCTTTCATTGCATATTTATGCGAAAGCAGTTAGATTTTACACACCGCCTTCCCTCATTTTTAAAGGTTGTATTTTAATATACTAATCCTATTGACACGTTTTGCACCAAATTCTGTTCTGTGTCCTCCTCTAGAAATCTTTAGAAAATACTGTGACAGCTCAAAAAAAATTCAGACTTGCAGATCTTAGAATATTTTTCAAAAGCCTATAGCCATCGCCACGCTACAGAACCTCACATAATTTTTTTCAGAAGATGCTTTAACACCAACATAAGGATTTGATGCCTAGTTTCTTCTTCACAGGCATGTCTCTTTAAAGGAGACTTTCCTCTCTATCATTAATGCATAAGTCAGTCAGACAGACCTTTTTAATAAGCAGTTGAAGAGCCACTGTCTTTAACACATGGAACTAACAAAAGGCTCATTAGTCAAATGAGCAAAGAATAGTTTGAATATCAATGTCTTATTTTAGAGGAAAGCCTCCTCCAAAAGAATCTCATTGCAGTCATTTTAGAGGGGTTTCTGTGTTCAAACTTTAATGCTCTAGACACTATTTATGAAAAAAATGATGCAGAAAGAAAGCTGTTAAAAGAAAATATTATTCACACCTCTTTAGTAATGGGCCCTCTCTTTCGACAATATATTAGAAAGCAGAGAACCAAGCTATGTTAAAAATATCATCCAAACAAGTGTGCCGTGTCAGTGATCTGTTGTGTTTCTTAAACTAGCAAGGCTGTCTAAGTGAACGCCGAGCAGCTAAAAACTGTATTTAGGAAAACTGCAAAAAGCTCGATGCTCTGCACCCCCTCAGGTGAAGTCGCAAGCACACTACAACATCTCTACCAGTGATCTCCAGAAGCAATGGGATAGGAGTTGTGGAGGCCTTACACAACATGGACGAAACTGAAGTGTGCTTCCCACATAAGACAAGAGCAGATCCAGTCCCTAGGTCTCTGCAAGTATGAGAAAATGGGGATCAGGCATGGAGTGAAGAACAAGATGGTTTGGAATAGATTTTGTTTGTGTATGAAAAGTTTCATATACTCATTTTTAACAGCAAATGCACTCGAGTGGCTTGTGAAGACTATATGAAATGAGCATATGGCACATTAACACATAATCAAAGAATCTTGGTACCACACATTATCACACTATATTCCAGACAGATTTACCACAAGAACAGGTGCTGAAGTATTATTTTAAAAGCAGATACTACAGCAATTGTAAAAGTGTAAAGAGGACCCCTATTTCCAGACCGAAATGGTCTTATTCTTTTAAAGCTAACCTTTCTCAGCTGTTGGGGCAAATCACAGACTCATGCTTCATGGAATACCCATATTTAAAAGCCATATAGAATATTATCCATAGGGGGTCCTTTAGAAACATAATAGGGTTCTCTGGGAATCACAAGAGCTCAAACCCACAGATTTGTCATTTTTCATTGCAAATTATTTTTGGACCACTGTACTATATATCTGGGTCTGGACAGGAAATTTATAGATCTGAGGAAGTGGGCCTGTCCCACGAAAGCTCATCACCTAATAAATCATTTTGTTAGCCTTTAAAGTGCTACATGACTGCTGTTTTTCCCCCCCACCGTACTTCAGGTAGCTTCATATCAGAAGTGGAGACAAAATGCAATAAATGGTCTTACAGTGTGGTCAAGTTGGGTGGTAAGGATAATTAAAATATAAGACACTCAGGGGAATGTGATAATGTATATTAAAAGACATACCTAGCTTTGGTGTTAGGCACTAGAGCTAAGAAAATGCTTTCAACTGCTACTGTATGCCTTGAAGGCATATTAGCAGTGGAGTATTGAATTGATATTATGACATGGAACAACAAAGATTAGTGACAACTATTAAAGAGATAGGACCAAATAGGCTGATGTGGTAAATAATTCTATGATATTTGTCGTCACACTAAACTACTCGATTAGCACATAACAACCAGATACAGAGAAAAAGAGCAAAGAAAAATGTGCCTTTCCAAACTGTTCTCAAAAAAAAAAAAAAAAAAGAAAAATCAACAGGGCCAGACGAATACCCAGAGACCAGCTACTCCAAGATAGGCCCAAAAAAGCCAAGAACAGAACACCACTGGTCATTACCTACAGCCCCCAACTCAAACCATTGCAACACATTAAAGACCTACCGCCTATCCTTAATCAGGATGCCACATTCCAGAAGGGCCTAGGTGACAGGCTTGTTCTCTCCTAGAGACAAATCTCCCAACCTTATGAGGATTCTCACCAACAGCCACAGTCTATACTGCAGGAACACCAGTCTTGGGACTTTTCCTTGCAAGAAAGCCCGCTGCCAGATTTGTCCACATTCCTATTCTGGGGATATCACTGGACCTAACCAGGTTAGTCACAGAATCACGGGCACATTCTCATGTTCCTCAACTAACATCATATATGCCATCATACGTCAACAATGCCCAGATGCTTTGTATATTGGACAGACTTCAAACTCTCAGACAAAGAGTTAATGGGCACAAAACAGACAAAAACACTCCTGATCCATAAATTGGTCGGCCGACATTTTAATGGAGTGGGCCATTCTGTTAATGACTTAAAAGTTTGTGTGTTACTGAAGAAGAATTTTCACACTTATTTGGAAAGAAAGGCTGCTGAACTCTCTTTTATAGTCATATTCAACACACTAACACGTGGTTTGAACCGGGATGCAAATTTTCTGGGTCATTATAGGGGCTCTTTTGCAAACTTGGTTTAATCTAATTCTTGACTTCTCCCCGCCCCTCTACTCTCTGATTTGCTCACCTTGACAATATTTTTCTGATTTGTCAACCTTGATTACTATTTTTGGTTCTCTGTGCCTTAAATATTGAGTCTGTTCTGGTATGGCTATGGTCTGAAGAAGTGGGTCTGTCCCACGAAAGCTCACCCAATAAATTATTTTGTTAGTCTTTAAAGTGCTACTTTACTGCTTTTTTGTTTTGATAGTATATAGACTAGCACAGCTTTCTCTCTGTTTTCAGAATGGAATATGAGAAGAGGAAATCATAACAATATTTTCTTTTTTTAAAGTATATTTTCTTTTGTTAAAGTAACAAAAAGTGTTGATGAGAAAAGCTGCAGAAAAAAAATCATCTGGACTTTAGGAATCTTTTTGATACAGTGTTGCAGAAAAATCTGCCCTATAAAGGTCAGCAAGTATGGCACTAAAGGTGGCTAGAGAACTGGCCTGGGTATCTAAGACAAAGGTTACTTGTGGGGATGTGGGAAGTTGATAAGCAGAATGCTGCCATAAACATCAGATTTTCGAATGGATTCCTTCTTTTATATGTCAAATGCAGGTAGAAGAACTGTGCAGAAAGGTGATATGTGTTGGCTGATACAAAAATGAGGCGGGGAAGTCAGTCAATGCAAAGGTGAAGAGAAGTACAGGTCACAATAGCATAGGACTGAGTAAGAGTCTGAGGGAATCAAACCAGGCCTAGAAACATCATTGTAATGTACAGGTTGAACCTCTCCAGTCCAGCACCCTCAGGACCTGACTCTTGCCAAATGAAAGAATTTGCCAGACCATGGAAAGTCAAAGTTGTCTAGCATCATTACAAACACTTCCATTCCTTACTGGGCCCTTAGAAAACTTTAGGATTAAATTACATCTGAACAACAGCACAGAACACTGAGAGCCAGGACTGGTAAACAAATTTCATGAGACTATGAGAAAGTTGGCCACATGCATGATACATGGTCATCGGCTAACTAAAATCATGCCGGATTATGGATGTTGCTGGAGGAGAGTGTGCCAGACTGGAAAGGTTCAGCCTGTATAATAATTAGGTAAGAAACAACAAAATATTGCATCAAAGTTAAGTCCTCAATACAGAATGGAGGAGGAGGAGGAACAAGGGGAAGCTTTAGGTACTGGATGTGTGTGCATTTTACATATTCCAGTGCTTCACAACAATGAAAAAGCAAATCAAATTCCGAGTCAGATAACCAGCACAAGACAAAGAAAGCCCTCCTTAAGGAACAAGCAGTAAGGTCATATGTGGGATGATGTGAGCAAGTGTGGCCAAGTGATTAGAAAAAGAATAGTTTAAAGTTGCCAAGAGTGCAACAAAAGGGAGCAATTTTCCAGAGTGAGATTGGGGTTTGGAAATCTTAGTTATTTATAAAGGTGAGGGAAATTCTGTGGCAGATGGAAAGAGAAGGAGTTTAAAAGGGATGTCGATTAAGGGGTAGGCAATCCTGAAGGGAACAGAGAAGAGACTTGCTTCAGGCTATCTGAGCTAGTGTTAAATAGAAGAATAAGGGGGCATGAACTTAAACTGAGGGAGAATAGGAGACAAAGAATTTAGGTAGAAATTTCTTGCACAGTTTGTCTTAGTGAAAAAGCCTACCAAGGGGAGACATAGTAATAAGTAGTATTCCAAAAGAAATGTTGAACAAATAGGAAAAATATATTGCAGGGGTGCAACTGCCCAGGTGGAGAGTTACAGCTGACAGATTTTGGCCTCATTCTGTCCAAAATCTGCTAACTTTCTAAAAGTTGAGAAAAAGTTATTTCCTTCCAATAAGATGTTTTAAAAGCTGCCCATCCTCTTGTATTCCCAGAGCACAGCTCATGAGCACAGTACCGCAAAAAAAATCATGTTATGGCAAAAATGATGTTCTGTGTGAATTTTGATGATGATGAGAGGTGTCAGGCTGACAATCCTAGAGACTGAGGCTCTCTATTTATTGACAGAACATGGACAGCTCAGTGAGTGGCAGTGCAAGCTCCCCTTAGACTCTACTACATGCCTCCAACTTGTAAGCGGCTCTTTCTAAGGCTGAGAGCACAGGTCACTCTGCATGCCCAGGCCTTCCAAGATCTCTGTGGAGAATGCCAAAGTAGTGCCACCACAACTCTGTTTCTCATGACTCCGACACCTCTATGAGGCTTCAAATTTCTAGAAATTTATCTATCGTGAGAATTTAAGCCATGGCCATATAACATCTAAACACACTTTGCAAAGTTTAGATTATAGGCATCTCCTTTTCCGAAGTGGGAAAAATCTCCTTTGATCCTATGTAACACCACACTTTTACAGGACACAAACTAGGAAATGTCATCAATGGTCTGAATGCTTAACATAGCAAACCCAGCCGTTAGAAGAGCCAAGACCACAAAAATTTATCTTCAAGCATTACCTAAATGCAGGCAGACGGCTCTTATGTAGCTATCCAGAGCACCACCAAAAAAGCTGCCACTCTGGTGACACTTGGGTATTGTTCTATTCTCTCCCAGGGAGACCATTGGTTAAGGGGCATTGACAAGACATCAACTAATTCACTAAGATAACGGGGTGTATTAAATGGTCAACAGAATGAAAGACTCCAAGGCTTTAGCCACAAACAAGTTATGAAGTGAACACTCAGATCACATGAATCATATACCTATTATTCTCATGTGCTTTTGGAAGTTTTACCCAAGAAATTTAACAGCACCAGTCCCATTTTCACAAAGGTGATGTGGATCATGACATCTGTGTCCCATTAACATTCAGTAAAATCACATCTAACTTTCACCACCAAGCTCCAGTCACAGCCATGTCTACACAGTTATTTTTAGCATCCTGTCACAAATTCTACTGCCATATATCTGTGGACCAGGGATGGAAGGCCTATTCCCAGAAGCAGTGGGGACAATGGTGCCTAAGACTCATTTTAATAGCACAAGTGAAGTCAAAATGCTACAAATGGGATTACAATATTGTAAAAGTTGGGTGGTAATGATCATTAAAATATAAGACTTCTTTTGAAATGTTTACCCCCTTATTATTTGACATTTATAGAGGGAGAACATCTCGAGGCCTCATCCAGGTTGGCACCCCATTTTTGCTAGGCATTATAAGAACACACTATGATAGACTAAGTTCTTGGGGACAGAGACAATTTTTCCCCCAGAAGAAATTCTAAGATTTTGGTCACATTTGATCACAATATAAGGTATTTCTTTTATTACTCAAATATTCAATATATCCAAAGCAATATTTTCTCTCCAATGGCCAAAGTTAAAATTTAATCTTCTACTGTTTGTAGCAGTGACTTTTCTGAGGTGATCAGTAATCCACCTTTTTGTTCAAACTCTGGTATTTTTGGATTGCAGAAACATTTGTGAGCTCAACAATGTTTGCCATTAAGCAAACTTTGTCCTAGCAGCAAAATCTGCCCCTTCTCCCTCAGTTGCAGAGGTCCTGTAAGCAGCAGAAGCAGGGTGATTTCATGCACAGAAAAGACAGATTGGAATTAAAGAGGAATGTGCATGTTCTATACGTTGTTGAATGCTTATTTGTAGGGCTATGGCAGGGCGGTAAGTAGGAAAGCAGATGTGTTATGGGGAACATGCAATTTTCCCTCTCTTGGAGTGATTGCATGTAAAAGGCAAAATAGGCTCCCATGGTCATTGGGACTATTCTTGGCTACGTCTACACTAATCCACACCTTTCGCAAGGGGGATGCTAATGAGGCACTTCCATGAATATGCAGCACCTCATTAGCATAATACCAGCTGCAGCAATTCTTAAGTGCCACTTTTGAATTGTGTGCTGCCCGTGTAGACGGGGGCCTTTTGATACGACCCGCCCCCAGTCTTCGAAAGCCCCTTATTCCTATTTGGTTTTAGGAATAAGTTTTTCGAAAACTGGGGGGTCCTATCGAAAGCCCCCACCTACATGGGCGGAGCACAATTCAAAAGCGGCACTTTATAGATCAGATTGTCTACTAAATATTTTTGTAATCATGTTGACTCCAGAATAAATCGAGAAGGTGGCTGAGGTTGAAACTTTCTGGAGAAGAGCTCTGTCAAAAAACTTGTTTCTCTCATCAACAGAATTTGGTCCGATAAAATATAATACCTTTCCCAGCTTGTATTACTAATTTTGAAGTTTTCATGTTCATATCGTTAATAATGAAGATATATTCTGGATAGCCCAACTCTATAAGAATATGATTAGAAAAGTGGATTAATCCTTCTGTTAATCAAGAGCTTCCATCACCCTACTCCTGAGAAAGCATTTCAGCCATCATATATATTCATTGCTATTTGATATTGCCAACAAGCTTTCCTCTGACTGAGGAAAGTCTTTTTAAGTGGACTTGTCCATTGGGCTAAAACCACAAACACAGTGGTTTAGTGGTCACTAAGCCAGTGACTAGTATCATATAAAATGACTTCAAATCACCACTTAACAGATTCAAACCTAAGATAAAAGATCCCATATCTAATCATGAAAACTCTTAGTCATCCATTACCCTGAAATTTTTCCTTTACCATACCAGATGAAACTATAATTAAGAAGGTTTAGCTTCAGCAGTACTGGTGAGAGGAAGATTGTAATGTGCTTCACATAAAATATTGTGATTTTGGTATTTGGAAGCTGAGTGAGCAACAGCCTGGAGTTTGCTGAAAGTAAAAAGATTCCAGGAAGAAATATGCGGTCTGTCTGAAATCCCACTTACAAATCAAACTGCCTTTTACTTTAACAAAACTCCAATGTATTCCCAAAATGTGTGAAACAGAAGGCCCAAGCCTTTTACACTAATCAAAGTCAGTATCTAACAAGTCACCAGAGCGTTAATAGAAATAACAGTGTTTCCCTAAAATTGGAAATACAAATAATTCTGATAACTCTTGATAAATGTTGACTTTTTAATAGTGACTGGCAAACATATATATTTAAGCAAATTAAAGTTAATTCATAGTTGGGACTCATACCACTTCGCCAGACATTCTACTTTACAGATACATAGCAGTGGGTGGGGGTTAAGCTGGTCTCTCTTGGCCTCCCTCTATACACCCACTTACGAACAAGTAAAGCAGTATAAAGAAATTTAAGTCACAATAGCTTATATTATTAGGAGCAAGAAGAATTTGTAAATTAAGAAGGGAATAACCCACTTTAGTTTACACATTTGTATGGTCTCAGACTCTTTAATTCAGGCAGACTCAATGGGCTTAGAGCAGAGAGTACGTACCTTCTCCATATACATTGACAAATGGCTGGGAGTTTCATAAGTCCAAAGGAGTCTAAGGGCTTGTATTCATTTACCCTGAGATTGATATCCCAGTGTTTAATTTAGCAGGTCTAGTAAGGACCCACTAAATTGACTGCTAATGGTACCCTCCCCTCATCAACTGTGCTATGTCACCAGGTGTAAGGGAAGTTGACAGGAGAGATTCTCTTATCAACCTCCCACAGTGGGGATGCTACAGATATTCATCCTAAGGTATGTTCACACCAGCTACACTATTCTCATAGTCAGCTTAAGATACACAACTCCAGCTTTCTCCAGTAATGCAGACCAGGCCTAAGTCATGTAACATAAAATTTTTAAGGAATCTAAGAAGCCCATCTGGATGAGCAGCCATGGTGTTCACCATTACAAAGTCAAGAGTTACCCCCAGTAATGAGAGATTGTATCTGATGTCCTGCATTTATTGAATGAAATACTGACCGGTAACATTTTCCACTGACAATCATGACACAGTTATCTGTTATTACCTAATAAAAGACTTATTGCACTATAATCCTCATAAGCCTATGATACAGCTACAGTCTATTGATCAACATGAGGATTTTTTTTAAGTCCCTGGTCTTTTAAAGATTACACACAAATTAGATTTCTCAGAAGTTTGTGTCCCTTTTGGGGTTAAGTTTCATTACTCACTCAGGTCCCATCTTATAGCACTACTGGTATCTTATACTGAGGTGATATATTATGGACAGATTTAATGTTAGATTTTAAATAATAAATACCTTCTAATTGTTAAACACAGAATTAAAGCAGGAAGAAAATTGGCTTGTAGCCTCTTGCAGTAGTTTACCATCCAACCAGCACCACTTAATGACAGTTTACAGAGGGTGGCCATTACGAACAGTAATTTCAGAAGGCAGAAGAGTATTTAAAAAAACTTGCTTTCCAAATGCATTTCACATTTTATATTTAGCAAGATGTTCTTCTCACCATGTGAACTTTCCAGTGGCTGTGTTGAGCAAACTGGGTGTTCCTTTCTTCTAAGTTTCATTTTAAGATTACTTTAACATAGTTCTTTGTAGTTTAGTTTATCATATATTCTGGCACCATTTATCACTAAATACAGAATGATGAAGAAATGGCTCTACTAAAACAAAACTGCTGAATTAAAAAGCTGTTAAATGAGTCGGAGTGCAGACTACTGTTAATATGTGGGAAAAGTGTTTGGCTGGAATAAATTACTTTCACAGTAATAATTTGAAGGGTGCACCTTTGGAGAAACATGTTCAAAAATTCACATCTTGATTTTCTGACTAAATTTGTATTTGCTACTAATAGCATTTTTAAATTAGCTACACAGTGGAGGTGAGAAAATGCTTGGACTCAAATAGTGAGGTTTAAAACCAAAATTTTCTCTGTTTAATAACTGAGAAATAGCAAGTTTAATAATATACATGCAAAGCACCACAACTGATTCCAATTAAGATACATTTTATTTGGTCACCCTTAATCTTTTTGTAAATGCCTTTACAATATTTCAATGTACTCTGCCATACCAACACGTACATAATAAATAGCTTTCCCTATATTTTACTCTAGTCTGCATATAACCCCTTTACATATAACAAATGGCCAGCCATCTAACAAGTTAAGTTGCATTTTCATTTTATTGATTGCAATAGGCCATGTAGTTAATAGAAAGGATCTAATATATTGTTGATATGTCTATATCTACTGACATAGCATAACAATTTCAGACTTGAAAGCACAATTTTTTATTTAAAATGTTATTGAAATTTGACAACTTACAGGGCATGCACTCTCAGCTTATACATTTATAATGTTTCCAAACTAGTTTGTAACCCGGCGGTGTTCAGTAAGTCAGTCAGGATATTTTAACCCTCAAGAGCAGAGGAGCAAGTTCTGATGCTTTTATTTATCTTTTGACAGAGTGGTTAGAAATTAAGAATGTGACATTGTGCATTTGGAAAGCATCCAGTTCAAAAACAGGAATCATTTATTTACTCAGAGCTCATAGACATTCCCCCTCACTTCAGTATTCATGTATGTCATTGGCCGCCTCTCTCAGTCAGCACCTTAGGGACCTGATCAGTGCCAAATGAGAGAATTTGCCAGACCAGGGGAGGTCAATATTGTCTAGCACATTAACAATACTTCCACAGCTTACCGGGTTCTTAGAAGACATTGGGGGTAAATTACAGCTAAATAACAGCACAGAACACAGAGCCAGGACTGGTGACTGTAAACAAACTTTATGAGATCTTGAGAAACCTGGCCACACCCATGATAATTGGCTATTTAGTTAACTAAAATCATGTTGGATTCTGAGTGCTGCCAGACAAAAGCGTTCTGGGTAAGAGATTGAACCTGTATTATGGGCAGATTTTTATGTATGGTATACTAGAAATGAACACGTCATTTCAGTCTTGGTTTGCTTTCAGAATGCTCAGTGGCACAGAAAGAACCAGCTCATATGTATGCATCTGCCCCAAGATTGGAGGATTCATTGTTAGTGGATTGGTTGACAATTGGTCTACTGCAAATAATCATGGTAGAGATCAGGAAAGTAGATCACGAAATGGTTGTTGTTTGGTAAACAAAAATGCCCAAATTAGGATAGTTAATTAGGCAACAGCAGCCATTGACTTATTATATTAGTGCTTGCCTTGATCAGCACAATGGTGGCCAAAAAGGGTTCTAGTGAGATCTCTCTTTCTAACGAGCGAAGATTAACATAATTATAAATAGGATTCTTTCTGATGTAAGTCACTGCATATCTTTGCATAAACGTGACTTAAAACAACTGTTATGTCCTGAACGATTCATTACAGATATTTAGATGGGCTGAATGGAAGGAAGGACAAGTGGTGACAAGAAGATCAAGGACCCTGATCCAAAACCCTTGAAGTCAGAGGAAAATGAAGACTTCAGAGTACCAGATGTTTTGTGACATTAACCATATACGTTAACCTTTTTTTTCCTGGTCACTAATACTTGCTTATCATTTGCACTGTGTTTGCTGGTAGTTATATTTTTATTTAGTAAGGTAACAGAAATGGCAGAATCAATGGCACTAAGGCCCATTTTCTTCCATACTCCATTGGCCACCTGATGAAATCAAGCACTCTGTTATTGATAGGTTTTTTTCTTCTTAATGCGTGTATCACACTACCAACCAGCAGCCCTATCATGCTTATATGTAATACAGTAAACCCTCGAGTTACATGGTGGTCATGTTCCTGCAACATCTGTATAATTCAAATTTTTGTGCAAGTCAAGAGGAGATGGGAACCAGGCTACAGACTGGTTCCTGGCTCCCCTGGGCCTGGATGAGCTGGAAAACTGACCAGCCTGGTCAGTTTCCTGGCTCCCTGAGTGGTGGGGAGCTGGGAACCAAGGAGCAGCCTGGTTCCAATCTCCCTGCTGCTTGCAGGACCCAGGAAACTGACCAGCACTCCAGTCAGGGGTAGCAAGAGTCAGACTACTACTTTCTGCGCTCCTATCAGGGACAGCAGCCTGACTCACAGTTGCCAAGACTGAAAGAAGAGGTGTCCCACTCCTGTCGGGGTGGCAGTCACATTAACCCGAGGGTTAACCTCATTAATCTTGAGGGTTTACTGCAGAATCATCCTGCTCCTATTGCATCCTCCCCTGTATGTGCATTAGGGCGTAGTGGTCACTTGATTAAGCACACAAACAAGATCTGTCTAAA
Organism: Carettochelys insculpta; assembly: GCF_033958435.1. Classification (NCBI taxonomy): domain Eukaryota; kingdom Metazoa; phylum Chordata; order Testudines; family Carettochelyidae; genus Carettochelys; species Carettochelys insculpta. Next base: position 40,958,137 of record NC_134144.1, on the reverse strand, counting down.
ATAATTCTTTTACTTACCAAATTGGTTTCAGCATTCAAGGAACTCCTGTTATGTTGGACTTATGGCCTGCCAAAAACTAAATATTAATTACAACCATTCTAACTGCTTTCATTGATATTTAAAATGAGCCATGCAAAGTAGTTGTCTTCAGAAAACGTCTGAAATAGTTCAATAGTTACTCTACACGTGGTACGAAGAAGAGTTTTTTCAACACTTTTTTGCTTTGCAAATCATTTTTAGGAATGCTAGATACATGCCATTTAGCGATATTTACTTTTCAATATATTTCTGTAGAGGAGTAGGAGGGCTGATTAAATTTGAGGTTGCTCTTCAGTAACTAGCTTAAATTTCCATTATGTAACATATGGTTCATGCCACTTTGAATATTAAAGATGTTGTCTAATATATCCTAGATTCATACAATAAATAGTTTCCATGTGACTTTCCAAGTATTATATATTTAAATTAGCAAATTAATGTAGTTTTGAGTTTCCTAGGCTATTGATTATATATGATGCCATATCACCAGAACACACATAAGCTGTGTTTTCTCTCACATATATCTAATAGCATTGTAAAACTCAGTACTTTCCAGTCAATCAGGTATTCTGATCAAACCCCACGTCTTTGTTGCTAGTTATTGTGCAGTGTACAGAATCTGAAAATACACTAAAAAGTCCTTTTTGGGAAGTGAATGATACTTGTTCGCTGCACGGGTTTTAACTGCTCATTTCATCTTGAATAGGTTAACTCAATGCAAAAGAATCACTTCCACCTTGTATTTAGCTGTAAAACCGAACAGCTTTCTGACACCTGAAAAGGGGCTCTGAAGAGTTTAAAAGGTTGTCTCTTTCACCGCCAGAAGCTGGTCCCATAGAAGTAAGAGTTCATCCACCCTCTCTCTTATTTTTAAATAAAGATTTTACAGAGGTGATTCCAAAACCAGATTTCAGATCAAGATTCAAATTTTTTTATCTTTGGTATTTGGATTCAGGGTGAAATCCTGGTCCCATTTAAGTCAATGGGAATTCTGCCACAGACACTCAATATGGTCAGGATTCCACACCCAGGACTTTGGTGTGCCCATTATAAGACAAGTTTCAAACTTTCTCAAAGTTCAGTGATGTTCTACTGCCTTTTGTTTTTAAAATTGGTATGATGCTGCTTTTTGGTGGTGGTGGGATTCTTTGCTGTTTGGGTGGGGTTATTATTTTGGTCCATCCTTCTAGTTTAAAAATTGTCTTTTTTCCAATTCTACAAGGACCTTACATGGAAAAGTTTAACAGAAATCTGGATAAGTTGCTGATTTTAGAAATAAAGTGTGAGAAAATATCCAGAAAATATCACAACATATTCATAAGAGTTTTGAAGAACTGCATCATATTTTAAAATTTTTGGGAAGAAGGGGCCTCCGGAAGCAGCACATCCTTCTGGAAACCCCCCTGGGGCTGCGCTTCTACATGGCATTTTGGAGTCTGGAAGAACAGTTTTCCAGACTCCAAATCACGTGATGTTATGCTAATAAGGTGCAGGGAATTTGCATCCACACCTCATTCACATCTTTCCCTCCGTGTATTACCACACCACTTCCAAAGGAAGTGGCCTGTGTAGAAACAGCCAGAGAAAGAATGAGTCCTCTACAGATTTAGCTTACAGCTGGCCAGTTCTTAGCTCAAACTGTAGAGGCTCATGCACTAAGTTCCAGAGGTCCAACGTTCCAGTCCACCAGGGGACAGTTACAGAGGAACAACATATTTTGGAATAAAATACCTCTGCAAACATATAGGCTTTGCCTACACAATGAACTGGGGTTGTGATTGTTCTGGCCGCGTACACTGACTCTCACTTTCATTGAGCTGGCATCAACATAAACAGCAGTGTGGCTGAAGTATGGCTTAGCTATGCTAAGTATGTACCCACCAGTATCAAGTGGGTTTGTACTCAGGATGACTAAACTGTGCCTCTTGCTGCTGTGCTGCACTGCTATTTATCCTTATGCTGGCTCAATTCAAGCTAGTGCAATATATACTCACAAGCAGAGAAATCACACCCTTAGCTTATAGCACAGACAACCACAGCTCATAAAAGATTAGACCAATTCTCAGATTAGGTAGTTTCTCTTGCTCTAAGTGACCATGGCTTTGTAATAGTTAATATTTCACCTATTTAATATCACTAATTATTTTCCCTCTACAGCTCTGATGAGTTAGTTATAGCCTGAAATAAAAAAAGACACTGTGGTAAGAACAACTGCACAGCAGGGTTAAGTGCCATCTTGCCTTCAGTACCAATAATTACCTTTAAACAAAAACAAAAGCAAGATAAAAAAAGCTGTTTTCAAATTTGACAGTTAATTTACTAATGCCTATGTGGACCCAATTTATAATAAAGTAGTATTGACCAGAAACAATCCTGCATTCATACTCATCTGAATTATTTTATTGTTCAAGTCTTCTATTAAATAAATTGGATAGGATTAATTTTGCAAGATGAGATTGTCAGAGGCTGCTGCATAAACTAGATGCATGTCAGCACTAAATTTAATTATTGATCACAATACAATAGTGCTGAGTGTTCCAATCCCCAACAGCTTCCAGTAACTATCAGCAGATTCCAAATTTAGAGACTGGAGGGAAAAAAATTGATCGCAGATGTCTACATTCTAAATAAATAAATAATTCATCAGCACTAAACAAAAAGTAATTTCAAAGTACAGTTTAGTTTATATGTTGAATAGGATTATGTACCCAAAAAAAAAACAAAACACCAAAACAAAAAACACAAGAGTGACTCCCTTCAAATAATATGTTAAAATTGATCAGTTGAATGTTCTAGTAGTGAGGGGGATTCCTTTGACTCTCTACTTCTTCCACACAAATTAAATATGGAAATGGGACGTGAGGCTCAGTGTCTTGTCTTACTTGGTCCCAATGGTCTGTGGCAGCTGCAAATCTGCATCGTCTTGTGGGGTAGGCCAGCAGCCTAACTACAGCAGTTACAAGGTTGGATGAGCAAACGGAATGCTTTTCTCCTGCAATATACTCAGGCAAGAGTGCTGAGCACAGAGCACAAATCCTGTGCTTACTGTTTTATAATTTTATGGGCCAAAAAACTCCAGTAACCTTGCACAAATACAACAGAGACCTAAGACGTGACGGAAAAAGTCCTAGAAAAAGGGGAAATGGGGGGGGTGGAAATCAGGTTATACGCAGTCTACAGAAGACCTGATTTGAGTCTACTGTACCTTTGAAGCCAGAGAAAATTCTGTACAAACCCTATATAAGGAGTTAGAGGAAGAATTAGCCCAGCCCATCCAAACATACAACTCATCCCCTCATAACATGGAGATTGAAAAACCCCATTCTTCCTGAATTTATAGATTCCTCCTCCAAAGCAAGAGTGGACATGCAACAGAACTCTAGAGTTGTGGCCACACTAGCTTCTCCTTTCAGAGGGCCTATGGTAATGTAGCACTTCAGAATATGTTAATGAGACAGATGTGAATATGCAGTGCCTCATTAGCATAATGGCAGCCACGCACACTTCGAAACTGCTGGTTTCTAAACGCATGCCACCTGTGTAGCTCATGGCTTTTCTAAATGACCACCCCCCACATTTCAGAAGCCCCTTCTTCACAAAACCAAATGGGAAGAAGGAGCTTTCCAAATCAGGGGGCCATTTTGAAAGGCCCCAAGCTACACAGGCGGTGTGTGTTTCGAAATCGGCAATTTTGAAGGGTGTGTGTGGCTGCCATTATGCTAATGAGGTACTGCATATTCCTGGAAACACCTCATTAGCATATTCCAAAGTGCCACACTACCATAGCCCCTCCCAAAGGAGGGTCTAGTGTGGCCACAGCCTAGGATGCTTACAGTAGCAAAGCAGAGACAAGGTTGAATCCGAGGTGTAAGAACACACTTTCAGATTCAGATCATGTGCTCTTAGCTGTTAAAGACAGCTTAACTGAGCAGTCCAAAATGGATGGTATAGATAATTGTTCCTCTTCAGTTTAGAAAATTAGAGAGAGACAACTTGTGACACTAGACTAGCTTCTGCCATTTGGGAATTTGTTTCTGGGGTTCCTACTCATTCAGCATATGAGAAATTTGTATGTGAAGCAATGAAACATCCAGGGTTTCTCTTATTTTAATTCTAGAGAAATAAATACAGAATCCAGAATTAGAAAGGTGTGTCTACACAGCAAAGTTATTTCAAAATAGCAGCAAAATAACTATGGCTGTGTCTACACTACCAATATCTTTCAAAGGATTTTTTGAAAGGAGGGGGCTCTTTCAAAAGATCCAGCGGAGCATCTACACACAAAAAGCATACTTTCTACAGTAAATCGAAAGTAGTTAGCACTCCTTTTGAAATCGCTTTTCCTTTCCCATTTCAGGAAGAGTGCCCCCTTTCAAAAGACTCTTTCAAAAGAAAGTGTGTAGACGCACCTAAACAAAGGGAAGAAGGGGTCTTTTGAAGAGGGGGGTTTATTTTCAAAAGAGTCACGTCTACACTGCTTCTATTCTTTTAAAAGAAGCTCTTCCGAAAGAATATGCAAATGAGGCACCAGATATGTAAATCTGCACCTCATTTGCCTTTTCTGTGTCCCTCATGTACATGCCTCTTTTGAAAGAGGAACACAAGTGTAGACACAGCTGGAATAGAGCCTTTTTCAAAATAAGCCATAGTGGGTCCAATGGCTCTATTTTGAAATAGAATCTGCAGTGTGCAGATGCTCTGCTTTGAAATAGCTGAGTGCTCTGTTTTGAAATAGTTGAGTGCTATTTCAAAATGCATTTTGTGTTTAATCCTACTATTTAAAAATAAGCTATTCAGGAATACCTCTTCTGGAATAGCTTTTTCAGGAATAATACTGCTATGCAGACATAGCCAAACAGGTCTAGCCATCTGAATAATGAGGGAGAAAAGGAGAGATAAAACAATTAAATAAAAATGCACACAGTCTTAACCATATGTCAGTCTTTGTAATGTAAGCCTGCTAAATACAAAATAAATTTAAAATCATTTCTATCACTGTTATTCCATATATCATCTTTTGAAAGTCATACACTTTATTAATTTTGATATAAACAGTGTTAAGGAAGCCATCATCATGCTAATGATTTTTACAACATTTCAATTTCCTTTGACCTTGTAAACAAACACTTTCGTATATAATTATTTTTTCCACTATGTAACATACAATGAAATTCACTCTGAACAGATTTTCATACTGCCTTGTGTAGAGTTATTACAAAAGTGCTTGAAAATTGCTAGCCTACACTTTACAGAGAACTCCAAGCTAATTCCAAACACAAACTGATTCCTCCAAGATTTAGCAAGTTTAAATTTTACTTACTGAAACACAAATCAATGTTTTACTTATTTTGGGCTTTGTACAACACCTACTGAAGTCAAGAGGAAGGTTGAGATTAATTTCAATGGGGCTGGATCAAATCATCAAATGTTACACTCGCACACAGGAACGGTTTTCAATTGAAGGAATTTATTGGAACTTTCTTATTATGCAAAATTAACACAAAACAAACAACTTCCCAGAAGCCCCACTTCTGAAGAGTCGCATGGGAGCAATACATTCTTCTGATGAATCTAAAAGTGTTGGGCACACTCATTGGCTTTAACGAGGTCTGTGACAGTCTTTGAATCAGACTCCCCTGATAGCAGCCATTCAGCACCTTTCAGCAGAACAATGCCCTCATATACATATTGTAATGTGTGTGCTACACTAACATGTACTGATTTCTTTCAGAAACTCTAATTATTAAAAAACTTCTTTAATGTATAACCTGAAGCAAATTCTGAGCTTAAAAGCTACATTGTAGAAGATAGTCTCAGAGGGTTACACAAGATGACACTAACGGGAGGAGAAATTTGGGTTCTGACTCTCTTTATGATACAGAAGCTTATATTCAAAGCAGACAACATATAGGGATCCAATTTTGGGGTCCAATCATGAAAATGATTAAATTGTTTTCTCCAGATAAGATATGAATGTTAGCTGACTTCTGTTTAAATACCATATTTTTAGAAAATTGAAATTGAATTAGAAAAGAGGAAGTCTCGAGATTTCAAGGAATTTGTTACGTAAGTTTACAGGTTTGGGAACTATATATTAATTTATAAACTAAATGATTTGTTATAAGTTAGTTATTTTAAAATTGTCCTCTGTTAGATTCATACTCAGTCAAAACAAATTAATCCCCTCTTTATACCACTCACCCTCTCCCTGCCAGTTCTTGCAAAAAAGCCCATGCTGTGCCCCATGGAACTATTTGCAAGCTTGCAGCTAGAAACATGCCTTTGCAGGATAGGGACCAAAGTCTTTTAAAGAGAAGATTCAGTGTAGTTTGGAAGCGGCCACAGCTCTATAGGAAATACAACTTTAAAAAAAAGCAGGTTTTTCCTGAATGCAGAACAATTAGCTCATGCAGAAATAGCATCTGTTTCAATGCCAACAGGTCCACTACAAATTAAATGAGAATTCAGTGATCAGTCCTATTTAACTTGTCATATTGCAGGTTCCATAGTACTAGGCTTCCATCACAATTTCACTGCAGAAGCCCCACTGCACATGGTTTAAAGCAGGGTCCCCTCTCCCCACCCTCTTCTCTCAGCCATGGGAAGCTGATGCTCAACCTATTTTATTTTATTCAGCTGAGCCCAGACCCAGAAAATCTCACTTCCATGAAGGAAACACTCAGTAGCACATGAGCAACTGAAAGGAGAATTTATAAGGGACTGTGAGAGTTATGACAGAGCCATGTTTGTTGAGTCATACTAGAACCTTGTCTAGGTAGTCTCCATCTGTTGTGGGGCTTTCAAGGTAGCCCTACCTCTCACCCACTCTCCCTAGGGTAGCATGGAGCTTTGGATGGAAGTGCAAATCCTACTACTGCTGTTAGATGCCTAGCCTTGAATCCACAAACAAATAAGCTAGAAATTAAGACAAAAGCTGAGTGCTAAAATGCCACCATATTCCCAGAACTTCCCACTATGTGTTAATCTGGTCAAAGATCTCTCAGTTTTACTTTTCAACAGCTCACTACCATTGCTGTCCTACATGTGGGCTCTTGTGCTGAAGTGGGAAAAGGAGCCTTTCCTTCTTTGAACAGAAGGAAGTCTTTGCTGTTGTGGGGAAGTGAAGACTGGGTCTCTCCTGCCACTTACAAACCAGGTAAAAGAAAGAATGGTCATTTGGACTCAGGGCCACTGGAACAATTTGAATAGTGGAGGTCTCAAGAACCACTGAATCAAACTCTAAATCCTGTATGTATGGAAAGCACTTCAAGCTAGGTGATGCGGCAGCATCTCAACACCCCTAGTCCAGTGTCTATTCTTGGACTGAGGTGTTAGGGTGAAGACATTTGCATTCCAGGGTAATGTTGCAGAAGACATGGTCATAAATTACAGTTCAAGCAACAAACGTACAACAATGAGTTTTAAGAGGACAATGGCCTGTTGATAAGGATCAGCCACCTCTCAAAGAAGTGCATTTTATTATTCACGTTAACAATTGTGGAGGCTTGGAGTCTAATCACTTAGATACATAATATAAGGTGTACTCCTGAACTGATAAACATGATATATCAGGTTGCATAGGTACTTTTGTGGAGCTTATTCTAAACACTTTGCAAAAGACTATTGGTTCTGAGATCAAATTAAGTCCTAAATTGGATTTTTTTTTTTTTAAAAATAGCTACTGGTATTAGAAGGTTTCTTCGAGAATCCTTTCCTTCCTGTGATGGTGGTAACTGGTGAGAAATGACCTGTGGCATAGTATAATATTAGGTTTCTAAATGCTGCTACCTCATCGTGAAGTAGAAGTGACTGATGTATTTCAGATGAAGGCATGTAATTTACTCACAACTAAGTATAAATCTACTCAAGACCATTTGTTCACATTAGTAGAGAAAATACCTCTGAAAACCATGCAAAGATCATTTCTTTACTGAATGAAAAAACAGACATCTTCTGGAAATTTCAGAGAAAGTAAAAAATAGAATCCGTACAACCATGAAAATACCTAAATTTTTTCACATGAAATTTAATGACACATACATTTTGTACTCTGTGCAACTCTAGTTTAAGGCCAGTGCTGACTTATTATTTTTCCAAAGAAAGTATCATCAAGCAAAGAATGTGACCGTGGTAACTATCATCTTCACTATAAGAGGGGACCAGAAATAAATGGCTTTGCAGGGGGCCCCAAGATTGGTCCAGCTAGGTTATTTCATTCTCTCGTCCGCTTATTTTTCTCTTCAGCTATGAACAAACTGAAAACTACACACAGGAAAAAAAGATGAAATCTACCCAGAGAGAGTCATGGAGAGCAGCTTAGAGTTAAATAATGGAACAGCTTTGTGGTTACAATTCAGGCAGCTCTCCAAGTCGGGGCTATCAGGCAATGAGGTAGAATAATGAAGCTACTTCTTCAGATAAGAGATCTGCTTTATAAATATGATCTTTTGTACAGCAGCTGTAGGAGAACTATACACTTGAAAATAAGCTTGTCTCTCAGAGTAGGTGAAGTGGCTCTGGTTTGTTTATGCTTATGAGTTTCTGGGAACACTGGTAATTTTATAGAACTGAAAAACAGAACTAAGTAAATCTTCAGGAGACAAAGCTTATTAATGTGTAAGCAAAGAAGGCCTGAATGCATGCATACATGGTAACCAGCTAACCAGAGGTATGAGACTTGATGAACAAGACACACAACCTTTGGCTCCAAAAGCACAGGTTTTTTCCACTTGTACTAAAAGAGACCCTTCCTTCTCCATCAGCAGCGTCAGGTTATCTCCTCTTTTAAAGCTAATATTAAGAGCATTAACTAATAAAATACCTGAACAGTTCTGAAATTCCATCCAGCACAAAAACTACTACATTATGAACTCAAAAACACTGGGCATGTGCTGCCTACAGATGTTTGCTGTAAGTCAACATGCCAAACTAACATGAAATTTGCAACCACAAGGAGCTTTTTATATACAGTTGCTCTATTTAGGGAAAGTGAATTCCCAACAGGAAGCATAAGTAAGGTATTTCTTCAAAGATTTTAGGGCAATTAATGGTTAATGGAGCAATTTTTAGAAGTTTAATAGTTGAAATTAAATGTATAATTTAATTTTTTTTGCTGATTTTAGAAAACAATCCCACTTTTCTCCTCACCTGCTATATTTTTGCTAGCCTCTCTTATAAAGAAATGGTAGCTTTGTTATTATTAATAAATAATATACATTTATTTGATATAAGTGGTGCTTTTTATCAAAGGACTTATAGCTCTAATTTCTCCCAGCTGCATCATGGAGAGAGAAGACCTACTATATTAAAAGTAGGAAGGAAGAGCGATATTGAGGATAGGTCACTGCTGCACTAAGGCTTGGGAGACATGCATTTATTCCAGTATCTTTCACTGACCTGCTGTGTGTTTGGATAAGTCACATCACACCTCTGTCTACACTCTGCTGTTATCTTTTGGTTGTCTTGCCTGTTTGGATTGTAAGCTCTTCAGGATGGAGATTGTCCTTTTACCTGCATTTGTACAAACCTAGCACAAAGAAACTTCAGTCTCAGTTGGGTGACTATGTAGCTGTGTCTACACTAGCCCTTTCCTTTTGGAAAGGGCAAAGTAATGAACGTGGTTGGAAGATGCGAATGAGGTGCTGCCATGAATATGGAGGGCCTCATTCACATAATAGCGGCTGCAGTGATTCGAAGAGCTGCTTTCAAATCATGCGCTGCCCGTGTAGAGGGGGCCTCTAAAAAGGACCTCTTAGTCTTCAAAAGCCCCTTCTTCCTATCTGGTGTTAGAAAGAAGGGGCTTTCAAAGACTGAGGGGTCCTTTCAAAAGGCCCGCATCTACATGGGCAGTGCACAATTCGAAAGCGACACATTCGAATCACCGTGGCTGCAATTATGCTAATGAGGTGCTGCAGATTCATGGCAGTCCCTCATTAGCATCTTCCGACCTCACTCATGACCATGCCCCTTCCAAAAGGAAGGGCCTAGCATAGACAGAGCTTGTGAGACTAACAGGAATAAATAAAAATGTGTAATTGTAGTTGAAGGGAAGCTTTTGTTTTCTGCAGTCATTTGTTTCAAATTGTGTCCAGGAGCCTTGAGGCGTTAGGGCATGGTATAGGGCATGGCATTAGGCATTATATTAGGGCACATTTTGGAATTTAATGTAATAAATAAAACTGAGTCTATCATGGACAATGAAGGATTGATCCTACACTTTATTCTCCCTTGAGCGACAAATGCCATTCATGAATAACATGCCCATGGGGAGGTTTTCCAAAGGCTTTCAGAGGTGGAAGAAAGCTTTGCACATCCCATCCATTCATTTTTGAGGACACAGAAAGACGTATCTATAAAAGCCACTTTCACCAAAAGACAAAAAACAAGAATCTCATAAAATTGAAATATTTTCTATTACTTCCCCCATTCCAGCACTGTCTCCAACATTTTATTTCAAAATAAATTAATAAAAAGGGCAAAACACTGAAAAAATTAGTACTGTGAAATAACTAGGAGAAATTCGCAAATTCTAAGAAAACAATTCAAATGACCTTGCAGGATGAATATCCAAAAGTGTGCAGCAAGTGCTGTTCTTCAGAAAACATTTCAGCATGCCAAACAAACCTGAATGAATTCTACATTTGTGTTGTTTTTCCATCTCTAAGTTGCTGGTAGCTATCCAGAGAAAGCAGCATGAAGAAGAAGAAAATCCCTGGCTACACCTCTCCCACCATGACATTTCTTCTCTTCGCCTTTCTTATTCTATCCATGAAGCATTTCTCCCTAGGGAACTCACCCAGGGTGTCACTCTCACCTTGTCGTTCCTCCTCTTCTCTTATAGTAACCCTGGGTTGTCTCCCTTCTTCAGCTGCTATATTCACCCCCTCACTTTGCTTCCCTGTCCCTGAAAATCTTCCCTCTTTGCTTAGACTTCTCTGGACATCTCAACCCTCACATTTCCCTTTGCCCTAAAGAAAGAAGAAGCTGCTTCTACTGCTGAGGAATGGCTGTTTGGGCAGGCTGAATGTGTGATGCTGCCTCCTCTTCTTCCTTTGCAGTGAAGCACTCACAGCAGACAGAGGGTAGAAGGCAAGAGGAACATAGTGCAGATAACAGGAGACTGCAAGAAAGGGGATAAGTAAAGCTGGTAGTTTGAGACAAAGAAAAGAGAGCAAAGAGGAGAGGGAGAGCTAGCAGAAAATGGGGCATAGACTGAAAAAGGGAGTGAGGAGGAAAAAGATACAGAGAATTTCAAAGTAACAAGTAAGACAACCAAGGACAATTGAAAGGGATTTTTAAAAAAGGAAATGGAGAGAGGACAACAGAAACCCCAGAAAGAGGACAGAAACAAAAAGAAGAGTAAGAAATTTAGCCGGACAAAATATGGGGCAGTAATAAAGAACTGTATGACAAGCAACAGAAAATAAAAAGCAGTAGAAGAACTGGGATAACGACAAAAACCCTAAAGGAGCACAGGGAAAGAAATACCTTTTCTCCCACTCTACTGGTTAGCTCCCAGATAGTTATGCTAAGTAGGAAAGGTGGTAGAAGAAACAAAAGGCAAGGTGCTGGGTAATGTAATATGCAGGAAAAGAAAAGTGGACACATTTCCTTCTGCCCATGCCCAGAAGGACACCTGGACACATTTCCTGACTGCCTACAAAAACCTCTCTTCCTCTCCTCACAGGTCTCAGGATACGAAATGAATGCAAATTTGTGGTGCAAACAAACATGTTTATCTATGTATACCAAAACCTCCCACATGTATTTGCTTGGAAAAAAAAATTATGGAGATTATAATGGTATAAGTGGAATATATAAAAGTAGATAACACCTTCCCATAAATAAGTGACTCACTGAGCTGCAATGAATATATCTTCTAATCTAGATTAACTGAGCTCCACCTTGAGATTGTGTGCATTCCTGAGGATGTTAAATTTACATGAATAGGAGATACAATAGTTGGTCTCTCCTGTTAGCTCAAGGAATGATAACACAAACAGAACACATTTTACTATGCAGAAAGCCATCCCAAAAAGACAAATGTTAAGCATACTGAACAAGGATATTATTATTCTTCACCACTGCTTCCTCTAATATCAAGATGTCTCAGAGTAGAACACAAGAACTGCAGGATCATTTGTTTTACTAAGGTTACGTCTACACTAGGCAAAGTAAGTTGACTGTGGATACACAGTTCTAGCTGTGACAATTGCATAGTTAGAATTGACCTATCTGCACTCAGCTTACTTGGTAGTCCATACTGAGCAAGGTTAATGGGAAAGTTTTTCCCGTCAACCTCGCTTACTCTCCGCATCTGAGAGGCCAATTTCACACATCCCCACTAAATGTGTGAAATCAAACCCTGGAAGATTGACCCTAAGTGGGTCAATCTTCTGGGCTCACGTAGACATAGCCAAAGGCCCTGTTCCTCCCTGCCTCTGTAATGCAGGATTGGATTCCATCAGCAGAGATTATCTGAGGTACACTCAAGTACACAGAACTTCAGTATTTTTCAGTTGTTCTTGGCATAGCTTCACAATCCACAATTCATTTTGTTTCTAGACTGCTATATTATACACACACACACACACGTTCTGTTCCTCCAACCTTACTGCATTCCATTCTCTGTTTTCCTTTTATGTTTATACGGACAATATTAAAATGAAAAAGGCCCTTTGAATGATTTCTGTTCTTTACATAATGTTCAGGAAAGGTTCCACATGTTGCTGGCAGATGTTGATGCACACAGCATTTTAGCTAAGCCAGTGATTGACAGGAACAGCACTATTTTCTACAATCTGGACTGACTGTAACACACATTAAATGCTAATCTTTCCCCCGTCAGTTGTTTCTTCAAATTATTCATTTTTCCTTCCTGTGTAAAAATGACCTGTTTGTTGCACTCCTAATTCTATGCCCTTCTGCCAGTGGACATCAGATTGAAATGAACACACCTGTACCGCTCCTCTGTGATGGGATTAAAGGGGTGACAGCCATAGTAGATAATACTTTCCAATAAATAAGTGACTCGAATTCCAATGAATAAGTCTTCTAATTTAGATTGAGTTCTACCTAGAGATTGTGTATGTTGATGTGGGTGTTGCATTTTACCAAAATTAATTGTCATGAAATATAAAAGCCCCACAGTATAATCCTCTATTGTAGCCTGTTGCAAATTGGACACGATCTTCTGTGTGCACTCAGGACATGGAAGGTATCTCTTTCATTTAATTGGATGCTAACTTCTGACCATTCCAATGAGTGACCTTGAGAGATCATCTAGTCCAGTCCTCTACATTCATAGCAGGACTAAGAATTATCTAGACCATCATAGCCAGATGTTTGTTTAAACAACTCTTAAAGTCTCCAGGGCTGCAGATTCCACAACGGTCCAAGACAATTTATTCCAGTGTTTTAAAAAGGATTCTTAATTAAAAATGCACAATTCTCAGCAAGCAATCTAGGTCACATTTTTCAGGAAGAATATTACCTTGGCCAGCCTAAACCATACTTGGAAAAAAGGGGTTTTTTGAGAATATTTTTCTAACTTAAATTCTGTCCTGAACAAGTTAGTGTCTTGCAGCAGAGATAGAGTATTAAATTTAAAGCTGTACAAAAACAAACCAAATTATAGCAGAAAAAGAACAGTAAAAGGATCGACAATTGGATCTTATACTGAATTTTGCCAGTGTCCGTATATAAAAACTAGAGATACGTACCATATCAGCCACCTCCTGTAAAAGAATATTGATCTATAAAAAGAATATTGATTAGGGTTGTGTACCATAGAAGCTAGTTTGTTTGGTTTTTTTTGACTTCCTTGGATTCTAGGATGTAACACACACTCCGTCAGAGATAATGACTACAATTCAGTCACACCCACTTGTCCCAATTCTCGCTCGGCTGTCAGTAGGACAGTAGGCCTCCTGGAAGTTTCTTTCAGTTATCATTTGCTGCATGGAAGGGAGAAAATAATAGAAGCAAATGCTGTGTAAATGTAACTGTGAGGGCCAGACTTTCTTGCCATATTTCAGGCTGACCACAAATACTGGCAGTCTCTCAAAACCAATTATTCTCATGACATCTCAGAGCATCTAAATATTTTGTTTATCTGGACTGCACCTCTTGAGGTTTGACTACCACTCTGATAGGAGCCCTGGAACAGTGAAATGGTGCCTGCAGGACAATGGCTGGAGACATGGAACCAAATTCAGCCCAGGCACTACTCAGGACTGAAGAAAGAGGACGTTATTCCACTTATAGCAGAGATGAATCTGGCACAAAATGTGTATACCTGAGACATTTTTCACTGAAATTCAGCAATGACAGCTTGTCCTCTAGCATTTTAACCTTTAGAATGAATTCATACATGGGTGGTCCAGCTATTACAGCCTTAAAGATGGCATTTCTTTGCCCACTAAATCAGTGGTACAGTGTTTTTGAAATATAAAGCATAGAAAAGCTTTCATTGGGACAAAAAAGCTACAGCAGAAGAAAGAGAATAAAATTCTCTTTCAGATTCTTGAAGTATAGTTAGGATGGATTCAACCGTAGACATGTATGTGCTTCACATGTGTAAGACCACATTTTTTTCATAATAGTGTCCACTGAGGTAATCTTTGTGTCCAGTGCCTCCTCATGCCCCCATACAAGGGCATAAAGGTGCAGCAGCCACAATGTTCCCTCTGCTCCTTCACAATTCAAAATCCGTAGTAAGTGACCCTTGACAGAGGATGCTATTTATTGTCTACTTCACAAATAGCAAGCAGTCCCATAGCACCTTAAAGACTAACACATTTATTTATTAGGTAATGAGCATTTGTGGGTAAGACCCATTTCCTCAGATCTGCTTTGTGGGCTCTGGGGGCTGTTGTTGCTAGGGGCTGCCAACCTACTTCTGCTGGGTCTATCAAGGCTTTGTTTACAGGGATGGGGAAGAGAGGTTGGTAGTGGGTAGCGAACAGCACTGTCTGGCATAGCCATGGACAGGGATATGATGCCCATTTGTTGGGGTGAGAATTGTCTAGAATTTGTTCCCTATGATAGAGGGAGGCTCCAGATCACTTCCAGTATGACACTGAGTATTTCTGTCAAATCTGCCACAGAGTTCAGCAGGCAGGAGACAGGTGCCTCGTGCTGTTTCCTCCTTTACAGATATTCCAGACCCAGGAGTAAGAGAGAGTCCTCTGTCCTTGTTAGGGTTGATATTTCCAGGAGGCTTACTCAAAGAGCAGTCCTTTCCTTGTGTCCTATACTTCACTTGGAGCCAAGAGGCTGTGGCTATTCACCCAATAGCTATATCAGATGTATCTGCAGCCATCTGCAGGAACGTGCTTGCAACCATCTACCTCTGCTGGATTATTTCTTTTATTTCACCCTTGTTCATATTTATTAAAAGTAGAGAAGGGATGCGAAGCAATTATGTTTGGCAAACAATGCCCACTCCTTCACCATCCACAGCTGCAAATCAGGCTGATGAATAGGCCTTTGGCCAAGCAGGTCAAACTTCTTTGTGTCCTCCTCAGGAACAACTTTAACAGGCTTCAATTCCTCTTGCATTGTAGATGTGACCAAGGGCCCTGAATTTAGGCGAGTATAAAAATGTACAAAACTTCTGAAACCAGATGTTGACACCTGATACTTTTTCTCCATTTACTTGAGGTGGGAAGAAGTGGCCAGCATCTGCCATAGCTCTTTGGCCAGTTCTACGTTCCCTTCATTAACAGGAAGAACAATACCTCCTGGAGTTGTCTCGCTCAGATTGTCAAAGGGCTTCTGAGACTCTTCTTGTACGAACAGAGTTCCAATGTTCAGGGGCTCTGCAATCCGGGACAAGGAAGGTGCTGCTATTACTGTTCCCCTTAGAAGGAAACAGAAGTTCATGCTGTCCCTCTATTATTGCCAAGTGGGCCCCACTTCCAGCCATGGTGTGGGAGGCCTAGCTAGAGAAGCCATAGGAGTATATGAGGACTGGTATGGAACCAGTGCCAAAATATCTCTGGAAGTGATACAAATGACTCTGCTTCACTCCATTAAAAGTATCAGTACCAAAATCAGTGTGAAGTCTCCAAGTCTCTGACTGTTTAGGGGTCGTGCCTTGAATAGAGCTATGTATTCTCCTACCATGACTTTCCTTGGAGCTATGTTGAATTGAAGCTAGTATTGCAGTAGCTAGTGCAAGAGCCAAAAAGTTAGTGGCATTGAGGGTTTTTCTGCCAAATCAGTCAGCGTGCTGGGATTGTTGATGCAGAGGCATTACCACCAGGATGGTAAGGACTAAACAGCCTGTGCACCAGAAACAATGCTGAAGTTGAGGTAATTGTTGTCACATACCATATGCCGGCATCCTCTTCAACAAAAAGCAATGAAATAAGGAATGGTCCTTTAAGGGATGTGGTCACCCTATAAAGGGACAACTCAAATAGACAGCTTGAGCCAAATGACATTAGACTTGAGGTTTCTGACACAACAAAAACCTGGAAAGTGGCTCTTTAATGAGCACAAGCATTAGTGGTGGCTGTTCTGGCGGGGGATTAAAGAGCCACAGGATCGATAGGGTTTGAACCCTGAGAGTTTGGATTCCCCATAAGTCACAATGGTTGGCAGGAGAGTCATTGTCTTGTTTTATCTTCCCCTCCTTCTCCTTTACTTTTAAATGTATGTCTTTTAGCTGAAAATGAATGTGGAGCTAAGATATTTTTTTCCACCAAATAGACTGATGAAGAACTGGGGTAAGGTCTGATCAGACATTTGCTGGGTTCCATTTGACTGCCATGGAAGAGTAGAATCACAGCTGTTCTATCCTCTTTTGCCTTTGAACAAGAACACGAGGGACGTGTCTACACATGGCCTCTCCTTTTGGAGGGGGCATGTTAATGAGGTGCTGAGATGAATATGCAATGTGTCATTACCATAACGGCAGCTGTATGCAATTCAAAGGTGTCACTTTCAGAATGCATGCCACCTGTGTAGATGGGGGCCTTTCAAAAGGAGCTCCTGACTCTGAAAGGTCGCCATCTACCCAGGCAGCGTGCATGCCATAAGCAGCACTTTCAAATTGCATGCAGATGCTATTATGTTAATGAGACACCGCATATTCATGTCAGCACCTCATTAGCATCTTCAAAACTGTCTCATTAACAATGCCTCCTCCAAAGGGAGGGGGCATGCATAGACATAGCTGAGGTGCAGGAGGCCTTGGATACAGCTAACAAAAAAAAAAATCTGATCTTACACATATGCACATGTGTAGTGGGATCCATGTGGGAACACACTCAGGCTGGGTCTACACTTACCTTGAACATTGATGGCTGCTGTGCAATTTTAGGTACATCAACTGCACACCAAAATAATCGATTTTTCAGATATTGATATTCATCCCTGTCCTCACTACAGAATGCCAGTGGGAGTGCTCCTCCTCTCAGCATTCCTCAATCCTCGCAAGGCATTCTGAAGTCAACACTGACCCTGGAAAGCACCATTTCGCATATGCACAAAATGGCACCCTAGAAGATAGCACTTAGGCATTTAATCTTCTGCAGCAAGCACAGACCCAGACCATGAGAATAAATTTATGTTTTGTCAGTTCCAGTTGCCTCACACCCCATTATCTTGTATCTTATGTGTTTTGGTTTATCCTGTTTGTTTGTTGGGTTGTTTTTCCTGATGATATTTTAATCCAATAAACATCAGTTTACCATGGCAATAGTAGAAGGGGCCAACAAAATTTTAGAAGTTTAAATCATAATCAAGTATTCAAACCAGGCTTTGGAGCTTGGAGCTACAAAATAGGCACCATAAGGGTGCACTTAATCCAGGAGAGGAAATTTGACTTGCAAGACAAAGGACAGTTTATGAGAACTAGTATAGTTGCCTTATTAGAAGGCAGGTGAGAATAGTTATGACACAAGCAACTGTGAACACCAGAGGACACAGCAACTGATTGTTGTGAAACTGTGAATGTTTATTTACATTTCCATAAGGTCTATGGGCGTGTTGTGTTTCTGCGCAAGTTTTCTGTGCTCTTTTGTACACATAGCCAGGTATTCAAGACACCTCCCAGAGAAGCACAAATTCTTCACCATCATCACCACCAAAACAAAAAATCAATACGTGCAATCTTCTCAAATTGTATCTAATGAATTTAAACTAGTTTTAGTAGTTTAAGTCTATGATACTATGGTGCTGTTCAAAGCCATAGACACATTGCCTGAAAAGGATGTCAAGCATGCACATAAAATCACAAAGGCAGTTTTTATTAGAAGTGGTTATCTATTTGCTCAATTACAACAGTTATTCCAATTGAGTTAGGTGCCTAAACAATTGAAAATCCCACTAGATACCTATTTGCATCTTTAGTTGCCTACACAACTTTAAAAATTTTATCCTAACTAACTAAAATGTCCCCCAGTTAAATAGTAGATTTCCTTTTCTAACCAAGCTCTCATCTCTCATGGTTCAGGCAGGCCAATTTACCATGGCATCTCATACCTAAAATAGCAAGAGAAGAAATGAAATATTTCCAGATTTAAGTTTATCCCAGTTGCTAAAACACAATTTACAGTCCCACGTATTTCGAGCACAAGGAAACATCTGGAAATCATACTTACCCCTACCTAAACTGGGCTCCAGGCAATAATTGAGGATGCACCAAACTCACAAAATACTTTTCCAGATTAAAATTTCCCCAAAGTTGGGATATTTAGATCTACAGTTGAGGTGTGTGTTCATGTCTTATAGCAGCCTCTTTTAAACTTCACCCAAAATTCGAGCTGAATCCAGAAACCAAACATCATGTCCTTTGACTACGCACTTTTATTAGTGATTAGAAAAAGGTGTTCAGTGCATTTCTAATCCAGGTAAATACAGGAAGTACCTGTAACTTGACAACATAGCCTGATAATGTAACCAGACTTCCAGCCTAATGATGTTCTACTAAATTCACACGTTACCTGAAATACCGAGTGTAGGTACAGTCTTACAATTAAAAGCAAGGACTGTGCATCAGATATGTAATCTATTCTCAAATTCTACCAACTTGCTGCGTGATTTTTGGGAATGTCTCGAAGGACCCTACTTAATTTCCCTCAAAGTGAATAGAAAGGCTATCATTGACTTTGATGGAATTTTAATTGGCTGCTGCTGGTTTTGGTGCCTTAATTGACAACTGTAAAATTCCCTACCATCTGGGTTTTGGGGCTGTGAAATTGAATTAATGTTTGGAAAGTGCCTGGAGATCTAAGAATAGAAGGTGCAAATCATTTGTAAGGTATTCTTACTTAAAAATAAAAAAAATAGACTGTAAAATCTTATGAAATTGACCCATGAGTCGTTAAAATCCAAATTTGCATAGAATACTACTCAAAGAATTTAAAATTTGTTAAATCATAGTTATCGAGATAGATTTTTCTCACAATGCAGCAAGCAGCTAAAAGGGAAAAAGTTAGAACATATTGTACTTTTTTTTCTCTATTTATACAGCAGTAAATTGTATGGCTGTGCTGTAAAATTCTCCTGCATTGTCATACTGAAGAACTTGAGATTTAACCTGACCTGCTCAGAACAGATATCTTCACTACAGTATGTTATCAGACCTTTGTGATACTACTTTGATAATTCTTTGCAAACCTCCATTAGAAACATGGAAAAACCACTTCAAGAGTGCACACTTGCAGCTTACTGTTTACCTATACACTCATAAGATCAAAACCCCTGGTCTTACTGTTTTTGTTAACAAGGAGCACTAAAAGTCTTCCCACATACTGAGTTTTGGTTTCCATTTTACAATCTGAGATGACAGACGGCACAAAAATGATGAGAAAACTGTGGGGAGGCTTCCAGAAGATTGATTCTCTCATCAGCTGATTCTTTTCTAGTTAGTCTTTTATTGACTACAAAGGTATAGCCAATGCAGAAAAGGAAAACCAGGCTGCCCTGTTTAATCCTGAGGGCATTGGCAAAAGGTGATCACTTTTTGAGAAAACAGAGGCCTACAAGGAAATCAGCACACTGTATGAGCCGTTAAGCTGATTTAAACACACGAGGGATGCCTGGGGTTGAGCTCAAGATCTCTGAGGTGTGAGATGAGAATGAAACGATTCCACAGACTAATATTACTGAGCTTTAGTAGCAGGTGGTACAGTTGATCAGTCAGGAACCTGTCATTTGGAGAATAGGCCAATATATCTGAGAGACATGAAAAAATCCCTCATTTTTCCCCTTTCCTGCCAAGAATAAAAATATTGCAATTGTGAACTTTGACAATTATCCTCGACAAGTTTTGCACAAGTTAGGCCCATGAAAGCAAAGGACACAACCAAAATGTATTTATACAACACAATGTGAAATACTGTAAAAATATATGAAAATAAAAATCTAACTGATATTACAGACAGTTTTACAACTGATTACAATCACTATTTGTGATTTTGACTTTTGCTTGCTTTCAATCAATACAGCTCATCAGCCTACTCAAGAAACAAAAGGAAATTCATAGCTGAATAGGTCATGTCCCAGTACAGAAGCAATGAGATCTATTTTATTTTAAAATTCTCAACTATACAATCTGAAAGTGACATTACAGCACACATGCACAATGGAGGCTCCTCACTAGCCTCTTCAGAGGCTGCAGTTAAGATCAAAAATGCTAAAACCCAGAAATCACACTCCATTCACAAAGCCCTTAATTCCATAATTCTCCACTTGCCATTCTCTGTTTCACAACAGAATTGCCGCTGCTTTACTGAGGGGAGAGAATGGTGGCCTGATGACAGAATGACAGCAGATTTTAGTTGTACTGCCAAAAATGCTGTAAGTTTTCTGCTTATTTTACTTCGTTACATACCACACCATTTTTGAGTTCACTCTTCTCTTTCCTACTATATGCCATTTTTCACTTTTGGCTTCTAATAAATTCCACTTTGAATCTGATTGGTGAACAAGACAAAAGATAGAAAACAGAAGAAATCTCTCATATGCACTAGTGCCCTCTAGCCAGCTCTAATTTCCCACATATACATGCTAAGTTTCAGTGAGGTCATAATCTGACCACCCCTTGTATACTTTTGATGTGCTAACACCATGTGCATACAATTGTTAGCCTCTAAAACCTGGATGCACAAATGATAGCATCCACACATGCAGAAGCTAACACCTGGGCATGCTGGCCCTATCAACTTCACATACAGCTGTTAAGAAGTGCACCAAAGCAATACCTCTTGGAAAGAACAGTGACACACCATTCAAATACAATCAAAGCTCCGTGGGATACAGAGAAGTACAGCATCACTAAACATCTGAACCGCTGAAGATTTGGACCCAGTTCAGAGGACAGGGATTACATCCAAACATAAGGGCACCTTTGCCATTTTAATGCTGGGAAAAAAAAGTATCCATGAGAAACATAGAAACATAGAACTTGTAGCACTATGGGCACAAATTTTCAGGGTAACTGCACTCACTACATAGCACCAATAAGAAAATTTTGGAGAGAAGAGCCCCGAGAAGAGTAGACCAACATGCACATGCCTTTGTTTATTTACTACTAATATTCATAAACCTAGGGAAAACACAATTAAGATCAATGGGTAACATCTCATGAAATCCAAAGTTAATTCTGAGTGTACAAAGCCTCTTCCTCCCAGTGATCCTACTCTCGAATAGAACTTGAGAGTTCAGGATAGATATAACAGTACACAAATACAGGTGGATTTCAGGCTTGTTTTCAATCAGGAGATTAAGCACAGCTTGGACTTCAGCTGTACAGTGGCATGGAAACAAGTTTTACAGCATGGGTGCCGAAACACAGTGGTCCACCTAAACTTTTTAATTCATCCCTGACTCCTTCCCACACCCCACATCCCAGAACTGAACATAAGAACAGGGCTGTGGCTCTGGATAGGAAGTGAGACAGACAGGAATGAGGAGGTCAAAGCTGGGACCCTGCATGCAGGGCCAGGAGCAGAGCCCCGAGTGCAGGGCCAGCAATGGCAGAACCCTTGAGTGCAGGGTGGCATCCAGAAACCACACACAAAAATTGGGGGTGCTGCAGTTCCTGCACTTATGCAGCTTTATCCCAGATAAATCTCTGGTTAAAAAAGAAGCTGAAGGAGTCTAGCTGTGTAAGCAGCTTGGCTCAGCTTCCGATCTGGCTAAACAGCATGGCTACATGTCTTCTGACAAAACTTCTGCCAACAGATTGCCTTCTCAATCCACTTTGCTGTCTGGCTGCAATCTGCTCTGTGGACAAAAAGTGGCTGGACTACCTGCCACTCTTGACACAGCAGGCAACTGGAAGGTCAGCAGACAAGGCTGCCCAATTACCCAGAAGTCCTGTCTGTCAACAGAGGGGCCCCCAGAGTATCTACATGGCCTTTTTTCTTTTCTTTTGGACGGAAACTATCAAAGTCGTTATTCCTCCTCGTGGAGCAGCAGAACACTGTCAGTGGAAGAGCCAAGTTTTGTCGACAGACCTTCGACAAAATGCATTGTGTGTGTAGAGGCTCCATGAGTTTTGTTGACAAAAGCACCAATTTTGTTGACAAAACTCTCCAGTGTAGATGTAGTCCATGTGAATGGTGGCACACTTCTGGGAAACTTCTTTATCAGAGAATTTCTCATACAGTTAGATTGTTATCACTATTTTGAATGCCTTTTAAGTTTATTTCAATTGTCCCTTGCTCTGTTTTTCAGCTACAAATACTTACCCTTTTCCGCTGTACCAATGGAGTTTTGACTATATCGATTTAGTAAACTAAAAATTCCTTGGGGCAAAGCCCACACATTCTTTCATCGTCTTACATGCAGTGACAAGCGCATGTCTGTGTTTGAAAAATACTCAGTTCATTTTAAATTATTAGCAATAAATAGATGCCCTAAAGCCAATCACAACATGCTTATTTTATACAAGTGAAAGTTACAACATATAAAAACCAAATCTAGAAAAGCACTCACATGCAGAAAATATATCTGTACTCCTGAGACTACACAAAATGTGGATACTGTGCTGCTGAGCCATAGGCTTTACTCAAATGCTTTTTGGATGGGATTTGTAGTGCAAGATATTACTGGAGTCTGGGAACAAACAGAGAAATCAGAGAAAGGTGGTAAGGTGGAATACAATGCAGACACAATGTTGTCTCGTTTTAAGCAGTGTATACTGCTGTACATGCAACTACGCAAAAGGCATTAAGGGAATGGCTCAGTTTTTAAATTTTAAACTACCATCCTTTTCCATTGGTCACAAAGTGTCTGGGTTAGGAAAGGTACATCAAGTCAGTTTTGGATACTATTTACTCCATGACTGCTTCCTATTAATAGACACTAATGAAGTTACTAGGACTTACAAACTTCTGTTCCAAAGGGTTCGTTTTGAGTAATCACATTGATTTTTACCACCAATTACCTTCCCCCCCAGGACACATTACCCGTGGTTCTCTAGTCCCATAGGAGCTGTTTTCAAAGTAAAGCTACTGATTTTTGTTGGGTGCAGAAACAAATAATAAATGTAAACAAATCAAATAGGATCTTTCAGTCTACTTTAAGTACACTTCAACCCAACAGTCAAGTGACAGTCCCCTTTTTCCATAAACATTTCTTGTTAAATTCCTAACCCCAGAAGACTTCTTAAATGATACTAGAATGATATAGAGGTAGTACTTGGCTACTTTCTTTCTTCTCATTTTATAAGCATTAACACCCTTCCTCAAAATGATTTCACTTGTTTTCATGATAAAATGATGCTCAAATTCCAATATGTCAGATTGCCGTGATTATTATGGAAGGTCATCTGTGCTGTATAGTTGGCATTTTTGCAATGTATCTTAATATACGTGTCATATTAGTAACCATGGTATCCAATAAACTCATTGATAAAGAATTTAATTGCTTAATGTCCCATTACAACTTGACACTATAGAGGGGCCCAGATGAAAACAACTGGCACTCACTCACTGGTTTCCACGTTGTTTGTAAATCTTCATATAAGCTTGTGAAACATTTTTTTTTCCAGAGAAAGATAAGAGCCCCATTTAAAACAAGATTAAACAAATAACCAGAAGTAAGTGGACATAAGCAAACAATTTCGTGGTGGCTGGGCTGGATGCCCTTTTACATCTGTGTCTTCCTTCAACCTTCCATCTTTCAGTGTCTATGATTTGCTGTAGAAACTTACTAGTTTGCTCCATGACCAAACAAAAGCTTGCCACAACCATGCTCGTGGTAGTAAAGATTCTCTGATCAATGTGGATGAGGTCTGAGAATAGTGTCCTATGTCCAGACGGTTCAAATGTTGAGGTACATAGCCATTAGCATATTTTTACCATCATGGATTTCTGGAGGGGGGAAAACAATCCCTGGTCATATCATCCATGAGAAAACATGATAGACCTGTTTAAAAGACAGCTGTTCACACAAGTTCAACCACAAAAGATGACACTGAAGATACATATATGATACCAGAAAATGAGTAAAAATATCTTTGTATTCACAGGTGTCTCAACCTCCTAGAATATGTTAATATTACTTCAGAGACTTTTCAACAATATTGATGATCAATAATGACCACTTGCTTATGACCATGTAAAAGTGCAAACATAAGGAGGTAACTGATATGATACAGTGTATCCTGTGTGGAGATATTCCTACCTTAATGTCAGTGGTGCATTCCCTAATGGAATAAGTGCTTTTCCACAATTGATGCTACATTAGATGAAATATGCTTGGCAGTGAACTGCTGAACTAAATTCATTGCTTCTAATAAAAAGACAGATGACCTGATCCTCCTTTGCCATGCAGTCACCATCAACTCTTCAAAATGGGTATAAAATTCTACAACTCCAGATAGAAATGTGAGAGTTACTGTTATTCTGCTTAAGGATGTGTTAGCAGGCCACCCTCATATCAGTGTGTGTTATACAACCCCCTCTCTGCCCAATCCACAGAGGAAATTAGTCTGTTACAACTCCCAGATACAGACCCTGTGACATTAGCTCCATCTATAAACAATGATGCTTTCAACTCTGGGGTTCCCCACTCAGTACCTGGTGTGTTGCCCAAGATGGATGCCATCACCCTAGCACGCCTGAAAAGGGTCAGGTAAGCATTTATAAAATGCATAAACTGAAAGAGCAAAAAAATTCCATGTAATCTGTAGGCAAACCCCCCAAATCATTTATTTTTCCAGCAATACTTTACCTCCTACTTCTTCCCCACAACCTAGGCTTAGTGCATTGATTTACGGACGTATCCTGGTGACAAGTGCCTTGTTAGGGAGGCACAGATAATTTGTGCATGCATTTCTGATGGTAGACTGTTTGCACATAAACCCAGTTTGTTAAAAGGAAAAAAGTTGCAGACTTGTCTCCGTTTCCACTGTGAAGTTGCATGCCAGTCTTCCCACTCTCACAATCCCATAGGCATAGTGGGTTTTTCCCCCAAAGGATTAAGAAAAATCCTTCCTGATCATTGCTCAGAACAGAGGTGTCAGAACAAAATTCTCCTCCCCCTACCTTAGCTTTAGTATATGCTTTGTCCTTCCTCTTCATGACAATGACACCAACATTAAAAGAGAACAGGAAAGGAGCAACTGCAGCAAGCACACTGGAGAATTTAACAATGGTATAAAGACTGTTAAAACAGACAAGGTAAAGAGCTTCCACGCCTCCCCCAGGCACTATAACAATTATTTCAACAAGCTCCAAATATCAAACCAGATCATAAAATTATTAAAAAGTAGTGGATTCTAAAAATCTGGTGATCTGAAAAGTTAAGACATTTTATTTCTGCTTCCATCGTGATTTCTGCCTTTAAAGTAGATTAGTGTTTCATCTCTGTTCCTTGACAAAGACTCTAAGGTTGACAGAAAATGTGCCATAAATTCAGAGGCCTAGAATAATCTGTAATTTTTTTTTCATCCTCTAAAATGATCTACATTTTGATTGGTCACTTATGACACCTCCTTGTCATACCGTAAGCTGCTGAGGCTGTGAAAGAGCAAAAGAGAAGCCAGCCAATCAAATTATAGAACAATGAGAAGGTCAAAGTAACATTGCATATTGTTGTCCTTCTGAATACACATTGCACAAGGCATTAAAGATGGAAATTTAACCCCTTGCTGGTATTGTGTCATCCTGATTTTATTACCTGAGTAAAATGGAGCAGGATGTCCTGCTAAGCCTAAGTAAGCAAAGAAGGATAAAACTCTGAGGAAAAAGAGGTTATAATTAAGGATATCACTTGCCCCCTCGTTCTGCCTTTTGAGGCCAAAAAAAGTTGCTAGTCAGGAGAACATGGAGGAGTCTTTTGTCATCCAAAGAAATGAACCATAGTTTTCATCCCACTAGGGGTTTCCACAGTAAATGGAGCTTTTCTTTCTTTCAGCCTTATTTTAGCAGTTCTCAGACTGGCAAGCTGTTCTGGCATCAAGTTATCTTCTACTGGAGCCACACCAAGGAAAGAGAGAGCTCTTTTTTTCTCTCCAGAGAAGAATTATTCATTTTAATCAAAAGAAGATGCAAGAAGGACAACGCTATTCATAACACATTCAGACACAGTTTAAATATACAATATACACACATGCACATATACCCAATGCATACTTTATGCATATATCTTTCACCAGTGTAGACAAAAAAAACCACTGCAGTTTTAAAATTAAACACCAAGGCCTCATCTAGATTCAGGCAAGCTGCCAGCACCCTGATGAAAATGAGGGCTTATGAAATTGCAAATGGATGCTCACTTGCATATTTGCAGCAGAAAACAAGCCGTGTGGACGTTGTTCTGCTGGAAAAAACCCTCTGTTGCCAGCCCCTTATCCCTGAAAAAAATCAGGGATAAAGGGCTGGCAACAGAGGGGGTTTTTTTGCCAGCAGAACCACGTCTACACTGCTTATTTTCTGCTGTGAGTATGCAAATAAGCATCTATTTGCAATTTTGTGAGCCTTCATTTGCACCACGCTTCTGGTGTCTGGACGAAATCTAGACTCAGTCCAAGACATCCAACACTTGTTACCTTTTGAAGCCTGCATCTTATATCCCTGTCATTTTCTGTTATGTATTTTAGAAAGTTTGTTTGTTTGATCAAGAGCTCAAACAGTAAGGCTATGTCTACACTAGAGGGATTTGTCTGCAAGACAGCCATTTTGTCATCAAAACCCATGGAGCATCCAGATTCCCAAGGGTGTGCTGTCAACAGTAAGTCAACAGAATGCAGCACTTTTGTCAACAGCTGTACCTAACTCACCATGATGACCACCACCTCGATTGACAAAAAAGCTGGTTTGGATGTCCTGGCAGGCCTTCTGTAGAGAGAAAGGCTTCTGGGACACTACACAACCCTGTCTGCTGTGCTGCCGGTTGACTGTTACATGGGTAGAGTGGAGTCTGGACACAATCTGTTGACAGAAGTTTTGTGGCAAGACATTCTGACAAAAACATCTGCAGACAAATCCCTCTAGTCTAGGCATAGCCGAAGAGACAGGGCTACCAAGTTGGGTATACTTCTTTCTCTTATCATAATTTAAAGAAATGTAAAAGTTTGGTTGGGCCAGAAAAATAGGATGTGTTTGGAATTGGATTGTGTCTCATAACACCAGAAAACAGAAAAGAGAGAGAAATCACCAAAGCAAATACAGTCCTCAAAACTGACATAACTGGGTGATTGTTAAAAGAGATTTAACCAAGATGAGCCAGAAGGATAGGATGAATCTGGAATAGGGCTGCTTCTCAATAAACCTTACAGAGAGGAAATAAAATGGAAAAAATTGGCATAGTGCTCTGTTTCAGCACAGCTAAATCAATGCTTATAGTTTGAAAACTAGAAAAAGAGGTTATTGGAAACCAAATTCACTATAGACCTTTTTTGTTAAAATTGAATAGAACGGTTTGAGCAATCCTCTTTAAGAAAGCCAAAATAAAACAACTTAATGAAAGTAACACTGCTGGTATTGTATATATGTTTTGCATGATGCATGCTGTGCATCACAACAGTATTGTGCCAGGTGGCCTAACACTATAGGGGCTAGAAGACTGAGGAAGTGTTTCCTAAAAAGGCTAAGATTTACAAAAAACT
The DNA here is from genome assembly GCF_033958435.1 of Carettochelys insculpta. NCBI lineage: Eukaryota > Metazoa > Chordata > Testudines > Carettochelyidae > Carettochelys > Carettochelys insculpta. The sequence goes on along the minus strand of NC_134144.1, from coordinate 40,930,026 downwards.
AAAGGAGGAAGAATCCCTTGATCTACTGGCATCCTGTCCTACTTAGCTGCACAACATTGCATTTCATTCCATGAATTTTCACAAGAAGAGAGATGGTTAGCACCATTGTGACCCCGTCCCTATAGTGCAGATTGAACCTCTCTCGTCTGACACCCTTGGGACATGACTGCCAAATGAGAGAATTTGCTGAACCACAGGAGGTCAATATTGTCTAGCAGCATTACCAACACTTCCACTGCTTACTGGGTTCTTAGAAGACAACGAGGGGTAAATTACAGCTAAGTAACAGCTCAGAACACAGAGCCAGGACTAGTGGCTGTAAACAAAATTTATGGGCCCATGGGAAACTTGGCCAATCCCATGAGAAGTGGTCATCTAACTAACTAAAATCATTCCTGATTGTTGATATTGCCAGATGAAAGAGTGCCAAACTAGAGAGGTTCAACCTGTACAAGAAAACTTTTTTCAGACTCAAGTTCTATAAACCTGCTAGAAATTGGTTTTTAGTTAAAATAATACTGAATCAGACCATAACATTACTAGCTGATGAGCATTATGCGTTATAGTAGCTAGTGAGCTTATTCTAATGGAATTATCTGGAAGAACTGACCTATCAGGAAAAGAGGCACTTACAAAGTGAGGGGGGAAAAGAGAAATGAGAGGTCTGAAATATCATCCCTCAAGAAATTTCTTTTATCAGTGCTCTCTAAGCTTGGTCCTTTCAGTTTTTCCACTGACAGCATAGGCATAAAAAATGTTTTTGTTGCCCATGAACATATCAGGCAGAGCTCTCAAGAACTGGCCAAACTATTTGAAGTGCTAAAGTATGACACTTCTCTCATTAATGATAATAGAACTTGCACACCAAGAGACAATACGTTCTCACATCTACACTATGGCCCAAACTGGTCCTCACCAAAGGATTTTAAGGTTTTAGGTATCTGAATCAACTTTTGCTCTCCACTTCCATCATGATTCCAATGTCAAGAAAAAGAACTCCAGCTACTCTAATATTCAAAATTTTATGTTCCTCCAGTGAGGTTCCTTTTTTATTTCAATAAATAAACAAATTATTACTCCGGTTTCATCATCATCCATCATGACACAGGACAAACAAGTCAATTTTATGCATGGTTAAAGTTATGACTAATCAAATATTGACTGGGTTAACTAAAGCACAGAACCATTTCAATTACTGGTGTGGTTGACTACTATGGTGCACACACAACAACTTGGGAATAATCTTTCCAAAGATTTAGCTACCTAGCTATCAGCTACAAAAACATGCCGAGTACATAGCTGGATATGTGCCAGCATTGCACCAGCTGCAGAGAGGGCTAGCTGCTTGGTGCTCTGCTAATGAGGTACCTAGAAAAGGATTCATGAGAAATAGGGTTGCCAACTTTCCTGATGTTACTGATAAGTCCTCAGCTGATTTCATGTAAACACAACATAAGCTCATAAAGTTTAGTTGCTCACAATGTAATTGGAGCTAAAAGTATAAACCCCACACTAGCAACAAAGGGATTAATGAGCTTCCAGTAGCCCCGTAACACCAGTACCTGCAAATCATTCCAGGAAAGGAGATGTATAAGAGATACAAGCTCCATTCAGAAGCAGGCAGCCCTGGGAAAGAGGCAGGTGGTTTAGGTTCTTGGCTCTAAGAAGAAGGCTGGAAACCAGCAGAGCTTCTGCCTGCACAGATCCCCTTTGCTAAAAAGAGAGATTCAGTGAACTTTGGAGAGGCCACTGGCGAACCCAGAGCCTCTTGTGAAGAATGAGGCCAACTATTCTGGCTACAATTCCCAACAGAATTCCCTCACCAACACCCTCTCTGCCCTTTTATTTATTATCTTTTGCTAACCTGGTATTGTTTGATTGTTTTATTAAAGAGGGGAGAAATAGTCAGAAGGGTTCAGTCAGAGGGCTGAGAGCTAGCCATTGTTAGACTGACCTTGAACATTTCCATTGGAGGACTAGACTCGTGCTAGTGCACTTGGCACATTACAGACAAAGGGAGTTCTTTGATGCGAATAACTTCTTGACAGTGATCATTAAGGCCCCAAGCCAAACCCCACTGAGGTCAATGGGAATCCTTCCACTGTCTTCAATGGGCTTTCAATCAGGCCCCACAGATGGTATTGAACAATTCTCATAAATTTAGATACTGTACAGTAAGTGAACAACAGGTGATGAAAGACAATGAAACAAGCAAGGAAGTGCCCCTCAAGTACTTGCAAATTCTAGAATTCTTAGAGACAATGGAAATACAGGTTTTTGCTTAATTGTGTTCTAGGTTTTCTCCCAATTACTTTTTCAGAACTAATATCTGAATACCCTGTAGACAAGTACAATATAGGTTTATTAGAGATACAGCAATCTACCTGGTCTGGCTCAATTCGGGAGTTAGATGTCATGACAAAAAAAGACAATAAAACCAATTACTAAGCCAACAAAGGACAATTTGAACAACTTTGTGGGGTCTTCAAGAGAGGTGTGCAGACAAATTAAATTGATGTTACTCCATTTTAATTTACGTTTTAATCAAAGGTAGATTAGTTCTTTGTACCATAAAAAGCAGTACATATCAATAGCCAACAAGCTTATTATGCATAAAAGGCAACAATCACCATATACTGCCCAAAGCCAAGAAAGCTTTATGCATACCTGTGTCAGGTTTTTCAATCTTCAAAAGGAGGTCATTCATATAAATTCAGTGAGGAGAGTAATGTGCAGATCAGATACTACCCTGACCCCAGTCCACCTTCAAAAGCAACTCTAAAAGCTTAAACAGTAAAATTCAAACAAAAAGGCACTTCCAGGGCTGCCAAACAGATAGATAGCCCATGCCTGAGTTCAATTTATAAAACAGAGACATCACTGTCTGTTAGCTGCTTTAATAGATTCAAGCTTATTCTCAGAATATACATCCACCTTCAGCAAACTGTGCAATGGGAACCGAAGCAAAATATGTGGAGAAAGTGTCCAATGAGCAGAAGTGAAAATACAAGAAGTTAATTAACCCACTCCAGTAACAATTTTCTTTAATAGCAAACTATCTTATTCAAAAATTGCCACTATGGGACCAGTTGTAACATTCATATTTCCATTCTTCCAAAAGTTTAAAATTGTGTTGGACCTGTTCATGCACAATAGATTGTAGAAATCTGTCAGGAGTTCTGATATAGTCACCCCAAGGTCTAATCCTATTATTTTGGATGAAAAACTACAAGCACAAATACAAGACCAGCCCTACCCAAGAAACATCAAGAAAAACAAAGTACTGTAGGTGTCTGGCCTTAAGTGTTGCCAGAACAGTAACAAGCAGCAAGCTATCTATGAATCTAGAAATGGCAGTAAATAGGATTGCTTTCATTTTATGAGCTGGTAAGCCTGTTTCATAGAGTAGTTCATGGTGACTGACAGTTAAAACATTGGGTCATCCACGAGTGCTTGTGCTACATGCCAAGTGGCACAACGCCATGAAGACTGATGGCACTAAGAGAAAAATCTCACAACAAATGCTCATCTGATGTAGCTACATAGAGGCAAGATGAATAAAAGGTGGACAAATAGTTCAAACTTATAACCATGTCTAGAAAAAACATCTGAGACCACAAAAACAAAAGTAAATACTGTGTTTTTGAAATGTTCTGATATTTGCCAGAACTGTTGAGACTAAAGCAATAACTGTGTGCTAAAATTAAAGCCCCATCTCCTCAGAAAGATTTAAAAGCAACCCTCCCTCAAACTTTCCTCTTGAACATTTTTTTCCAATTCCTTTCTCTTGTGAGAAGTCTCTTTTTCCCTCAGCCATCCCAGAGATCTATTTCAGACCCTGTAAACTCATGTTCAGCCTCAGACAGTGCTCTGATGCCCTTCTTTCACAAGTTTCATTTTTTGAGTGTGTAGCCACTCATGCCAAGGACGTTTAGGTTATGGACTTACACAACAGCCTCTTTAAAAATAAAAAGCAGAGTATGGGAACATATGGGAGGACAGGTTGAACTTCTAGTCTGGCACCCTCAGGACCTAATCAATGCTGAATCAGAAAAACTATCAAACCACAGAAAGTCAATATTGTCTAGCACATTACCAACACTTCCAATGCTCACTGGGCCCTTACAAGACATTTAGGGATATATTAGAGCTAAATAACAGCATGGAACACAGAGTCAGGACTGATGGCTGTAAACAAACTTTATGGGACCATGGGAAACTTGGCCACACCTATGCTAAATGGACATCCAGATATCTAGAATCATGCTGAATGATGCCAGACCAGAGAGTGCCAGACTAGAGGGGTTCAACCTATACAGTTTTCAACTGGCCACAAAGCAGAATGAAAGATGTGCAAAGTGATGAAACAATGAGAAAGGCCTCCTTCAAATGAGGAGATGAAAACACAGACGTATTAAAACTAAACTTTTCAGAGGAATTCATGATTTTCAGGAAAACAGCAAGGAGCAGATACGTTGAATCATTATGAATGGGCGACAGCAGCAGGTTTTTAGGAAGGGCCAAAGAATTAAAGGTATATTACAGTCCCATTCTGTCAGGACTAAGTACATCCTCTAGCAAGTCTGTGGAATGTAAGCAAAACTAATGAGTGGGATTGTGGAGATACCAGAAGAAGTCTATGTAAGTACTAAGTTTTACAATTATCATTACAGTCCATCTCCTTGGAACATGTAGAAGGATAAAGCAGAGCTAAGGCTCTCTCTCTTTTCCACTTAGCCCTAGGTGAGGCCCCTACAATTTGACAAACTGCTTTCAAAATTCCTTAAAGAAAATACTTGTGTAAAGGGAGAACAGGGGTTGCTTTCATTTTATTATTTTTCCTAAAGCTTTGGGGTTCAGGAAGACACTTAAGTACTGATCTTTTAGTACATGGGGCTGGCATATTCTTACAGGGTGACATTTAACCCTGGGCAAATGGCCAATATTAAGCTTATGAAATCCTTAAGTCCCACTTCAGTCATCAAATTGGAGTTTAATGGGGGTGGGGCGGAGGAAGGGCATAGGCCTTGCGCTAGTTCTCTGCACAAGGGTGAATTTCATGGACGGAATCCAGGCATATTTAGCCTTTCATTCAAGCGCTCACCACTTTCACTTTAGTTACTGCTACAAAACAGTACGAAGCTGTATTTAGCAAAAAGGGAGATGTGTGCACGCACATGTGCATGTAAGTCTCCAACTTGAATGCACAGAAATCTCAGAAAACAAAGTTCAACTAAATTAGAGAGGGCTTGGAAGGCTGAGAGGTGAAGTGGTATAATGCTGTGATGACAAGAAAAGAATCAAGAGCAGCAATGAGATAAAGAGACTCATTTTTCTGGAGCGGAAGGTGCCCGCAATGATTTTTAAGAAAAGTTTCTGAGCGCTGCCTATGTTCAAATGTCTATTTTGGAAGAAAAACAGCACTTTTAGCATCAAAAGTACCAGTACTCAGCAAGCCAAATCTTTAGTGCAGTGGTGTTCCAGGAAGAGAAGAGCGGTCTCTCAACACCATCATAAACCCCAGCTTTTCTCCTTGCCATGCACCCCCCCGCCACATACACACACAGAGTTTGACAACCTGCCAGGTCTCCTAGCTGTGTTGAGTCCACTTCTGCTGCCCCGCTTGTCCTGCAAAGCTGTTTTCATCACTTGCCAGATCAACAAGTGCTTCAGATAAACAACTGAGACAAATGATTGTGGGGGTGGAGAACTCCAACAACTGTTGCCCACCTCTGACTAGAAACATCTAATTGGAGCAAGATGCTATCCTGGGGCCCAGAGATGTCAGCCCCTTTATATTTCCACAGACAGATGAAAACAGGAGAGGGAATTGGAACAAGTGTTTTGGCACTGGATCATGTCAGTAGCCCAGGTACTATCCTAGCCATAAGAAAGGAAGAGTGTATTATGTTCTGCTTTGGATAGCTTCCCCTTCAACATACTTCTTAGATGTGGTGCCTTAGGCAGTGGTCTGTCTCTGAGCACCATCAGTTTTCATCACTGTTTAATGGACTGAAAGTCATCTTTTCACCTGGAAATATAAATTTGAAAACTGTCAGGAGTATTGCCCAATAAGTATTTTAATAAAAAGTATAAATATTAGGGGATACATTTACAGCAAGAATCCTTTAATGCAACCCAAAATTTGCAAGCACATCAGTTTGGCATGTATAATTTGTGCATTTCTGTACATGAAACAGCTGATGATGAAAAGTATGGCTTGGCCAGTCAACTGTTGTGTGTGCACAATTGCAAGTTCTCTCTGTACATAATGGCTGAGCTATCAAATTTTCACCTTTGGGCTTAGTTGCACCCACTTTTATTCATTTGGATTTATACCTACCAGTAAGAACATACAAATACTGGATTCCAGACACCTTGCATATTAAACAAAAACCACATAACCCCCTTTCTTTTTTCTTTGGAGGAGGCTAAGAACTCAGAGGTAAGAATCAATCCCAAATAGTACCAGATGTGTATCCTGCCATTCTGTTCAGCTGCGGACTTCCAGTTGCAAAGGTGGGCAGAAAGAAGAAGAAACAATGAAGATGGTATTTTGTAACTGGGGTACACAAAAGAAACTTCTGCCTACTGCTTTTAGATGGAGTTTCATAATATTGTAATCAGACATGCCAACTATCTGCACATTTATCATGAGAGACGTTATTTCTATATAAAATTAAGTCTGGTTCATTACCTTGGGATAGAACTCTCAAATGTCAGAATTTGTTCTTTTACCCAGACAAAAAACAAACCTCATCATTTGCGAGTTGTATTCCAAGCACATGAGTGAGGATTAATTCTACTCAGAATACATAGCCTGGGTGGCCAGACTCTGGCTGCCAGCCTGGGAAGTGGAAGAGGCAACCCCAGTGCAGCTCTCGCAGGGTTGCACTACGTGAAGTACCTCAAGAGATGCAAATGTAAGACTGGGAGGGCCAAAGGATGGCCAGGGGGCTGACATGAGAGGAAAGGGCAGCTGTGCTGGTGGTAGGTTCTAACCAGATGGTTTGAGTGCTGGGAGGTGAACTGGGGGCATTGGTGGTTGATGGGATAGAGGGACTGAGAAGGTGGTGAAGATGAGGACAGGGGGACTGAACTGAGGGAGACAGTTGAATTGTGGGAATTGGGTGAAGACAGAATTGGTTGGGGCATTCATCAAGGTAACCATGGTCCAAACCATAATCAGGTGACACGTGGCAGGTCCATCACTGAGACAACTGGTCCATAAAGGATTAAACTCGCTGTCATAGTACCATCACAAGTGGCCCCCAACCCTCTAATCTGCACTCCCTTCAAAAAAAGGTCAATTTTTGGGATTACTCAGACAGCAGACTAACTACTGGGCCACACAATTCATTTATACATGCACTTGCATACATACAACCAACGAGCGAGAGAGAATACACAGTGTTGAATAAACACGAGATTCCTCATAGTATCCAAACCGTCATTCTCTCGCACTATACTCACACTGAGACATGTCTTCTGATCTTAGTTGTCACAATGGCTGTTAGGGATGCTGCCCAGGTAAGAGTAGCAGGGATTTCTCCTGTGTCATATGGCATTGGCTAGAGAAACAAGTTCTTCAAGAAAGCCACAGCTTGAAAAGCTGGTAGAGCTTTTCACATACACCCTGAGCATCAAGTGCTAAAACTTTAGCAGATCATGTATTCATAAGCCTCTTGGCATTTGGCCAAAAGTAGCAGGCATCTAAACCAGCAACAATGAGAATAAAGTAAACTTTTCTGCAGTTTGGGCTCCAATGTCAAAATCTGGGCAGTCCTCTAGGAGAAAGCAGATAATTTCAATGGCATATGTCTCAGCTAATTCTGATCTCTCAGACACCAGTTACAGTTATGGGGCAATATCTGCAGAAATCTAACCTCTCAAGGACACATGCATAGGGAAACAGATGGCTTGCAACAGACTGTTTAATCCCAAATCAAATAACAGAATCAGCACTTCAGGATGACTGCTTGTATAGACATTTTTGTCAGACAGTGTGGCCTGTAGTTAGGCATTTCATGCTATAGGATCCCCCAAAAAGTGTGTGAGGTATGCTGGTTAATAAAAAGATAAAAGGTTAATGTTTCAAAAATTGCAAAAAATTATATAAAATCTGCTTTCCTGGGGGCAGATTTGGATTTAGTTCAAAAACATTGTCGCAGTTGAAATTTAGTAATGTATGAAAATTTTGCTTATCCTGTGGTATGCAGTTAAACAGCTGTTTAAAGCTTCCAGTTAAACTCTCATCCAACAACCTCTCCCCTTATTTTCTCCCATTTGTAAAATGGGTCATTTTTATAATCATAAAAGACAGGTGCCTAAGATACCAAGCTAGCAAAACAAAAAATTATTTAAAATTATTTTTAAAGCACATCACACCACATTGGGTTCATGAGTAGGCCAGGAAAAAGTACACTGCAGACCAGAAAATAGTTAAAACTCTAAAAGACTCAACGCCTTGTTCATCATGACAATAGCAGCTTTCATAAACTATGACTGCTAAGCAAAAGTTAAAAAGGAGCCAAAAATTTGAGAGTCTACCATTAAAGTTAAAAACAGCCAGAGAGCAAATTTGCTGCTTGGCCATCTACCTATTTTATAAACTTGTCCCATTTTTTTTACTATTTTATATTTTAACATTCATTTATTTGTTCTCACAGACGAATACTGATTTTAAAGTTCTAAATGGCCACCAATGAAGCCAATGGGGTCTGTGGGTGCTCAGCATCTCTGAAAATCAGGACACATGTTTAGGAGTCCAATATAGATTTACTACAGGTACCCAGGTTTCTAACTTTTAACCCTATTTTTGATCACTGTAGCCATTGTCTGCAGTTTCTCCTTTTACTGCTATCGCTATTAGAAGCAGCATGATCTTAAATAAAATCAGTCAGGTACCCATGAGGAAACTTCAGTAACCAATATAAACCAAGAAATCCACCCTATAGCCATTTTTCATTAACCACAAGTTATCATTTATTGTTTCTTGGATACCAACACTGTGTGTGGTTGTGTGGGGAACAAAAAGAGATGGCATGATCCACATCCCCCAGGAACTTATAATCAATCAAAGGTCCCGAATCTGTTAGATGCTGGGAGATTATTGGGAAGCAGTAAACACTCTGAATTCTCATTAAACCAGAGACTTAGGACACTCAGCACTTCTCCAGAAGTTAGTTCACATCATGAGAATTCCAGGAAGGCAAGAGCACCAGTGAACATATTCTTAGATATCCAGAATTTGAAACAAATACCTTTAAATTTTCAATGTACAAGTAATCTTATGGTTTGTCATCCTTGAGCAGTGATCTTAACACGTCTCCTAAGCAACCTGAATCACTTAACCCTGGCTAAATCAATACTGAACCGATGCCCAAGAATGGAGCTGGAAGGTGGTGTGGATGGGGATGAACTCTAGTTGCTTTTAGGTGAAATATAAAAACACGGGGCTGCCAATCATGTGTGTCATTGTAGATCATCAGAAAGAAGTAGAATGTTAACCTGAGTTCTGGACAAATTCCAGCTTGGGCAATTATATGCTGCATACTTAACTGTTCTTTTATTATTTCATTTTTTCCACTTCCTAAAAAAAATTGAGTGATGTAACTTTTATGATTCATCTCAGGAATAATTGCATTTCAGCGGTGAATGAGCCAGACCTAGTCACTTAACAAAACAAAAGCCGTCAGGTAGCATTTTAAAGACCAACAAAATAATTTATTAGGTGATGAGCTTTTGTGAGACAGACCTACTTCGTCAGATCATAGCCATTACAAGAACAGACTCACTATATAAACTACATACGTTCAAAAATTTTTATCAAGGTTGATAAATTAGAAAAATTGTGATCAAGGTTGGCAAATCAGAAGAGCAGAGGGATGGCAGGGTGTGGAGTGGGGAAATTAAGAGTTAGATAAAACATCAAAGTATGTAAAATAATCCTTATAATGGGTCAGGTAATTGCTGTCCCTGTTCAAACCACATGTTAATGTGTTAAATTTGAATATGAATGTTAGTTCTGAGCATTCCCTCTGTAGATGGTTGTTAAAATCTCTTTTCAGTAGAACACAAACTTTCAGGTCTTTAACAGAATGGCTCACTCCATTAAAGTGCTTTACAGTTTGTCTATGGTATTTAAACAAAAAAAAGCAGTCAACTAGCACTTTAGAGACTAACAAAATAATTTATGAGGTGAGATTTCATGTGGCTATGGTCTGAAGAAGTGGGTCTGTCCCATGAAAGCTCACCTCGCAAATTATTTTGTTATTCTCTAAAGTGCTAGTTGACTGCTTTTTTGTTTTGATAGTATATAGACTAGCACGGCTCCCTCTCTGTTTCTATGGTATTTAGGGTTTCCTGTGGACTACACATGCTCTGCACAGTTGTTATGGTATCAGACTGGGAGATGATGCAAAAGGTGTTGTAAAATGGAAATTTCTCAGCAGAATTTCATAGGACTTCCTCCAAATTTATAAAATGGAACAAGATGGCATTAGGTGATCTTACCAAGATAATCTGTAATGGAACTCAGGAGTTCTTTACCAGCTCCAGTCAATAATGCTTTATGGCTTGGCACTGTTGAAATGTTTATTGACAAACAGAGACAACAGAGAAGCAAATGGGTTTAGCATGGCTAAGAAAAGAAAGATGATCTTTGAATGAATGAGTAAAATTAAATCCTGACAGAATCCTTAGTGAATCAGTACGACAGTTAAATATAAATGACACTGACAAATAAACAATATATATATTTGCCTGGAGAGCCTATGGTTTATACTCCCCCTCCCCTTTCTGTACTATTGAAATCATGTCCTTATCTCAAGTACTTTTCACATATCAGAGAAGTGGCAAATTTCACAAAGCTTGCACTAATGTTATGCATTTCCATTGCAAGTGAAATGCTCTTCAGTAAGTAAACATGAGTATTCAATAATGCTGTTTCCGGAGACAATGGAAAAGCTCCCTGTTTCAAAATATATTGATAAATAAATCATTTTGAAAGCTTAGGATAATACTGCCGAACACTGAAGGACTGATTCACTCAAGGCTGAGAATAGTAATGATGTGATTTTAAGTACCCTGGTTTTTATTTTTTTTTTCATTTGCTCATTGTGTTTGACAATACACAACAAGATGTTTGTATTATCACATTTTATAATTCTGTAGGTACTTGACTAGATTGTTTGAGAATAATCACATTTCTGTTAAAGGACTAGGAGCATACTGAACACAGCCAAGTAAGATGGATTTGAAATGTTCTCCATATTTCTTCTTTCAGTTCTGTTTTGTGCAATTTTGCAGTCCCTGAAATTAATGCTGGATTGGGTTGAAACAACTATTTTCTTATGCTCATGTTTATTGCAAACATACACAAAGTAATTATTCAGACATCAGTAGAGCACAAAGCATGCTATCAGAATCAAGACACTATTAGCCTTAGGTACTTGATAAACATGAGCCCAATCCTGCAAAGGCACATGCATATGCTCAACTTTACATTCTCTGAACAGAGATGTACAGATAACGTTTTTTTCCTGTATTAAAAAATTGTTGCAGAATGAACACATTAAAATGGAATGTTTCATTTTGGAGGGTGGTAATTTTTACCTTTTAAAAAATTAAACTAAATTAAATTTTAAAATGAAAGAGTAAAGTAATCTTCAATTGAAACAATGACACTTTTCATTTAAAAAATGCCTAAACTCAATGTTTCAGTTATTTTTCTAATTTGTTTTTAACCAAAAGATTGTCAAATTCAAGCTGAATTTGACAAACTGTTACAGTTGAGTTAAATCTGCATTTTTCAGTTGGGAAAAAAAGCCTAGTCATAAAAAAATTTAGGCACACAAATATGCTTTTGAAGGTAGGGGGCCATAAAAGAATATATGGCTTCTGCCTCTAATAGTTTCCAAAAGATATAAAACAGATGAAGTTTGGGGAACTGTGATAAACAAATGATCAAAGTGATCAGGATAATAAGAACACAATTCTTTTGAACCAAAATGTAACTGTTTTCTTAGACTGTGTACACATTTGTACATAAATAGTCAGTTACATGTCTATACATCCATTTGCTGGTCATGTTTTATTTTTAAAATAATAATATTAAAAATTTTAAATCCCCTTCCCATTCCAACATAGTCTCCGAAATGATAGTCATCTGATTTTCAAGGGAGCTAAGCAAAAGCCAATGAAACCTGAAGGTGCTAAAGCATCAGAGATTAGCCATTAAGCATTCCTGTGCATGGGCAACCATGCTAACACAAACCTCATGGGGACTGTTCTGGTGTACTGCCTCTAGTCTTGAAATGTATTCCTAACACCCTGCATAAGGAGACGGAGAAGGAATCACATATGACTTGGTGAGTCTCTGCTGCACCCAGATTTTTACTGTAAAAGATTTCTGGAGCACCTTACGTCAGTAGCATAAGGTAAATTTTCTCTCTGAAACATTAACTTGCACTGTGGGTGGTGGTTGTGAATAAGGGAACAGCAACAAGATTCTTAACATTTTCTCTCTCTCTCTCTCTCTCTCTCTCTCCCCCCCACACACACACACACGCTTCCTTCACTGTGCCCAAACTGAGACTCAAGCTGTACAGTATTACAATCATGCACAGAGATCCCAAACAGAATGAGCGTAGGTATAGATGAGGTCCCTACACCAAATCTTTCAACGCCTGACTTTCAAAGCCCCACAGTTTGTCATCCCTTCTCTCAACCTCATGCAGTCAAAGACTTCCCCAGATAAGAGTTGAACTGCCTTGTATAACTCTCAGATTTAAGAGACTTCGGAAGTGAATACCACACTCAGATTTTTGGGTTCTCTGGTCCAAGCTCTTGAGCAAACAAAATTCACTTTGTCAAGGTCCCTCCTTCAACAGCCAGCCCCCACTCAGTCCACTCAGAGACTCTGCATGCTTTTTAAGTATAAGCCTCTGGTCTACGACCATCTGCAAACACGTGGTTTATAATAGTTACAAGGACTAGATCTTTAGGTGGTGCAAATCAGCCCAACTCCATTCATATCAATGGATTTGCAGCATACCACTTTACCACCACCACCACCACCTTTTATAAAAAATTGTTGTGCAGTCAAACAACAGAAGCTGACCCTCATTACATGTATCTGTTTATGATCATAGGCCTGGGCCACAAGTCAACAAAAGAAATACTTTTGAAAAAGTAAAGACATCTTCCCAAACTTAGAAATGCTCATATCTCCATCACGATGCCTAATCCAGAGGTGCCATCACTCGAACAGGTACTGAATCCCATTTAATTACGTTTGTGATGCTTTGTGCACTTTAATAAGAGCCCAATAATGCTGCTGTTTCTTTTCCTGTGTGTATATATAATTCCAAGTCTCCTAAAGCTGGAAATTATATGTCAATCTAACAACCTTATTTATTTGAAAGTTGGTCAGGTGACACAAATGCTGCTGTCCCCTATTTAGCTGCATCACCACTCCAGTTCCTCGGCATTATTTTAAAGATTTCCCTATCTTCTGAACACACATCACGTCCCCCAAAAGCTGGCAACCTTTTCCCAGTTTTCCTCACCTAGATACCAGTCAGTTGTACCCATCACTCTGCCCACCCCCAAACCCCCTCAGAAAACAATATTATGAGAAAAGATTGCAAATTAAAATGTACAGCTTTCACCACTCAAGAGCTAGGTTCCTGCTGTTTTGCAGGGCCTACACTTCCATGCACATGTGTAGTTCTCATTCTTAATTTAATCAAAACCAGAGGAGTAAGAAATGTTTTGTAGCTCACTTTAGTCCTTTAAATAGTGATGTGTCTCATTGGGTGGGCAAGAGACGAATAATACACAAATACTTGGCTTTCAGGCTACATGTTTTGCTAAAATTGTTTACTTAATGCCTTTCTTCCCCCTTGGGTATAGTTATTGCCAAGGCACATAGATTTATATTCACTCCTTTTTCAAGTACAATTTTTAGAGAGGTACCATATATTGTATGTCTAAGAGCAACCTCCAAGCTGCAGGCAGAACAAAACAAATCCAAAAAAATAAATGCACCTTTGCAGAAAATTGTTGAGTGGATTTAAGTTACAACAATAAACAATAAATAATTAAGTCTCCCTGAAATCTAAAGATGCATGTGTGTCCTCTTCATTGATTTTATCACTTCATCATGCACAACAAATCTGTGTCAACATGAGTGGCAAGTCTCTGAGGTAAAAAATGTACAAGTCAAGGCCATGAAAGCAGACCACATGCTTAGGAATTTCTCTATTGTAACTATAATGAACTGGCCTGTTATCTCTGAGGAGACGATTCTCAATAAATAATGTGCTAAGAGAGGAGTCAGTAAAAGACTATTTTATCAATCTTACATAGTAATCTGTAAATCAATGAAGAGTCAAGTCCTTAAAAGAAACAGGATAACAAAGAATACCTGTTGATATTCCAGCTGTGAGGAATATATTTTTAAAACCATGACCCAGATCTGTACTCTAACCAGCAGTCCCATTGACATCAATAGAACTATTTGCTAGAAAGACTAATGCAGGATCAGACCCTAAGTGTGTATAATGATTCTCTGTATTTACAGCACACAGCATTGTGTTGCATTCTACAGACATTTGCTAATGATTCTGCACAGCACTTCAGCAATGTTGCTGAATATTGCAGCCCATTTTACTGAGATAAACCATGGAACGGAAAGGAAAAGTGTTTTCTGCAAATTCACATAGGCTGCAGCTATGTTCCCCTTTAGGAGAAGGGATGCAAATGAGGGAGACTGAAAATGCAAATGAAGCACTGATTTACAGCTGCCAGCCCTGGTACATGTGGACCCCGGATGGCTACACTCCCCAGGCCCGGGGGCCATCACACAGCACTCAGCACCATACGGACAGGCCAGCACTGCAGACAGGCCAGCCATGGAGGGACCCGGAGAGGGCCACACCCTTGGCACCCATGCAGGGCACCCCGGGACATGGGCGTCACAAGGACCCTGGGGTGGGGCATGGGGTCCTGCGCCTGGGACTAATGGCCCATTCCCCTCTCCCCTTCTATGTTCACAGCTCCTGCAGCCAGCAGCCGGACCTACCCCACCACTGAGGGCAAGGGCGAGCAGCCCAGATCCCAAGTGGGGACTATGTGGGCCTCTGTCGCCAGGCCAGCTGCTGGTGCCACCAGCATGGGAAGGGGGAGGGGACGCTGCCCACACCACTGCCCTGCAGGACCTAATTGGCATGCTGCAGGAGTGGCTTGCCATGGAGCATCAGACCTGGGACCGGAGAGAGGTTCACCTCAACACCCCGGCCTGAGCCATGGTGGGCCACCTGGCCCCATGCAAGGCACTCCTGCACCTGCCCCACTGTCCCCCATCTCCCCGTCATCCAGCCACAGTCCTGCCTCCCCCAGTCACCCCCCACCATTAATCTGACTTCACTATCCTGTTCCTGACCCACCTGCCCGCCGCCAGCCTCACACAGCTAGCCCACATGTTGCTGGCCTGGAGGAGGCTGCACCCCGCCAGTCCCCTCATGCTGACCTTGGAGAGCCCTCAGGAGCCCTTCCCTAGCTGCACCCCTACCTCCCCATGCAGCCACAGTGGGGCCACCAGATGCTGGGGGGAAGGCGTGGGTGATGGGGAGCCTAGCCCTCAACACCCATCAATGGGCAGAGCCCCAGCCCCACCCTTACCCTCGGCCCTCCTAGGGCTCAGAAGGCACCCACCTGGGGCTGCCGCGCCCCCATTTGCAGTTCCCCTACCCATATATAGGCACAGACCACTGTCTGGTGGCATTAAAGTGTTTATTGCGTAGTTCAACCCGAGTTCCCTGTGCATGTATGGTGGTAGTGGTGGGGTGTGTGCGTGGGGTGGTGGGGGTTACTACTGTCCCCGCTCAAAGGCCTGGTACAGGGCCTCCTGTACCCACACCCCATCCTGCTGGGCCTGGGGGCATGGGGCAGTAGGGAGCTGCTCATATCCACACCCCACCTCAATGGCCCACCACTGCACAAACAGCTTGTACTTTGCCTCCACCAAGTTGTGCAGGGTGCAGCAGGCCCCAGCCACTGCCGGAATGCTGGGGAGGCCCACCTCCAGCCTGGTAAGGAGGCATGTGAAGCAACCCTTCAAGCAGCCAAATGCCCCCCTTGAGCGTGTTGCGGGCCTAGTTCAGCCCCTCGTTAAAAACGTCCTGGCTGGGCTGTATCTGTCCTGTGCACAGCCTCATCAGCCAGGCCTACAAGAGATAGGCAGCATTGTGGTGTCCCTGATGGGGAGTTCCCACCAGGGGATGAAGGTCCCCTCGGCCATGCCGTGGCCCAGCCCTGAGTTCTGGAACACCGTGGTGTCACGGGCACAGCTGGATCACCCCATGCAGATATCCTGGAACTGACTGTTGGCATCAATGAGCACCTGCAGGACCACAGAGTAGTAGCCTTTTTGGTTTACATAGGCCCTGCCGCTGAGCTCCAAAGCCCAGATGGTGAGGCGCATGCCATCCAGGGCCCCAAAGCAGTTCAGGAAGTACAACTCCTTGAACCCCCAGCTAGTGTCACCTAGGTCCCTGACACAGAGCAGCTGCTGCAGGAGGACCCTGATGATGGCCCAGATGACCTGCAGGACATGGGAGGGGGACACACTTGGGAGCATGGGGCAGGGTGCCTGCCCATCCCCGCCTCTGTCCCCTGCAGGGCAGGCCTCTTGGGGCCTCATGCCCAGCCCTGTCCCAGTGCCACTCGGGGACACCCAATCCCCAATAATACCCCATGCTGGAGTGCCCCCTACCGGCAGCAGGGGCATGACCCACCTCATTGAGGACTGCCCCAATGGTGACCCTGCCTACCCCAAACTGGCGGCCAACAGATTGGTGACTGTGCAGGGTGGCCAGCTTCCACAGGGCTTGGGCCAACCTTTTCTGGAACAGGAATGCTGGCCGCAGGCAGGTGTCATGATACTGGAGGGCTGGGGTGAGCAAGTGGCACAGATCCAAGAATGTCCCCTTGCTCATCCTGAAGTTCTGTAGCCAGTGGTTGTTGTCCTAATCCTCCACCACCAGCTGGTCCCACCAGTCGCTGCTTGTCGGGAAGCCCCACACAGGGCGGGTGACCTGGGGGATGGGGTGGGGATGTCGCCCCTGAGGATGGCTTCCAGGAGGGTGGCCAGTAGGGTGGCCAGCCAGAGCTGCTGGTGCTTGGTAGCCAGGAGTGCGGCCAGTGGGGGACACTGCTTGGGGTCCATGGGGGCCCAGGGTGCCTCCTCGACGCTCCCTCAGTCTGTGTGCCTGGGGACAGGTAGGTGGCCCTCAGCATGGGCAGGCCTAGGCTTGGGGTGGGGGGCCCTTTAAGGGGATGGCAGGCAGCAGCCCTGCAAGGGCTCATCTGCCGTGCTCCCCTGCCTGGGGTGCTTCCGGCCCCTGTACTTTCAAAAGAGAACACTGAGTAATGTGGACGCTCTCTTTTGAAAGTGCACTCAGGGCCTTTCAAACTCGCAGGTCAGTTACGTGGGTGGACTCTCCCTTTTGAAAGGAAAGCTTTCGACATTCCAGTTCAAAAGGGAGCAGTAGTGTAAACAGAGCCTTACAGACAAAGTTGTGCCGTCGTTATGAATTATACGGACTTTTATGAAAATTCCCCACATATTTCCAGGAGTCTTAGGCCCTGCTTACTTCATTTTTTTCCTCTTGATGAATGTGACCTGAAGCACCTGACCAAATTCTTTCCTCAGTTGCACTCACAGAAATGCAGTTTAATAGCCAAGATTTTATTTCCACATACATTCTCTTTTATTGGCATTTGAGTGAAGCAATAGTGACATCAGCTGACTAGTTGATTAGAGATTTATATCCCATAAACATGAGCGCATATGGTGTGACTCTGAGACGGCTATCAAAATGTTCACACAGTCTAACTCAGAGCATGAAGTGAAGTGTAAAATGGGACACAAGTGACTCAGATTCAGTCATTTAGCATCTGCTCAAGTTGTATTCATTCAGGCTGGACATTGTATGGTAGCAGAGAGAGCAGAAACAGCAAGAAATCCTTATGTACAAGATAACAAATAGATGAAAATGTGCTGCTATGAAAGAGCTCTGTAAGGACAATCCCCTGCTTCAGTCTAGCATTTTGGTAGAATTGAGGGGTATTGTTTGTTTGTTTTGTTTTCCCCCACCCCCCGACCAAAGTGCTCGTTGGCAAACTCGTACGGCTGCAAAGATTCAAACTCACAAGTAGAGGCCAACTCTTCTAAGGACAAAGTCAGCATAGCAGGGCTACAACAATATTCATGGAAGGTAAATCAGATAAAACAAGGTAGACGATACACTTAAAAACTCATTCAAATAATCCAGATATGTCAAGAGTATCTTTGATCAAGTGGGAGCCTCTCACTTATGATCTAATTGGCCAAAAGGGCATATGCAAGAGGACTTGTGTTTGAAACTCTAGAGCCCTGGACTTGCAAACAATAATTGATTAATACAAATAAGAAAATGCCATATATTCACGAGGGTTCACCTGGCCCAACCAAAACCAGTGAAACTGACCAATTAAAAAACAGCAAAGACAGGTAAGCATCTGTTCTTAGTAGATAGATGTCAGTAATTATTTTATAAACTATCCAGGAGGTGGTCAGAACTTCTGTAGCTTAAAAAAATGGACAGGATACAGTGGGCTAAAACAGAAGTGCCAGTTTTTGTTGTGGCCATTTAATACACTGCATAGAGTGACCATCCATCCTGTATTGGGCAGGAAGGTTCCATATTTGGGATGACAAAAAGGTGTCCCAACTTTTTTTCTAAAAGGGACGAATTGTCCTGTATTTGCCCTCCACCCCCAGCCTCAGAGAAGCTGGGGGAGCGTGGGCAGCTGCCGCTTTCTCAGGGCTATGGGGGAGCACTGGCAGCTGCCACTTTCCCATGGCTCCAGGAGAGTGCCAGCAGCTGCCACATCCTTCCCAGCTGCCCAGGGCAGGGAGGAGCTGCACCCCCCACTCCCTCCATCTCTCCCAGGAAAAGAGATGGGACAATTTTAATTTCATGCTTCTTTAGTTAACTTGCTTTTTAAACATTTTTTTTCATATCCCAGGAAGCAAAACATTTGGATATTCATTGTAAACTACTAATGTAACATTGGATGGTGAAATGTTACATTGCACACCAACAACATGACAACCTGATGAGCAAGTAGGCCACTAGGTCAGCGCAGCCCCCATTGTGATGAATGGCCAAGGGGTGCCCATCATTGTCAGGCTGTAGCATGATTGCTGTCCTCTTTTTAACTCCTGCTTCCTCTCAGGCTTTTCAGTCTCTTCTTCCTGGGCTTTTAGTATTCTAAAAATTTTCCATATCGTTTTCCAATTTTTGTCCCTTTTTACTTTCATTATGTGAGGTAGCCCACTGGGTCTTCCTTACTCAGCAGGTGCTTCAGCTCTCTCTGGTGCTATCATGAGGAATCACTAGAGCATGAGAGGTAATTTGGTCCAGAGGGCTGTACCTAAGCTTAAGCCCTGTCCATGTGCCACTCTTGTGGCATGGCTATTTCCATCAGGTGTAGAGAGGAAAGAGCGGGGCCTTTGACAAACTAATGTTACTCAATCAGAGAAGGGCAGACCTGGAATCATGTTACTTTTCCCACCTCTACTGTTTGCTATTCGTCCATCACCTGTCCAGAGTAGTGTGGAGGTCTAAGTGGTAACACACGCAAATAAGACGAAATGAACAGAACCACAATTCCTTAGACATGACTCACTAATGGTCATCACCTGAGATTCAGTTGTCTTCCTACACAGGATTCCATTATAGTACAAGACCTTCCCAACCTTCACGTGGTCTTCAGGTTTCAGGATAGACTTTAGGATGATCACGGGAACGGAATATACCGGGGTCTGCCTGAGTGGCAGATCTGAAGTGGGGCTGGCTGAATGTTAATGCAAAGTTATTCATGAATATTTTTGGCAAGTTAAAACAACTACACAAAGTTTGCTGTTATTTATCCCCCCCCGTTCATTTATTCTTGAGGATTTGAATGGCTTCTGGATGGTCCTGAACAGTTTTTTGAATCCCCCAAATTTTTGTGAACTTTAGCGTGCATGAATATCCATACTGTGAGTGAATTATTTGCTCTTCGCTACTCATCATTCATTATTTGTTATTTCTGTTTAAAAAGTTTCCATAATCCAGAGAAGAAGCAGAAAAAGCACTATGACTTCAGTGAATTATCACACATGAAAAATAGTAAATTGATGTAGTGAACCATTCCTCAGCAGATTATAGGTTGAAATTTGTTTGTGTACGTCATTTCAATTTTAAATTTTCACATCCAGCATCCAATCACTTTGGTTCAAGAATCAACAAGGTAGACCTCAATCTGTATCTACAAAAAGTGAGCAGTCTTGTGGCACCATATAAACAAATTTATTGCAGTATAAACTTGAGGGCAAACACCCACTTCATCAAATGCATGGAGTAGAAATTTCAGAGGCAGGTATAAATACACAGACACATCAAGAGGAAGGCCAGAGTTCACAAGGTCATTCCAGTCAGGGAAGATGTGGCCCACTTCCACCAGCTGATGTGGAGGCATGAACGTCCCCTAGCACCCCTTCTCTACTTGTACTACATCGATGATGTCTTCATCATTTGGACCCATGGGAAGGAGGCTCCTGAATTATTCTACCATAAATTTCAACAGTTTCCACCCTACCATCAACCTCAGCCTGGGACCAGCCCACACAAAAGATCCATTTCCTGGACACTACAGTGCAAATAAGTGATGGCCACAAAAACACCACCCTATAACATAAACCTACCAACCACTATGCTTAACTACATGCCTCCAGCTTCCATCCAAAGCACACCACACGATCCATTGTCTAAAGCCAAGCACTAAAAAGGTACAACCACATTTGCTCCAATCCCTCAGACAGAGACAAACCCCTACAAGACCTTTACCAAACAAACATTCTCAAAAACTATAATACCTACCTCAGAAAATGAGGAAACAAATTAACAGAGCCAAATGTGTATCCAGACACGACCTGCTACAAGACAGTCCCAACAAGGAAAACACCCCCACTGGGCATCACCTACAGCCCACAGCTAAAACCTCTCCAGTCCTTGAGAAGCAGACCTACAAACAGCCCAACACAGTAACTAACTCAGGAACCAGTCCCGTCAACAAAACCTCAGTGCCAAATCTGCACACATCTACAATAGCAACACCAGCACAGGACCTAACCACATCAGCCACACCATCGGGGGCTCATTCACCCGCACATTTATAAATATAGTTTATGCCATGTTGTGCCACCAATGCCTCTCTGCCATATACATTGGTCAACTGGGCACACTCTGCATAAAGTAGTAAATGGACACAAATAAGTTATCAGGAATGGTAACATACAAAAACCTGTAGGAGAACACTTCAGTCTCCCTGGACGCTCAGTAGCAGATTTAAAAAATTGCCATACGACAACAAAAAAAGACAGACTTCAAAGAGAAACTGAAGAGCTAAAAATTTGCAAATTTATCACCATCAGTTTAGGACTGAACAAAGACTAGGAATGGCTGGCCAACTATAAAAGCAATTTCTCCTCTTAGTGTTCACACCTCCATATCAGCCGCTGGAAGTGGGCCAAATCCACCATGACTGAAATGACCTCATGAACTCTGGCCTTCCTCTTGATTTGTACTCCCTTCTTTTTATGTGCCCGTACATTTATACCTCCCTCTGGAATTTCTACTCCATGCATCTGACAAAGTGGGTCTTTGCCCACAAAAGCTTTATGCTCCAATAAATCTGTTTGTCTATACGGTGTCACAGCACTTCTTGTTGTTGGGGTTTTGGTTTTCTTGTTGTTGTTCAAGAGGGTTTATCTTTAAATCTCTTTGAGCGAAGTTATTTCCCCCCACCCCGCACAGACCATCTTCATTATACCAAGTTCAATAAAACTGGATTTGCACTGAATTTCACACAGCAAAAGTGATGGAAAAGTTGGGGGCTTTCACAGGCTATAACTTCATAGAATCATAGAAGAGTAGGACTGGAAGGGACCTCGAGAGGCCATCGAGTCCAGCCCCCTGCCCTCGTGGCAGGACCAAGCACTTTCTAGACCATCCCTGAAAGCCATCTATCTAACCTCTTCTTAAATAGCTCCAGTGATGGAGATTCTACCACCTCCCTTGGCAATTCGTTCCAGTGTTTGATCACCCTGACAGTTAGGAACTTTTTCCTAATGTCCAACCTGAACCTCCCCTGCTGCAATTTCAGTCCATTGCCTCTTGTTCTATCCTCAGAGGCAAGGAAGAACAAGTTCCCTCCCTCTGCCTTATGACACCCTTTTAGATACCTGAAAACTGCTATCATGTCCCCCCTCAATCTTCTCTTTTCCAAACTAAACAAGCCCAATTCTTTCAGCCTTTCTTCATAGGTCATGTTCTCTAGACCTTTGATCATTCTTGTTGCTCTCCTCTGGACCCACTCCAATTTCTCCACATCCTTCCTGAACTGCGGTGCCCAGAACTGGACACAATACTCCAGCTGAGGCCTAACCAGCGCAGAGTAGAGCGGGAGAATGACTTCTCGTGTCTTGTTCACAACACACCTGTTAATGCATCCTAGAATCATGTTTGCCTTTTTTGCAACAGCATCACACTGTTGACTCATATTTAGCTTGTGGTCCACTATAACCCCCAGATGCCTTTCTGCTATACTCATTCTGAGGCAGTCCTTTCCCATTCTGTATGTGTGACACTGATTATTTCTTCCTAAGTGGAGCACTTTGCATTTGTCCTTATTAAACTTCATCCTGTTTACCTCAGCCCATTTCTCCAGCTTATCCAGATCCTTTTGAATTATGACCCTATCCTCCAAAGAAGTTGCAACCCCTCCCAACTTGGTATCATCTGCAAACTTAATAAGTGTACTTTCTATGTCAATATCTAAATCGCTGAAGATATTGAACAGAAACGGTCCCAAAATAGACCCCTGCGGAACCCCACTAGTTATACTTTTCCAGCCGGATTGAAAACCATTAATAACTACTCTCTGGGTACGGTTATCCAGCCAGTTGTTCACCCACCTTATAGTAGCCCCATCTAAGTTGTATTTGCATAGTTTATTGATAAGTATATTATGTGAGCCCATGTCAAATGCTTTACTGAAGTCTAGGTATACCACATCCACCGCTTCTCCCTTATCCACAAGGCTCATTATTCTATCAAAGAAAGCTATTAGATTGGTTTGACATGATCTGTTTTTAACAAAACCATGCTGGCTGTTCCCTAGCACCTTACCACCTTCCAAATGCTTCAGTACATCCAAATTCATACTGAGCAGGTTCCACTGTAACTGAGCTCCATTTGTGATTCAGTTCCTTTTTTTTTTCTACTTGATATTTATCCATTTGTGTCTTATGAAGAATCTTCTACTAATATTTTATTAAATGTTTAAGTACATCAAAAGCTGGAAGCATGCTAAACAACCAGTGGGGCCCCTAGACAATCGAGTTACAAAAGGAACACTCAACAATGATAAAGTCATTGTGGAGAAATTAATTCTTCACTTCAGTCTTCAAGCTGAGGATGTCAGGGAGATTCCCAAACCTGAGCTGTCCTTCGTAAGTAACAAAACTGAGGTGTCATTAGAGGAGGTTTTGGAACTAACTGATAAACTTAACAGTAACAAGTCACTGGGACCAAATGGCATTCACTCAAGAGTTCTGAAAGAACTCAAATGTGAAATTGCAGAACTATTAACTGTGGTTTGTAACCTATCATTTAAATCAGCTTCTATACATAATGATTGGAAGATAGCTAACATAATGCCAATATTTAAAAAGGGCTCTAGAGGCAATCTCAGCTGTCACAGATCAGTAAGTCTAATGTCCATATCAGGACAATTAGTTTACACCATACTAAAGAATAAACCTGTCAAACACATTGACCGTAATTTATTGGGCAAAAAACATGGTTTCTGTAAAGGGAAATCATGCCTTACTAGAGTTCTTTGAAGGGGTCAACAAACATGTGGACAAGAGGTACCCAGTAGTTAGTGGACTTAGATTTCCAGAAAACATTTTACAAGGTCCCTCTCCAAAGGCTTTTATGTAAATTAAGTTGTCATGGGATAAGATCCTTTCTCAGACTGAAAACTGACTAAAAGACAGGAAACAAAAGGGTAGGAATAAAATGGTTAATTTTCAGAATCGAGAAGGGTAACTAGTGGTGTTCCCCACAGGTTGGCCCCAGGACCAATCCTATTCAATTCCTTCATAAATGATCTAGATCCTATTCAATTCCTTCATAAGTGATCTAGAGAAAGGGGCAAACAGTTAGGTGACAAAGTTTGCAGAAACTACTAAACTGCTCAAGATAGTTAAGACCAAAGCAGACTGAAGAACTTCAAAAAGATCACAGAAAACTAAGGGATTGTCCAACAAAATGGCAAATGCAATTTAACGTGGATAAATATAACAACTAACGCACATGGGGTAAAGGAACCCCAACTATGCATACAATATGATGTGGGGCTAATTTAGCTACAATTAATCAGGAAATATCTTGGAGTCATTGTGGACAGTTCTCTAAAAGCATCCACACAGTGTGCAGCGGCCATCAAAAACAAACCAAACAGGATGTTAAGGAATCATTTTAAAAGGGATAGAGAATAACTTATTGCCCTTCTGTAAAACCATGGTATGCACACATCTTGAATACTGAGGAAAGATGTGGTCCCCCCATCTCAAAGAAGACACATTGACATTAGAAAAAGGTTCAGAAAAGGGAAACTAAAATGATTAGGATTTGGAAGAGGTCCCATATGAAGAGAGATTAAAGAGACTGGGACTTAAGCTTAGAAAAAAGAGGACACCAAGGGGCGATATGATAGAGGTATATAAAATCATGAGTGGCATGGAGAAATGTATTACTTTTTTCCCCTAATATAAGAACTAGTGACACCAAATGAAATTAATGGGAAGCAGTTTTAAAACAAATAAAAGGAAGTTCTTCACACAGCACACAATCAACCTGTGGAACTCCATGCTGTAATGGCTAGGACTTTAACAGGATTTTACAAAGAGCTAGATAAATTTATGGAGGTTAGGTCCATCAATGGCTATTAGCCGTGCTGGGTAAGGAATGGTGTGTCTAGCCTCTGTCTGAAGCTGGAAATGGATGGCAGGAGAGAGATCATTACCTGTTCAGTTCACTCGTTCTGGGGCATGGGGCATTGGCCACTGTCGACAGACAGGGTACTAGGCTGGATGGATCTTTAGTCTGACCCAGTGTGGCTATTCTGATGAGTTTAAAAAGATGTACTGAGGAACTATTTTGTAATTCCAGGCCTAACTTTTCTTTCCAAAGCATCCCTCTAAAGAAAGTGAGCACCTCATACTCACACTCACCATCAGCTGCTCAGTGAGAAATGTAGATGCATTTCTAAATGCATGGTGTTCAGCACCTGCTAAATTCCACAGAACTTTACTATAGTCATAAAAACTGATTTTTATCTACTTACCTTGCAAAACCAAATAAAAGCAGTTGTTGGTTATGCTAATAGAGCCCTAGAGTCCCATTTACAAACCTAACCCTCTGAAAACTAATTTGACCTTTCCTCTGAGAAAATGTGTTACCCCAGTGAATTTGGAATTTGACTTGTGTTAGGGGCTGAATATTAAAAGATTTAATTATTAATCACATATTTCTTTTAAAAAACACATCACTCATTATTTCCAGACAATTAGCTTCTATGTATCAGAACCCTAGAAGGTCCCTCTCAGAATTTGGACTAGAGTGGAGAAGCAAAAACATAAGCTCCCAGAAACTCAAATCACTAGGACAAAAGCAAAGAAAAGGAGGTTTAGACTGTGTGGGCTTATATAAGGAACTGTTTTCTGTGTGTTTGAAATGACTGTCCCAGTCAACAGTATCACATGACCCAGCTGTGAGCTCTCCATCCTAACTGGCTCTTGCAAAAGCTCTCCCCCTCTTTCAGTTCATTATGGTGTGGAAGAAGGAATGTATAAGTAATTCATTACCATGACAGAATTTCTTGTATTGGGCTACTATTTATAATTTTATTTGTTAACAGTCATATGCTACATTAAGTTCTTCACAGACAGAAAAAAAGGCAATTGAACGCCCTTTTCTCTGACCTTTTTGTTGTCTAACTGGGCACTATTAAGGCTTTATGCAAATAAAAAAATCAACGTTTAATTCCGCTATCAAATTAAATTTGTTTGCCAGAGTTCAACTTTGGCATTTTTTCCCCTGCCTCATAGAAAATAAACTTATTTCAAAAATGGAAACATAATAAGGGATTCTGTATTATATTTGTGGCTGTCAAAGATGTGTCTCTGTTGTTTCTGGCATTCTCTGTCTCCATTTCCTTTTGTTTGCTAAAGTAGCTTACTGATTATAATAAAGGGAGCCCAAGTGTCAGCTTTAGACCACAGGAAAACTATCATTCACATAAACCATTCTTCCCCACCTTTGTTAAGCTTCTTATCAAAAAGAACTCTTGCCACACACATGCATATATGTGTCCATGTGCACGCACGCACGCACACACAGAGTCCTTTCTAGGATCTCTCTAATTTTGTTGAGACTTCTCTGCTAAAGTACAGCACTATAGTTCAGTAATGATAGAAAAGTGAACCCAAAGAGCCAGCTTGAGACTACCACAAACCATTTTCACTTCTTATGTTAACATTTCATCTCAAAGGACTCTTTTCTCTCTCTGTCAGTTGCAAGGCATCTCTTTGTCTCTATTGTGCTTACTGAGCTAAGGTGCCTCATTGACTGTGGTGAAGTGAACTCGTGTGCGCCAACTTGAGGCTGGCACACTTTTTTTTTTTTTAATTTGGTTGAAGTTGACATCCTAAGGGACTCTTACTATTCCAAGCAGTAACTCTTTTTCCCCAGTGCCTTCTCTGCTGAGATCACTCTGAAGTATATTAGATATATAAAGCTTTGTATATACACTTTACACATTTAATCTGACAGTTTACCCGATCATAACCCATTGAAATACTCATTCAAGGGTATTCTTTACCATCCCCTAGAGTACTTTGGGTACTATAGCAAAGTGAATCCCCAAAAAACAAGCAGAAAGATACCTCATGCCTGGAGAATTTTAGCAAAAAGCAAAGCATAAAGATTGCCATAAAAGATGAACTTCACAAATGTATTTCAGAAAGCAAAAGAATCATTCCTTTTGTCCTCAAAGTTGGGTTCCTCTTTCACGGAGACAAATTAGCACATAAGATGACGACATTTTGTTGTGGTATCAAGAGTCCACTGGTGCATCTCAGATAAGCATTCTGAGCTTTTCATTTTAGGTCCTGTTTCTCTCTAGAAGCCATTCAAGAAGACTCACGCTTGGAGATCATTTTAGGATTAAATATGAACTAAGCAAAAGCAAGTATCTAATATGCTTATCCAACCTTTTTACACTCCCTGGAGAGCTGCAGGAAGACGATTCATGATCATCACTCTGGCAGTGGTCTTACAAAAATCCCAGTACTGCACTTCAGTCAACAAATGTCAATTTACATGACAATTTCTCGTCAGTGCATGAATGGCAACAATGAGAGCAAGGTATGCATTTGTTTCCTGGTACAAGATTTACAGAGTATCATTTTCTTCCAGTGCTTCTCTTAAAGTACTGTATCTGTATCACAAAGAATGCCATCCCTAGATTAGTTCTATTTCAGTTTTTATCACTTGCTTCTTCCTGTGTGCACCCTATAAGACAACATGCCTTCTAAATTAGAAAACATAAGTTCAGCACTATGTGATAGCAATAGATGAATCCTATTGTTTGACTGCATGAGTCTATGCTTTACTCACAAGGCAATCACAGAGGATGAGGGATTAGACTTTTCACCTACATAACAAAGGTTCAAAAGCATTTCACTCAATTTTGTACAACCTTACCATTTTAGGAAAACAGTTCTAATTTTGTGTCTTTTCAGACTCTGTTTATGAACTTTATAATATTTATGGACTGGTAAAAACAGAGGCATCCAAAAATGACTTGTCTCTTACAAATCTTATCCATCCCAGTTGAAGTCAGGAGTATTGATATCAATTTCAATAGTGTTAGCATTTCAGCCTTGGTCTTTAATACAGTGAGCAAGTCCTATAAGCAGAGTGATGGAGCCTTAAAATCCGAAGGATAGATGGGGTGGACAGATTTCTGGAGTAGGGAAAGACTTAGGTCAAAGAGCATCATTATGAAAAGCCAATGGTCCATCCAGTGAGGCTGTGAATAGAAGGTTATTAACTGATTGCTAAATAAATTAATTTATAATCAGATAAACAAATTTGTTTTGGTGCACTTGACTCCTTTCCAACTGGCAAACAACTGTACATCCTTGGTGGCTTCAGTGCAAGAGCTGGATGCGAACATCAGTCCTGCACCATCTGCCATGGTCATCATGGTATTGGGAAAATGAATGAAAGTGGTCAAAGGCTTCTCAAATTCAGCTCTCAGAATCAGCTCAGCATTACTAATACTTTCTTTAACTTGAAAGAGTGTCACAAGGTTTCATGGCGCCACCCCAGATCCTGTCACTGGCATCGATTTGACCTTGTACTCGTATGCAGGAAACATCTCAACATGGTGTCAAAGTTACACACACGTTTCACAGCACAGATTGTATGACTGATTGTTCCTTGATCATCAGCAGAGTAAAAATGGTCCCAAAGAAACTCTATGTGACAAAGGAATACAAGCAGCCAAAAATCAATACCCTCAACACCAGAGATGCACCGAAATGCTCTGTCTTTGCAGATGATCACACTTGCAGAATGGAACATAAACCTGACCAACAAACTGTTGATGAAACATGGTTCATACTGAGAGATGCAATATATGAATGTGCTGAATCTGCCTTTGGAACATGTAAATTCCCTAACACACACTGGATTGAAGAAAATGCTGACAGTCTTAGGCCTCTTCTTGAAGAAAAAACACAAGGCACATCTGAACAACAAAAAATCCATCTCAAAGCACAAGAGATCAACTTTGACATGCAAGATCTGTTCTTCAGAGAGAATTCAGGTGGTGTGCAAACGAGTACTGGGCCAATCTATGTTCTAATATTCAAAAAGCATCTGATTTGGGCGACCTGAAAACCATGCATGATGGACTGAAGAAAATACATGGACCAAACATTACCAAAAAGTCACCCCACTGAAGCATTTAAGTGGGCAGGTAATCAGACAAAAACCTGCAGATGTCCAGATGGAGACTGACATGCGGTTGTTGCAATCAACTGTGCAAATCCAACATTGGACAGATACACCACAAGAGAAGCTGCAGACTCAAACACTGCCCCTAGATCCTCACTGCCACTGCTAACCACAGTCTCGGAGACAGAAGGGGCCATATAAATAGTTTATGTAACTGTGTCATTTGCCAACATCCTTTATTTCCTAAAAGTCTAAGAGCTTCCTGAAAACATTTAGATAGCCCAGAACTTAGAACATGTGAAGGCTTTTCCTTCCTGAAGATAAACAGTAAATGGTGGTTAAATAAGAAATTTAAATAAAGCTTTAAAAAGTATCCAAGCTCTCCGATCTGTCTTTGGCAAACAATGAAATGACTACAACTGACCAATTTCAGATTTGACAATTTTTCAGAGAAACAAAGAAGTCGGACATGAGACTTCTGCCAGGCCTCGTGAGGCCCTTTCAATATTCTAAGCAGCACTTCTGACCATTCCCAGTCAACCTTATACCAGCTGTTGTTTCAGCACTTACTGTCCACAGTAAAAGAGAAAAGACAAAATCTGCTTCTTCAGTGCAAAACAAAAACCAAAAACAAAAACCACCCCCAAACCCACCAAACTCATACACACAGATGCAGTGGTGCTGGAACAATAGTTGTGGGGGTATGGGGCTGAAGGCAGAAAGCTAGGTATTCAGGCTGTTATTGGTACTTCATGCACAGGAGTATGGCATCTACCCTAGTTTCTGCAACTGTGGCAGGAAGGAACAATAAAATGATTATTTTGAAAAACTTATTCTCTCTGGATATTTTGTAAAAGTCATGGAAACCAGCCATGATGCTGCTGCTGTTATGGAAAATAAAGCTGTATATATGGGACTCTCATTCCCCCCTAACTCACGGCATTTGATCAGATTTGTGTAAAGTTTCTGGGAAGAAGAAAAAGAGACCAGCTCTGCTGTAGTTCACAGAAAAACTTTGAGATAGGAAATGTATTCATGTTGAAAATATTGAGCCACTAAGCCTTGAGACTGCATTCCAAAAGTCTACTAGAAACATTTCAATCAGGAGTGCGAATGTGACAGCCAGGCCATTTGGGCTAAAAAGCATTGTGCAGAATTATGTTGGCGAATCTAGTGCCCTCTAAATGACCTCATATTATGGCCATAGTATTAAGTCATGGAGAAACCTGTAAGTAAGAATAAATTTTTTCCTTAAAAAAAAAAAGAGAGAGAGTGAGAGGGAGAGAGAGAAAGGCAAAACTCTTGAGTTGCCGGTAAGAATGCTAAATTACCCCATCTCCCAATGGAATGGTTCACTTTCATTTCCAAGTAGCAGTAAGCCTATTGACCCCGACGGTGTTATCCTTTTCACTGCTCATGCAGTACTTTCTTTAATCTCTCGGATCAAAGATTGGTCAATAAAAATCATCTCTGCTTTTGTGGGGAGCAAACAAACTGCACTCAGTCCTATGATAATTGTAAATCTTCACTAAAATCCTTGAAAAACAAAACCCCATATGTTAACATTAACTTTGCAATGGGAAATGTTTGTGTTCCCTTGTGCTCTAGACTACACAGTCAAAATGCATGTGTTCTGAACCATAGTTATTGTTTTATGCAGCTTCATTCTCCTTTCACTTTTAATTAAATAATTTTAGGCCTTGAAATACTGCAGCTAAATTATGTTTACACTCATTTTTGCCAATTGATTAGAATTATAGTGTATACAAGTCCTAATTATAGCAACATCCCAGGTCTCATGGCAAAGATTAACAGACTGGGCAGTATGTTAATAACAATACCTACACTATGTGCCAAAAGGGTGATGGTCTCTTTTTTGACTACAAGCACTAAGGGCTTGATCCAACACCAGATGAAGCTAATGGAGACTGACTTCAAAGGGCTCTGGAGCAGGTCTCAATTACCAGTTCTAGAAAATAATCCTATGGGAAACATTTAACATTGTACATCACAGACATAGGCTGTGAAGTCGTTCTTGAAAGAAGTCATCCAAAGCTTCAGGGAGGCTGCAAGACTCACCGAGCCTCTGAGCAAGGTGGCAGGGGTAGACTTCCATGCTCCTGAAAGGGCAGGTCTAGACATAAGCACCCATAGCACAAAGTGAGTGCAGCATGAGGCCTCTTTCCCCTCCCCAGATGACACGCCAATGGCAATTTAAAAGGGTCTGGGGCTCTGGCCACCACTGCTGCTGCTCCAGGAGCCCCAGAACCTTTTGAATTGCAATGCTGCAGAACCATTGCCTGTGATTGCCCTCCCTTCCCCTACCCCCAGTCACTGGGCCTGAGGTTGACATCTAGAACCCTGTAAATCTGCAGCTATCTACTTCATAGCCAGGGACCCTGTTCACAGATTGTGGATTGGATATGAATACAAATTCTCTCTCTTCACTGAGTTCCACTGCTATCTTCCTGACAATCAGGTTCATAACCTGGCAAATCACCTTTACATTCTTTCCTGCCCATGCCACATATTCAGGCTGAGTCCAAAAAAACGCAACTTACTGTTCCATAACATCTCTGACCATCAGGGCCACTGCTGGGAAAGGAAAGCTGCCTGGGGCCCAGCCATTTAAAAGAGCCCAGGGCTCCTGGCCACCACTGCTGCTAGCTTAGCAATGGCTGGAGTGGTGGGCCCTTTAAATTGTCACCAGAGCCCCACGCAATGCTGAAGAGCTGGCAGAGGGAGAGTAGAGTCCAGCCCCATGCCTTCCACATCACTTCCTCTTCAAAAGGGCCTGGAGCCAGCTACCCCAGGTGGGCAAAATTCCATCCTCAGCCCTGCTTACAACCAGCAGTTTACTGCTGTCCAGAGGACAAAATTTTGCTGACAAGCACTTATTTTCAGCCTTGATTACGGTCTCCCTCTGTATATCTACAGGATGCACAGCAACCTTTTTGTTTGGTGTCTGTATCCTAGATGTGTAGCTGTGGGCTTTGATAAGTGCTTTGCTATAGGCATGAAGGTTCTAGTCTTTGGAACTTTGATCAGCCCAGCTGTTGGAAGTCTGAGTGGTTAATCTCTCCCTGCTGGTGAGTTAAGCGGGGAAGATTTTCTACAAAGAGTCATGTGTTTAGCAAACTGAAGAGATAGGAACAGTCAGCTAACAGGACAGTCAGAAAGATTGTGGAAAGGATTCCATTAAAGGTCAGTACCACTTGTGATATCAAGCTTGCTAGTTATGGAACAAAGGTAGTGTGACTTGCAATTGATGTCCAATGTTCTCTTACTTGCCTGAAGACAGAAGAGACCTCATGTGCCTGCAGTGTAAGTTGATGGCTGTGATGAAGGGAAAGATTCTTGTGTTGGAGAGGCAAAGTGAGATATTACTAAGGGTTTGAAAAGCTGAGGAATTCCCAAACAGATTGAGGAAACCATCAATATCCCAGTTTAGAGGAAGAATGGAGCTCTTCCAGTGAAAGGAGGAGTTAGAGATGAGGTCTAGCAGCTTGTAACCAATGGAGACAAGATGTCACAGCAGCATCTTTCATGACTGGAGAGATGAGGATAGACAGAGAGAAGAGAAATGGGAGGGAGTCCATACAACTCTAAGTTTCAAGTGGATACCAGATCCTCAATGTGGAAAATACCACCCAGGATGGAGCAGATCCAAGAGAGCAGAAAGATGTATAGGACACAAGTATGGGTGGCAGCTCAGCCCAACTATGAGGAGAGAAAAAAAAAACCAAGCTCACTCTCACAGAATTCTCTATCCCTGCAAGACAGACAGAAAATCTATGTTGGAGACTCAATACTCAGGAAAAATGTATGTCCTATAAGGAACAGGCAAACAAAAGGACAACATGCAGGACAGGGAGACATCTAAGACTTAATAGGCTTATGGAGTCAGCTGGCATGGATCCATCAGTTCATATTAATAGTAATGGCTCTGTATTGTGGCACCTCACAAATGATTGAGAGATGAGCAAACGGGGGCAGGGCACATTAAATGGGATAAGGGGGACACAGCACAAATGACTACTGTGTGTCACTCATCCAGCTCATTAAAAATGTTGATATGTTTTATGTCCATATATTCATTTTATATGCTAATTGATAAAGTTTTTATGTTCTGTGTACTGCCTTTTTTTTTTTGCCTTTTTTTTTTTTTTTTATAAATATGAATATAACCAGAATTTCCATCAGTTTGGATTACGTTAGAGATGTTTGGGGGCAGGGGAGGGCTGCTAACTGCAGACACAAAAAATGGTGTCCAATGTAAAAAAAACCACACTTTGCTCATCCCTGTCATAGATAGTGGCAGACTTAAGGGAATGCCAATGCATGCTGAAGAATGTCCAAGCAATCTTCTCTGCTATCCTTCCTGTCCTACAAACAAAGGAAGGCAGAAAGATTCCGGAATTGAATCACTGACTAGCTGAACAGCACAGACAGGTCCATCAATGGAGGGCAGGCAAAAAAGGGCAGTTCGCCTGGGGCTTGGCTATTCAAAAGGACCCAGGTTTCCCAGCTGCCACTGCTGCACCTGCAGGAGTGGTGGTGGCTAGAGCCCTGCACCCTTTAAATCGGCACAGGATCACTAGATTAATCAGGTGGAGAGTAAACTAATGGCAAAGGGTTGGACGGATAAAAAGAGGGGAGATATAAGCACTCATCCCCCCCCCAAAAAAAAAAAAAGGAGAAGAAATTCCTCAGCTGTCTATATTCTAATTCTAGGAGCTTAGGTACAAACATAAGGAATTAGAATCATTCATTCGAGTCTAAATTGTATTACTGAAACCTGATGGGATGAGTTTCATGTTCATAATCATTCCAAAATTCTTTAGGAAGGACTGAGAAGGCAAGAAGGGAGGGAAGGTTACATTTTACAACAAAGATGGCATTACATATTTTCAAGGCCCTTGAGCATTCAAGACCATCCTGAGTCAGTGTCCTAGTAGAAAAACCACAAGATGGGGCCCAAGTTGGTGTCTGCAAGGAGTTTTTAAAATATATTAGGAACAAAAAGAATCCTGAAAATGAAACTGGCTCATTACTAGATTGTCAATAAGAATGTGGACAAAATCAAAAGTTCAAAAAGATTTGTTTTGTATGTGGGGGAAAACAGATGACAGTCTCATCATACGGTGATAAAAGACTAACAAAATAATATATTAAGGTGGTGAGCTTTCATGGGACAGACCCACTTCTTCAGAATACAGACTAACATGGGTCTCTCTCTGTCACCAGTGAACTCACAATGTGATGCAGTAGCCAGAGCAGTTAATATGAACCTGGGCTATATAAACAGGAAACTTGAATAGAAGTAGAGATTTTATCTTTGTATTTTGCATTGATGCAACTGTTCCTGGAATACTAGTTCTGGAGCTGATAATTTAAGAAGGATTTTGATAAACTAGAGTGTTCACAGAAGAGCCAAGAAAATGATTAAAGGATTATAAATTAAGCTGAGTTTCTTGAATCTATCTATGTATCTTAACAAGGAGGAGGCTGAAGGGTGACTTGATTACAGGTCTATATGTACCTACGTGGAGAACATTTAATAATGGGCTTTCAAACTAGAGAAAGATACAAACACAGTCCAGTGACTGAAAGTTAATGCTAGATAAATTCAGATGGGAAGGAAGACATAAAATTTTAATAGCCAGAGTTCTTAACCATTTATACAATACCAAAGGTCATGGTGGATTGTCCATCACTGACAATTTTTAAGAAAAGATTGGACATTCTTCTAAAAGATATACTTCATAAATCATTTGGGAAGTTAAATGGACTGTTATGTGGGAGGTCTGACTAGATGATCGCAATGGTCCCTTCAGGCCTCAGAATCAGTTAATATTCATATAAAATGCCGTCATTAAAATTATATTCCGGTCCTGCTGATACATCTCAATATCTCCTCAGTCACGAGTAGGACGTCATGTCACCAGCCATCAATGGACTCATAGGAGAATCAGCCCAATTCTGGAGCCACAGATCTTATCACAGAAGAGACAGGTGCGGGTAGCTGATGATAGGGCATTGGGCAGTTATTGCTACTTTTCTTCTTCTTCCTGGCCTCTCCTTGTCTGCTCTGCAGTAGGACTTCTCAAACTGCATCACCCATTCATGGATTACCACTCTCCACTGGGGATGGCCCTGTGCAAGGTTCTTGCAATTGTTGTCACTGATGCTGCACTTTTTCCATGTGTGCCTTCTGCATGTCCTTATATCGCTTCCTCTGGCCCCCAACACTCCTTTGTCCTTCCTTCAACTCCAAAAACAGAACCTGATGATATAAGCATATCACAAATGCTTCTCTGAATCCCTGCCCCCAGGTCCCACTCCTCTATCATATTATGTTTAAACATCTTGTCCTCAAGAAGTTGTCTTTCAAGCTTTCATGTAAATTTGGCACATAAGAATGGTCATGCTGGGTCAGCCAAAAGCTCCATCCAGCCCAGCATCCTGTCTGCCAACAGTGGCCAATACCAGATGCCCCAGAGAGAGTGTACCAAACAGATAATGATCAAGCACTCTCCCCAGCTTCTGACAAACAGAGGCTAGAGACACCATTCCTTACCCACACTGGCTAATAGTCATTAATGGACCTAACCTCTATGAATTTATCTAGCTCTTTTCTAAAACCCTCTTATAGTCCTAGCCTTCACAGCCTCTGGCAAGAAATTCTACATTTTGACTGTATACTGTACGAAGAACTTCCTTTTATTTATTCTAAACCTTCTACCCATTAATTTCATTTGGTGTCCCCTTGCTCTCATCTAATGGGAACAAGTAAGTTTTTTCTTGTTCACTTTCTCCACACCACTCAGTTTTAAATACCTCTGTCATATTCCCCCTTACTCTTCTCTTTCAAAGCTGATAAAACATCCTAATCTGTTCACTCTCTCTGCACTTGGGACCCATTCCAAAACCCTAATTATTTTCGTTTCCCTGTTCCAAACCTTTTTTATGCCAAAATATCCTTTTTGAGATGAGGTGACATCATCTGTATGCAGTATTCAAGATGTGGGCATACCATGGTTTTATATAAGCACAATAAGATATACTCCATCTTATTCTCTATCCCTTTGTTAATGCTTCTTAACATCCTGTTTGGTTTTTTGACTGCTGCCGCACACTGCGTGGATGTTTTCAGAGAACTATCCACGATGACTCCAAGATCTCTTTCCTGATTAGTTGTAGCTAAAATAGCCCCGCATCATATTTCATTTCTCATTTTGTTGCCCACTTACTCAGTTTTGTGAGATCCTTCTGAAGTTCTTCACAGTCTGCTTTGGCCTGAATTATCTTGAACAGTTTAGTAGTGTCTGCAAACTTTGCCACCTCACAGTTTACCCTTTTCTCCAGATCATTTATGAAGAAGTTGAATAGAATTGGTCCTAGGCTTCACCCTTGGGGAATACTGCTGGTTACCTCTCTCCATTCAAAAAAATTTACCATTTATTCCTACCTTTTGTTTCCTGTCATTTTAACCAGTTCTCAATCCGTGAAAGTGTCTTCCCACTTATTCCATGGCAACTTAATTTACATAAGGCCTATAGAGAGGGACCTTGGCAAAGGGTTTCTGGAAATCTAAGTACACTATATCTACTGGATACTCTGTGTCCACATGTTCCTTGACCCCTTCAAAGAACTCCAATAGATGAGTAAAACATGGATTTCCCTTAACAGAAACCATGTTGACTTTTGCCCAACACATTATGTTTTGTGTGTCTGACAATTTTATTCTTTACTACGGTTTCAACTAATTTGCCCAATACCAGTATTAGACTTACAGGTCTGTAATTGCTGGGATCTCCTGTAGAGCCCTTTTTTAAATATTGGCATTACATCAGCTATCTTCCTATCATTAAGTTCAAAACTGATTTAAAACTTAAATGATAGGTTACAAACAGTTAATAGTTCTGCAATTTCACATTTGAGCTGTTTCAGAACTCTTAGATGAATGCCATCTGGTCCTGGTGGCTTGTTACTGTTAAGTTTGTCAATTAATTCCAAAACCTCCTCTAATGGCACCTGAACCTTGGACAATTGCTCAGATTTGTCACCTACAAAGGATGGCTCAGGTTTGGGAATCTCCCTAACATCCTCAGCTGTGCAGACTGAAGCAAAGAATTCATTTAGTTTCTCCAAAATGATTGTCATATTTGAGTGATCCTTCTGTAGCTCAATCATCTAGGGGGCCCACTGGCTGTTTAGTAAGCTTCCTGTTCCTGATGTACTTAAACATTTTGTTACTGCTCTTGGAGTTTTTTGCTAGCTATTCTTCAAACTCCTTTTTGGCTTTTCTTATTACATTTTTACACTTAATTTGGCAATGTTTATGCTCCTTTCTATTTTCCTCACTAGGATTTGACTTCCTCTTTTTAAAAAAAAAAAAAAAGCCTTTTTGTCTCACTGCTCCTTTTACATGGTTGTTAAGCTATGGTGGCTTTTTTTTGGAGGGGGGTGTCTCTTACTGTGCTTCTTAATTTGGGTTCTAGATTTAAGTGGAGCCTCTATTATGTCTCTGAAAAATTTCCATGCAGCTTGCAGGATTTTAGTCACTGTACCTTTTAATTTATTTAATTAACCTCCTTACTTTGCATAGTTCCCCTTTCTGAATTTAAATGCCAGAGTGTTGGACTACTGAGATCTTCTTCCCACCACAGGAATTTTAAATGTTATATTATGGTCCTGTTACAGTTACCTCTTGGACCAGACCCTGCAAGCCACTCACAACTAAATCAAGAATTGCCTTTCCCCTTGTGGGTTCCTATACCAGCTGGTCCAAGAAGCAGTCAGTCACTTAAGGTATCAAGAAATTTTATCTCCACAACTCATCCTGAAGTGACACGTACCCAGTCAATATGGGGATAATTGAAATTGCCTACTATTGAGTTTTTAATTGCCTCTCTGATTGTCCTCATTCCACCAGGTTTTTGTGATTCCTATTATAATTGATATCCTCCTCTAATACAAGGCACTCTAGCTCACCCACCTTTTTAGGGCTTCTAGCATTTGTGTATAAGCACTTCAAAACTTGTCACTCTTTATTCATCTGCCCTTGATTGATGTATTAGATTCTTTTTCATGTCATTGTTTTTCTGATCTGGCCCATACTTTATCCTCTTCCAAGGCCTCCTCCCGACTAAAACATAGAAAATTCCTATCAATAGACTCTAGGAGAAGTCTGTGTCTGATCCACATGCTCCTCTGCACTAATCAGCTGTGCCCCCCACCCCCCAATCTCTTAGTTTAAGAGCTGCTCTACAATCTTTTTAATGGTAAGTACCAGCAGTCTGTTTCCACTTTGGTTTAGATGGAGTCCATCCTTTCCATATAGGCTCCTGCTATCCCAGTAGTTTCCCCATTTCCTAATAAAGCTAAACCCTTCCTCCCTATACCTTTGCCTCACACACAGAGACTGAATTTCTGCCTGCCTACAGGATACTGCACATTGAACTGGAAGCATTTCTAGGAATGACACAATGGAAGCCCTGGATTTCAGACTGTTTCCTAGCAACCTAAATTTGGCCTCCATGACATCTCTCCTACCCTTCCCTATGTCATTGGTACCCACCTGTACCATGACCACTGGCTTCTTTCCAGCACTACACATAAGTCTACCTAGATTCCTTGCGAGATCCAGAACCTTTGCACCAGATAGGAAAGTCACCATACGATTTCCCTGATCATCACAAAACCCAGCTATCTATGTTTCTAATGACCAAATGTCCCATTACTATCACCTGCCTTTTCCTACTGATATAGTTCCCTTCCCTGGAAAAGCATCCTCAGTATAAGTTACCACCACATCATCTGGGATGGTTTCCCTCTGCTTCCATTGACCGATCTCCTTGTTGAGCCTTTCATCCTCCTTAACAGCGCAGGGGCTGTCTGACTGAAGGTGGGACAATTTTACAATGTTCTGAAAAGCTTCATCAACATACATCTCTGCCTCCAATAGGCCCCCCCGTTCAGCCACCCTGGCCTCCGAAGCCTGTACTCCGAGTGCCAGGATCTCCTTGCACCAAATGCAAGCCACCTGACCTGGCAGTAAGTAATCACATGTTACATTGGATAGAACAAACAGGACAGCCCCCACTCTGCTGCTGGGCTTCTGCCTGCATAGTCTATGCATAATTAGATCGTATATAGGGTTATTATTTGACAGAATAGTTTATAGTTTAGCATAAAAGTCTTAAAGAATGTCAGAAGTAACTAGCTCCCTCTGAACTTCCCCTCTAAACTCCCCTCTCAAAATTCCCTCCTGTTTGCAATTGCCCTGTTCAAACTCCCCTGGTCACTTACTACCATGCTTTATATACCTCTGATCTTCCTGACTGGTATCCCCACCCCTCAACCAATGAGCAGAGTTCTAAATTTCAAATGCTAACTGCCCACTTCAGCACATAGTCTTTTAAACAAAGGAACTGCTCAGCACATGGTCTTTCAAATACACAAACACAAGCCCAGCACACACTAGCAAGTAACCCCCAAATACACCCACACACACACCCTTACCCCAAAGGTCCTGTGAATTACTCCTTCACCAGGACAGCGCCTCTCTCAAAACACCCTCCTGTTTGCAATTGCCACGATTGCAAGCTGACTACTTATCCAATACGCTCTTATGTCAACCCCTAGTCCACTTCCACATCTCCATGCTTTCTCCCATGCCACATGCCCCAATGGAGGACAAAGCCCTACTTTTCATCCAGACCCACTCTAAAACTCCATTACAACACCTATGAGAAATGTATAAAAATAAGATTTTTCCTAACATTCAGAAAAATATAAAGAACAGTGTTCTGCGAACTAACCCTCTCTCGGAAATCTCCCAATCCAACTTCTACAGACTCCAGTAGGAGTTGGACCAGACCCAAACAGTGCAGTCTTACTGCTTTAGCACCTGTCTTTCCTCACCAGACTCTGTCTGTTTTGCTACACCTCCACTATCAACCCTTTCATTGTGTTATGTCTGAAAATTAGACTGGGAGCTTTTCAGCACTTGTTTCTTATTTGTACTATAAGGTGCCTAGCACACACTTTTGGGAGCTATGTAATAATAAAAATAAGATAGGCTATCCACTCACTGCTCATAAATGCTGAAGTATAATATTTTCTCACACATTTATACTGCAAGGTTAATAGGTATTTTCCTAGTGTACTAATTTTAAAAACAGGTTTTCGCTTCCAATGCCAGGTTACTTGCCCCAAGATGCTTAGGTCAAGGGGACTTCTCATTTCCATGGGTCACACCTTCATATTAAGGATCAGAGCAGAAGCAATCTGCAAATGAGTTTCAGCCCTCCAGTTCCAGGGAAGATGGAAATATGGTATTCAGCTGAACAAAGCCTTGGAGGACCTAGTAAAGCCACTCTCAAGCATAGTTCAAACTGAGGGATCTATGCCTGTATTCCCTGTACAAACAGATCTCCTATGAATATTTGAAATTTGAGGAATGCAAGGAAGGTGCCAGGCAAACCATCAATTTGAAATGTTACCCTCTTTTTTCCTGTTAAAGATATCAATTTAACATTGAGAAAATAAGATACAAAAAAAAAATGGAGGTCTTTTTGTTGTTATTCGCCTTATAAATAAATACCAGCGTCTTAGCCAAATACCCTTCCTAATGCACACTTGTCCTGAAGCTGAGCACTATCTACTGATAACATCAGTCATGCTAGTGCACAAGCAGAGAAGCTAACAAAAGGCATCCATGCTGGCTACTGCAGCACTAGAAACAGGGGAAAAAATTCAATAGGCTCAGAAAAAAAATCTGAGGAGGAAAAAAAATTGCTTACAAATCCAAACTAAGAAGCATTAAAGAAATTTAGACTGTAGTTGATATTATATTAATGGCCACAGATGTTTATTTACAGTTTTACAATCATAGTACTGAGAGGCCAGAAAAATATTTGCGTGCGCACAATACTTACCAGCACTGTACTCTGATGCTATGGAACATCACACAATATATGACAATTTGTATACGATGAATCATGTTTTTACTAATTCTTAATGTATCAATATACGCACAGCAACATACATCAACACATCTTACAAAGTCTTTTTTTAAATGTGGCAACATTTAAATTTTTTTTTTCATAATTGATGCTAGCAACTCATTTAAAGTATCATGGTTTATTTTTGAAACAAAGCACTCAGACAGTAAAAAATGGCATACTTCATATAGAAAATAGGTTGCTATCCCCTCAAATTGCCTCTAATGTTAGCTGAATATTAATAAAATCCATAAACCATTAGTACATTATGGCTGCTTTGTTCTGAATTACATAGACCTTTTATGTTTATTCCTCAGTGAAAATGCATAAAAAAATGAAATCCTCTCTAATTGTGCTCTCTGAAGATGGCTGGTAAAATCATTTCTAGCAGCTATAAATCAATTGTAGTATTAAAATGACCTGCCAGGTGCATCTTCTGGGTATCAGACTAATTAAGGGAATGTATTAATTGCAACTATTCATCAACACCACCAATGTTGTTTGGTAACCCTTACAATGAATCTTTTTACCATATTATCCTGCAATAAAATTGCAGTTTTACGAAATGTAAAAGGGGCAGGGAAGAGGAACCTTCAAAAGGAAAAAAAATACAGCTACATTCTGAGTTTCAAATTTGTCTCACTTCATTACATTTATATCAAACTTAAGACCAGATAATTATTTGTGCAAATATGTTTATACACTGCATACAGATACAATATGAACTCTCCAGAAAGAGATTCACAATTTCAACACCAAACTTTAAAAAAAACAAATGAAGCAATAGTATCAGCCTCTAATTACTGAGCAACTGCTGTAATAGGTCGTTCTACTTTTTCATATTTTTCCAGTTGGGAGGCAAGCATAATAATGTTATTTAATAAGAAGATTTCTAAAAGATTTAAGTCCTTACCCATAAATGGATCCTGAACTTGTAACCCCCACACACCTCCTGGGTGTGGTGTCCCATCCCACCTAGTAGCTCTGATGCCACTTACAGAGAGCAATAAGTCTGCTCTACAGCCTTAGCTAATTAGGACAGGGGTGGGCAAGCCAAGATTTTGATAAGTGGTCAAGAGCTGCACTTTTCTATAGAGGTGGTGTGGGATCTGGGACTGAGGTTTGGGGTAGAATGGTCCTCAGGCGAAGAAGGCTCTCTGCACTGGGGGGGTGGGATTTTGGGTTCTGACCCTGTCCCCAGAAAAGTCTCTCAATTCCCTTTGGCAGGTTTGTGGCCTATAGGACCTGAGAGATTTTGGTGACACAGGGGCAGTTGGCCAACATCTCCTCCTGGCAGCACAGACAGTGACATGGAACTGCAGGAGCAAGTCTCATTAAAAGGCTTGGTGGGCCAGATGCAGCCCGTGGACCATATTTTGCCCATCCCTCTAAGAGGGAATTGGCTTTTTGCTCAAGTGCTAGAGGCTCATGTACTAAGCTCCAGAGATCCAGGCACAATTCCACCTGTCGGCACTACTTACTGACATTATAATCAACAATGCCCCAAAGAGACAAGCTGGAAAATAAGAATTGTACCAACCAGTGTTTTAAGGCTTATATTCATAACACAACTATCACAAAGCTGTGGGTAACAAAACATGTCTAATGGATGGTCAGAGAAGTGGTACTTTGAGGATATGTATTGCAATCAGCCTTCTAATTCTTAGTTAGCTAACTAACCCATTAACCAACTACAGGCAATCGTCTACCAAAAAAATAAAGAGATCCTTCTAATAAAGGAAAAAATTTTAAAATTTAAATTTTAAATAGAATATTTAATATAATATGCCTAGACTATTTTCCCAGGATGTCTGTATTACTTTCTATGTTCTTATAAACAGTACAATAAACTCTTCCATATCCAGCATTCTATAGTCCAGAACTCTCAAGAAACCAGTATCTCATCCATAAGTAAATTTTAGTTACATTTTGCATAAGTACAGTATAGTGAAAGTAAATACAAATAAATACAGTAGAAGTTTACAGTGTACAATACTACTGTTGCTGGTAAATAAAAATATATGCAGAGCACTTTATTTATCTCTTAATATCTAACCATGTTATTCTGTAGTGTTATGCATGGCTAGGTATACCTATCTATTATCCAGAATATTCGACTATCTGGCAACACCCCCCCACCCCAAATTAGGACTATGTCCTGGTTTTCTCAATCGCAGACATTAAAAAAAGTAGCATTTCTGGAAGAAAAAAAAAAAAAAACTTTTTTGCCCTACCTCACTGCTACAACCGTAAGCAAGTTATATCTTAAGAACTTTATATACTGCATGTCTGTAGTTGTAGTAAAGCCCCAAACACGCTGGTTTCCTCTTTAGAGTTTTTGCCGATTTAAAAGAAATTCTGAAAAGTTGGATTTAATGCAGATGTAGGTAGAGAAAAGGAACACAACATGCAGGTGAGAGTTATATACCGAAAATATTAAAATAAGAGACAGTCTCTTCTCAAGTGTCCGAGAGGTAGCCGAGTCAGTC
Source organism: Carettochelys insculpta (assembly GCF_033958435.1). Classification (NCBI taxonomy): domain Eukaryota; kingdom Metazoa; phylum Chordata; order Testudines; family Carettochelyidae; genus Carettochelys; species Carettochelys insculpta. The sequence goes on along the minus strand of NC_134144.1, from coordinate 40,886,337 downwards.
TGTATCTTCAAAAACAACAAGAAGTCCTCTGGCACCTTATAGAGCAACAGATATTTTGAAGTATAAGCTTTCGTGGGCAAAGACCTGCTTCATCAAATGCATGGTGGAGGGGGATTTTGGAGGAGGATGTAAAAAGGGACGCTCCCTCTTTAAACCCTGCTCTGAAATGCCACCCCCCTCCATACATCTGACAAAGCGGGTCCTTGCCCATGAAAGCTGATATTCCAAAATATCTGTTACTCTATAAGGTGCCACAGGCTCTTCTCACTTGACCAGTTACACACTTTAAAGCATGCTGACTATAAGTAGTATAAGGTTATACATTTGGCCCATTCCATTGATGTTCACATTTCACTTCTATGTTAACCTACAGCTCTTAGTTATTTCTGCAGCTGTCATAGTTAAATTTAACTTTATTCTATGGAGGACAATGAAAGAGAATCACCATCATCTCCAAGCTCTTTTCCATGTCAGCTGAACTTCCAGAAGATCCACACAGGAGACCATTCTGATGCCTAGCACCTTGCAGTCTGAATAAAATTATAGATTCATATGGTTGGAAGAGACCTTAGGAGGTCGAGTCCAACCCCTGCTAAAAGTAGGGCCAATGCCAAGTAAATCATCCCAGTCAGGGATTTTTCAACCTGGGCCTTAAAAACATCTAGGGATGGAGATTCCTCCACGTCTCTAAACTATTTCAGCATTTCATCATCCTCCTGGTGAAATAGTTTACACTAATATCCAACCTAGACTTCCCCACTGCAGCTGGAGACCTTGCTCCTCATTCTGTCACCACTGAAAACAGACTGCCTCCAGCTTCTTTGTAATCCCCCTTCAGGTAGTTTAAGGCTGCTACCAAATCCCGCTGCTGCGCAGACACACACTTTTCTCTTCTGTAGACTAAATAACCCTAAATCCCTCAGCTTCCTCTCACAAATCACGTGCTCCATCCCCTTCATCATTTGTGTTGCCCTCCACTGGGCTCTCTCTCCAATGTGTCCACAACATTTTTGTAAAGGGGACCCAGAATTGGACACAATATTCCAGATGTGTCCTCACCAGGACCAAAAAAAAAAGGGGGAATAATCACTTCCCTAGATTGGCTGTCAGTGCTTCTACTAATGCAGCCCTATATGCCAGTAGTTTTCTTGGCTACAAGAGCATATTAGAAAATCCAAAAGAGTTTCACACTTTTCATTCACTGGAGCCCAATCTCAAGCTAACAGTTCAGGAGTTATGGCCGAAAGCCTATGATATAGAAACAGGGGCCTGAGCCTTAAATTAGTTCCCATTCAACACACCCAGGTTTTAGTCACAAAGCATATGTTGTCACTGCAGGTGAAGATGTGACTGCAGCTTGGGTAGGCATTCCATGCTAAATTCAATCTAACTAGCACAAGTAACAATAGTAGCGAAGGCACAGGGAGTCAAGCTTCAACACACGCTAACTGCCCGACTACAAACCTGTCAGTTGATCCAGAGTGCTAGCCTATGCTGAGGCCTCTACCCACAGGTGTTCACTACTTTTGCTACCTATGCTAACACAGGTATGACTATGGTGTAGTACAATCATCCCTTCACTTGCAGCTTGCAAATCTGATTTCCCCTCAGTGCTTTCAATTTTTAAGTCCTCATCCTCCTGTTCGTCACTGGACCCTTCACTTGGCCAGGCATGTGCAAAGTGGGGGGCATGACATTTTGTAAGGGGTGGCAAAATACAATTGCTCCCCTCCATGGCATCTGCTGCCTCCTCAGCACTATTTCTACTCCTGCAGCCTCTACAGTCATCAAGGGAATGCCTCCTCTCCCTCCCAGCCGCATGGTCAATCAGAATGTTCTGAGGCCCTGAATCAAGTGGTGGGCCAGGCCAGTGAGTTTCCCACTTGGAAGGGCAGCTGCACTGGTCCCTGCAGCCCATGCATGCTGACCCCAGGAAGTCCCCCATGATGCCAGTGAGGAGTTGATGCCACCTGTGGGGGTGCAGGGCTACATTCAGCCTGGTGACGCCACTGCTCTTAAACACAGGACAGTTGTGAGTACCCTTGAGTCCCCCTCATACTCTTTGGGGTTCTCCCACTGAGTGCCCCTCCCCCTGCAGCTCCCCCAGTACCCCTTCCTGTACATCCCACCCCCTACGTCCCTTCCTGTGGTCCTCCCACAGGATGCGGGGTGGACACCAGCTAACTGCAGGGCTGAAAAGTGGGGCACCGATGTAAAACGTTTGCCCACCCCTGCTCCAGCTCATCTGACCAAGAGTAAGGCCCCAGGTTTTATGTTTCCACCTTGAAATGTTGTAGATATTTACAGATGGAGAGGCTTTATCATTCTCTGTGGAGCAGGATTCTTATTAAAGTTGAGGAGTCATGGAGCAAAACCTAAGAGGTAGAAACAGTGGCTTATCTTTAAATAATTATTTGTATTTTGGTAGTGCCTGGAAGCTTCAGTCATGTACCCAGGCTCCACAGTGCTAGACCCTATACAAACAAAACAAAACAAAAAAATGACCCCTTATGGCAAAGCACTTGCAATCAGAGTAAAAAAATTTTAAGAACAAAGTGTTGTTTTCCAGTTTACTCTTAGCTATGTTTGTATCAAAACAATAGCAGCAAGTCTAAGCACTACACATTACGACTTATCTACACATCACTGAAATAATCACATTGGATGTACTTCATACCTTTGGTGCCAGTAACTGAGTATTTACTTTGGAATAATGGTCTTTTGTTTTAACTTAAGTCAGTTAAAACTTGACTTCACAGCCTCTAATGACCTCCTACCACTCCTAGGGCTACAAAATAAATTCAAATCTATTAATATCAATTTTGTAATGCTGGATTTTATAAATTTGAATTTGACTATCCTCATCTCCCCATGTACTCCACGCACAAGCCTCTTATTGCTGCCACACTCAAATCAGCAAATATTGACTTTCAGCAGTGCATTGTGGGAACCTATCCCACAGTTCCCTCATCTCATAGCATTCTGGGTATGTTTGCAGGTATTTGACATCTTCCCACATTGCACTGCCTTAATTCCCCTCCCGTGGTAAGCAAACATCCATTTTTCTAGTCAGAAGAAAGAAAAAGTAGGGCATCAACAAAGATTGCAAAACTTAACAGAAATCCTTCTTCTGTAACTGAATTATCAAGGATTTTATTGAAAATCAACAAGTGAGTGTCTTTTCAACTGGCCATCCACTGACTTTTCTCCCTCCCCGATTGTGTCTGATCCCTGAAAATAACACAGGGACAATGAAAAACTTGAAGAAAGAGTTGTAATAAAGATTTGGAAAAAAAAGATTTGCTGAGGACAGGGTTTTTGGATTCCCAGTTACAGCTTCTGTGTACAGTCTATTCTCAACTGGCCCTCCACCCACTCTTCTCTGCATGCAGGGGTGCAAAGTTAGAAGAAAAAGGAGAGAAAAGGCAAAGAAAAAAAATATATATATTTGGTCTTTCCTCTTCACTACACAGACATTGCCAACATGTGGATGGCAACACCACCCCAAAAATCTTAGCCCCTGGGAGGACACTTCCCTCTGTCAGCATTTAGGCCCCTGGGTCCTTGGTGGGGCAGGGGGGGTTTCCAGTACGGGGCCAGTTGAAGTAGTCCCCCCATATGGCTGGTGGTGGAGACTTCCCTCCCCCCAGTGGCAACAAGCCCTCCCAAAACCTCAGCTGCCAGGGGAGACTTCCCCCAAGCAGCTGCAAGCCACTGAAATTCTTTCCCACCCTTGGAGCTCTAACCGTGCACAAGCCAGGACACAGTGCTCCCTGCCATCATGGTCAGCACCAAACAGCAGGCACGTCCTTTTATTGGGTCAGGGGTTAGCCATGTGACATGGTGAAGCACAGGAAAGACCCTAACTGCATGGTGCCTGTTGATGTGGGAGGGAAAGACACACACAAATAAATGTAAACTGCTGAGAAGTTTCTTGGCCTCTTATGCAAGCCCAACCCCCCACAACAGCAACAGCCTTGCTGCCACAGGTGGTGGCAGGGCAGTGGCTGGCTCTAGGCAGCGAAAAAAAAAAAAAAAAAAAGAGATACACCAAGTGTAGAGATAGAACCACAAACTCCATGCTGGGGCTATTTGTAATAGGTAGATGCATTCACAGCACTAATAGCAAAGACAGACAGACAGACATTTCTCAGGTGCTCATATAAACATGACCCCACAGCCATGGGCTTCCTGGTCCCGATTTGAAATTCACAGTCTTCCTGTTACCTAATTCCTGCACATCTGGAAAGCAGCAGCCAGAGCAGAGCACCGAGGTGCATTGTTGGTTACATGCACGACACTTCTGAAGGCTTGTAAATTCAATTTTAACACCTTGTGCTTCCACACTGGCCTTTAGTCCAACTTTTAAATTCTAACTTGACGCAATACCCAGCCAGTTCCAACAATATTCTATTGCTATTAGGGCTCCCTAAATCAAGGTAATGGTATTTCCAGTGAAGACAGTCACGTGGTAATATCGAGTTAACTGCCTTAAATTCAGATTTATCCTGTAGTGTAGACCTAGCCTGAGTCCATCTCAGAGAACGTCCTATTCACCAGGAAAGGCCAGTGTGTTTTGCAAGGTGTTCTAATCTGAGCCTGGCTCTGGTAAACTATGCCAGGAAACAAGTTCCAGAAAAGTTAACTTTTCACTGAAAATACCCTGATACCCCAAAAAAGCTTTTAAGCTGAGCCCCAGGAATCTAACAGAGAGCTAGTCAGCTAAGCAGATGCTACACAAGCCATTCTGTGTCCACAGCCATATGAGAATTTTTCATGTTCCCCTCACAGAGTTCCACAAATGCTTCTATTCTGAATTGCTGCTGAAGTTGCAAACAGATACTGTCAGAATTGTCTAAACACGTAGACTTAAGAAAAGGGTATACAGGGAGACTATCCTGTACATTTAGAACTTAAAATAAACTCCCAGAGTTTCCAGTCTTTCAGATGTAGTCTTCTTTACTATGATGTAGATTTGTTATGTTTAGCCACACACCTCAATTTAAGACCAACTACTTATCTTGAGCTTGTATCAATATATTTGAAGAGAAGTTCAATTATTTTTGGTATTCAAGTAGCTAGAAAAAAAGTTTAAGTAAAATACAGCTCCTCTGTTTCCCCTTTCTACCCATACTGCTTTATGTTCTTACGTCTGTCCTCAATCCCTCCCTTATCCTTTTCACCTTCTCTTTCTCACTCCCATTCCATCCCCTTGATCCGTCAGACACAGCCAAGCCATCTGATACTCTGCCTGAAAGTGATTTTGGACAGAAGTAAAATGCCCTAGAATCCTCAGTAATCCTTCTCAGATCCATGTACTGAGCTCTGGTTAGGCTCTTATACAGCCAATAAACAGCCAACCAGACTGGAAAATGAAAATCTGTTTCCTCAACTGCGGAAGGACAACTAGTAGGAAAGAAAGAAAGGTGGAAAACAGAGTGAAACACAAAGGACAATTTAAGGCAGACTACCCTGAAACCAAATCAGACAATTCTAAAAAGCTAGGGAGTGAAGAGTATTACAGAAGCTAAAAACCCAGTCAGCACCTGAAGGAGTATTTTCTCCCAGGGGCTCAGTAGATACCCTGCAGAATGGAAGTAGGTTCCATTAAGGAGCAGTGGTTCTGACTGGATGGGGCTTAGAGAAACTTGGAAATGTAAAAAATTGGAACCCGAATAATCCTCCATGCCCTTTTCACCTTACATGGGTAAGATATATGAAACTTGTTCTCTGAGAAAAAGGAATGGACAACTGAAGTGAACACTAATTATAGCCCAGGCCCATGCACAGCATGTGGGGTTCGAAGGGGACAAATGCATATACACACACCCATGTCCAGATTCTCTCCATTCCTCCCTGCCACTATATACAGGATCCTAAAATAGCTGCCCACATCTAAGACATGTGCCCACTGTCTCAACAGTTTGAGATAATGGGCATGCTACTCTGGCATCCCTGTACATCTCATTACGGGGATGCCTCAAAATAACACATTATTTCTGCGTGTGGTGCCATGTATACAGAGCCTATAAGAGCTAGAAAACAAAGGCATGGATCCAAAGACATTAAACTGTTAAGAGATGGACTTTTTTTGTAAAATTGGAAAATAGCTCATGTTATTAATCTGAGTCAGAGTCAGCAGAATCAGAAGTGGTGGGAGTCCAGGCTCCTACTGAAATGGACCACAGACATTCAAATAAATACACTAATAAGATAAATCATCCAAACCAATGAGTGTCTAGCTACTTAGCTAGAATGTTTACTAAAGGGTCAGTCTTTTTTCCTTTAAGTCTCCTTTATTCACCTGCCAGGATGAAGCCAAACTAGGTAGGGCTGGGGAAGATCATCAGGTCTTGAAGAAAACCTCATCCTATTTCACCAGTGCACACTGCCTCTCTAACCACATATCCTCTAGAAACCCAATCTTGCATTTCTTGTGCTCCAGAACACCCTCGGTCTTACTGGAATTTCAGATGCACCACATATTGCTATGTCCTATTCTGTGTTGAATCATCTTTTCTATAAAGGCTTTCAGAAATTATGTGCCAAAAACATGGACAGAGATCTTGGTTTTTATTTTTTCCATTGTTGGTGGTTTTGGTAGCATCATTGCAGTGTAGTTCCCCAATACATCAGAAGTGTGGGGTGGGTAGTTCTAACACCATTATGCAATACAGCAGACATTGGATATGTGCAGGTAAACACGTGTCCTGTAATTTGATTTTGCTGATAGGGTTTATTCAGACAAATTTATGAAATTCAAGAAATTTATAATGGCAACAGTGATACAGAAATTTCATTTATAATCTCATGCTTGCTTTCTTCTTTCTATCAAGGCTTGTCTCTCCAAAAATATGCACCCTGGATTCTGTTGCAACTAATCTGACACTAACCATATAGATTCTACAAAAGTCTGTAGTATTTTCTACTACCTTTTGGTCAGGGGAAGAAATGTAAAAAAGGTATTCACTGAAGGGAAAGACCATGCCACTGGCATTACCAGCTTCACCAATTTTTAAAAAAAGTTTTCTTAGTGTCATAGCTAAAAAATGAAGTGCTATTGTTTGGCTTTACAGATGTCGCTTATAGGCATAGTGTGTCAGTGGAACACTGCAGTTCCCAAGAACCAAATTCTACCATTGTGAACCTGGAATACACCCCAGGAGTCAAAAGATCCCATATTTAGCAGTCTGGGACTCAGACATTACAAAGAAAGTTTGCTATACTGGACCCAGACATGTCTATTGCTTTGCAGTTTGTAGGGTCACAAGGGTAAGCAGAAGGAGCCCATTCCCCTGTCTTCCATTGGCTGCATCTGCCTGCTCTAAATCTTCAGAATGGGACTTCTGAACAGTACATACAGAACAAGTTTAGAATATGAGACAAATATATTTTAAACCAGAGCAGGAAAACAAAATCTACTTATTTCTGAATAATTAATAACTACCTCAGGTGCCAGTGACCCAGGATGCATGGTGCTCCTTAAAAGGGATCAGCCAGTTGTCTTGGCAACAGAGGCTAGATAAACAAGCACATGACAAAGCTGATCTTAGCTGCAACCATGACACAAGATGGGAATAAGAATTATATGCTTCACAGATCCACTCCTCTGCATTGACCCATGAGGCTCTGAAATAGTCTGATGCTGCCTCTTCACAGGCCCAGGATATCAACTGGCAATGCAATCTTGAAAAGTCCAGTCCAATTTACTGGAAGTCTCCCCCTTTCCCCACCCTCTCTCCATCCCCACACCATGTTGTGCAGCACCATGCACACAGACTAACAGTCAACATCGTGATTTCTAGCGCTCTCAACATCAATCTCATGGTCTCTGCTGCTTTTCTTAAAGCCTGGCTCCTAACGCCAAGAAGATTTTTAAAAACAGAATGGAAACTTGCTGAAAAGAGAAACTGAGAAATAGAAAAAGCCTGAAAAGGTAAATTGAGTGAATCCTAAGAGTCCAGAAACCAAGAAGTCAAATTAAGCAACATTCATTCTCAAGATACAGGCCAAACAACTCATGATATGGGGGGCCTGGTATGGGATTCCTCACTACCTGTGGGTACATGTATACTTACAGGAAGATCAACACACTGGCAGTAGATCTTTCAGGGCTGGATTTAGTGCACCTCCTGGGGACATGCTAAATCAAACTGTCATGGTGCTGTCCATCCTAATACTCCTGGCAGCATGGACTGTGGCAAAAACAGATTTCAGATAAGTTGGCTCCACCTATGCAATTCTCATAGCTGGATTTGCATGAGTAAAAAATGATTTTACCTCCGAGTATAGATCTGGCCTGGGTGGCTGGCTGTGGTTCCTGACACTGCTTGGAAGACGGGGCAAGTTGTCTTAAGTCTTTCCACATTCACAAATCCCCACTGGAAAACGATTTTTAAGTAGGGTTGATAAGCAGAGGTTCTGTAGGTCAGTCTCAAGCGCACTCCAAAAAGTTTGCCGATTTCAACGTACACTTACTCAACCATCTCTGTGGGCCCCCCTTAGCTTCCTTCTCGGGGGAGATGATACCTCTGCTGCTGCTGCCACCCTCCCAAAGAGCAGGGGGAATTAAGCCTATTTCCAAAATGCAGTAAAAGCCTGATTATCTGGCACTTGGATAACCAGCACATTTGGTTAATGGGCATGCCTGGTTGGGGCCACAGGCTGGTGTCCTGGCTGGGGCCAGCTACCAGGGGGTCATGGCCCTGGCTGGAGCTGGCTGCCCACTGCGGTCAGGGAGGCAGTGTGGGGCTGCCAACTGGGCAGCCAGCTGCCTGTTGCCTGGGCTGGGGAAAGAACAAAGCTTGTACTGTACCAGTAAAGCATATGAAGAAGTCTATATATTTACTCAGATCTCGCCACATAGTTCTAACTCTAGCTGTGTAGGAAATACATTTTCCATCTCAAGAATTTATGAAATTAGGTTGTTTTTTTTTGACAAAAATTTGAATTTTTGTCAATCAAAATAAAAACCACTTTTCAGATTGGATTTAATCTAAACACCATTTGAATAATTTTGCAATATTGTATTTTTATTTCAGTGTTTTTTTTAAAAAAATACAAAAGTTAACCACAATGAAAATTCTTTAACTGAAAAAAAATCAAAAACTTTTCATTTAATAAATGTTGAAAAGCACATGCTGATAATACCTAGACTTTAATTCAGCATTGTTTCCGATCAGGAGATGAACCAAAATCCAACTCCTTCCATTGAACACTTCCATTTGCAACAAATCAGTCTCCTTCCATGAAAATATATATATATTAGTGAGAAAATTCCCTAAAAAGCTTTAGTTCTAGCCTAATGTTTAGCCTGTGAAGGCACAAAAAAATTTTTACTACATGTGGTGTGCAAACATCATACAGAAGGTCTATGGTAGAGTCAGGAATGAAAGCCAGATCTCCTCACTCCCACTTCTGTGCTTGAGCCACCAGATAAAATTTTCCTTCCTCATCTCTCACATTCTATTTTCTTTTATTGATTCACCCCTTTTTAATCTTATCTATAAATGTAAGGTATAAGATCCTCCCTACCTCTTCACCCCAACCCCATATCAGTGGGTTTTGGTTTTTGTTTTTTTTTTTTTTTAAATGTCAGCCATATTTATGGATTCTGAAAGGACAAAAAAAAAAAAAAATCAGCCCTTTATTCTATTATATATTTGTTCCAACACACCCCTCCCCTTTTATAATCTCCATCTTAACAGTTGTCTTAATTTATATTAATTCTGACTTTTAGATATTTTGTTGATTAGTTTTCTGTTTAACTGCATTTTCCCTTACTTAAATACTTTTTATTTCCAGCTACACAGTAATATTGTTTTCCTAGTATCTTTTATATGAAATTGATACAACTATGAACTTCAATTTAAATCACATCAATTGACAAAAAACTGTCTTTATCGTATTTGTAATGCTGGACAGTTGCTAATCTTCAAAAATATATTGTTAATAATTGAATGCTTTTTAAAATTCAGCTCTTATTTCCAGAAACTTAAATTGAATCTTTAGTTAAGCATATTTAAGATGGTTAGGACTAAGGTTCCCTCTAATTTTATTCCATCCATGTGCAGAATAAATTTTATATGCACCGACGTGTGGATGCACACCACCTATTGAAACACAGGCTACATCTACACTTACCAAGAATGTCAATGGCTGCTACACAAATGTTAGGTGTGCCAATTGCATATTTACAATTGATTTTGCAGCCATCAACCTTGGTCCCTGTCATCACCAGAGGACATCAATGGGAGCACTCCTCCTGCTGACATCCCTTAATTATTGCAACTCACAAGGCATGCTGGGTTCGACATGGATTCTGGAATGCATCGTTTTGCACATGCGTGAAATGACACCCTGGAAGATTGAACCTAGTGTTCAATCTTCCATTGCTAGTATAGACCTAGCCGCAGGCTGTTGGCTGCGGACATGCTGCTAATCAGCTGGGCACCCTTTGAATCTCTCTTGGGTGGTTGCTCAAGTTCTCAGGTTACTGAGAACACTGGTTAGAACTTTGTTGAGCAAAACAGACAGACACAAGTCGTCCATGACACATGCATCTATGGCAGAACCTCATACCTCAGACTCCTTTTGTTTGTATTTAGGAAAAAAATAAATATTTTTATTGATGCAGGAACCAATGAAGTAGTAGCATCATTGCCAATACATAAAACGGGAAAGACATCAACTTCCTATCAGAAATTTTCAGCGGTATTATTTTGGGCAAGGTGGTGTTTTTCCTCTGCCTGAACTGCTGCTGGTAAGCTGGTTTCAATCAAATTGAAAATAGCAATGCACATTTCTATTTATAAAATGGAGAACAGTTTGCTAATTATTGATCAGATTAGTGTTGGTCTTCATTATATACCAGCAAAATATTTACTGCATTGCACTGTCCTGTTCACTTCTTGCTGATATAGAACAAAAGCAATTTGCAGATCTATACATGTATTTTTAAGAGCAGATTACTAAGACTTTCTACACTAATACAAACTTAGCAGAGCAATTCAAGGATTTCCATCCTATGGAAGCTGAAAAAAAACCGTGGTGCTAAATGGCCTTTATTCTCTTATGATGTTATGTTCCACTAAAGCTGCATCTACACAGCCCCTTCCTTTTGGAAGGGGCATGCAAATTAGCAAGATCAGAAATGCAAATGAGGCATAGATTTAAATATCATTTTCACATGATCTGGCCTCCAGAAGAGCCATTTGCAGAGGCCAAAGCAGTCAGGTGGACAGTGGTCCTTCAAAAGGAAAACCCCCTTTCAAAAGCACCCTTCTTCCCAAAACAAAATAGGAAGAAGGGTGCTTTCAAAAGAGGAGTTTCCTGTCAAAAGAACTCCATCCACACAGCTGCATTGGCTTCTGGAAATGGCTCCTCCAGAAGCCAAATCATGAAGAAATATGCAAATGAGGGGCACAATATTTAAGTCCACAACTTATTTGCATTTCTGATCTCGCTCATTTGCATGTCCCTTCCTAAAGGGAGGGGTCGTGTAGACACAGCTTAAGTATGTACGTACTTCTAAATTCTTACATTACATTCATGACTAATAATTTATAAAGGAGGTATAAAGAATTATATTGATTGAAACAATTCATACATTTTCCTTTTTACAAAGCATTTTATTACTAAAATGAGATATCACATTCTAAATGGATTTAAATTAATATTTCTCAGACCCTGATGTATTGAATTTCCACTAATATTTGAAACCTGCCAGTCTATTTCCTGTAGATATATCAATAAAAATAGAGCTGTAATTTTATGTAAGTCTTACAGATACACCCATCGATGTAGTCCTAAATAGATATTAATATTTCATCCTCATGCTCTTTTCACCTTATATATCTAAACAGGCCTAATGTTCAAGTACCTCAATAATTACAACGGAGCTAGGAAGGAAATGATACATTCCTTGGATGATTAAATCACCCTAAACATTCTACTCTCATGATTCACAGTGGCATGAATGAAGGCACCATATTCTTAGCCTTATATCTGTCCTGCTAATTTTCTTTAGCTTCATTATTTTTTTTTTGCCTACTATCTTTGACCCCTCTTTTTCTTCCCCTCATCATCTGTCTATTTTTTTTTCTTCTAATTATGCCTCTTCTTCTTGGTCTTTCTTGCCCCAGGTATACTTGCTACTTTCTGTCTCTGCTCTCACCTCTTTTCCACATTATCACTCTTTAAGCACAACATCACCATTTTTTTTCCTTCTGATTTGTGATAGTTTCTTTCCTGTGTCCCTTCCCAGGCTTTCTACCCCCCAAACTAAGCTTTTGCTTTCAGGAGATGAAGACTACAGCTGTGGTAAAATGACATAGGTTTGTCCAAAATTACTGCTAGTAATTCTGATACAGTTTACTGCTTTGTTCTCAAATTATATAAAAAATTGCCTTAATTAGCTGAAATGCAAAAAAAAGAAAGCAAGCAAAGAAAATACCCTTGGGGAAAACACACTTGTAAATGCCTTTTTGCAGGCCATTTCAGAAAACCAAACATAAAAATTACCACCGCATATCGTAGTTGCTTCTTATATGATAATAGTATTAATAAAACTAAATAGAAAGGGCCAGATTCTCCTGGTGCAAATCAATGTAAAGTTCATTGATGGAAATGAAGCTACACAGATTTAAACCAGCTGAGGATCGGATGTCCTTTCATGCATTTGTAATGAACCCTCTATGTCAATATAACTTGACACATGCCACCTTAATTTGCATATATTTCCATACAAAGAAACATTTAAAGTATTGCTCTATTACTTGCAGGGTCATAGGAACGAGAGAAGTGGGGTGCAAGTAAACTGACCAGCACATGCAGAGAAACCACTACAAGAAAAATCATTGCCCATGGTATCTAGTTTACTGCTCCCTTTCTATCTCTCAGTTACAAAGTTGAGCAGTTTTAAGGCTGTTAACATAACAATATTGTAGATATTGCTTGTAAAAGATCAGGATGATGACCAGATACATGTGCATAACTTTCCTTGCACAAATAGGCCCACACGTTTTAATGGGGCCACTTGTGCATAAATCTTTGCAGGACTTTGACCTATAGTCTTTTTTGGCAGCAAAAGGCCAACAGGAGTAGAATTTTAGGAAACATTAAATATGTGAGCTATTATTGAATTAACTGATTATAAATATAACCATTAGCTTTCCTCCCATTTCACAGTGGGCTAAATCCTGCTTTTTGTCCCCAGGCAAAGCTCTCACTGAAGTCAAAAAGAGTTTTGTTAGAGTAGCAGCTGCAAATTTTGGCTTCTATCTCTACCATCAGTGCACAGATATCTAGGGACAGAACTTAGATTCTGATGTCCAGATTAGATTCACAAATCCTTAGTTGTGCATTTAAATTGGCCTGATCTTCATCAATACTGAGCACCCATAAACCCTACTGACCTCCCTGGGAGCTCCATGTCCTTAGTAACCAAGCAACTTTTATTGAGGTGCCTATAGAACGGTTTGAAACCCTATCTTTAGGCACCCAGGTTTGGAGATTATGTCCTGGATGAATATATTTCAATTACCGACAGAAGTGGAGAATACCCATCCATATTCAAGCAATTGAAACCATGGCCAGCTTGACTGCAACACAGAGAAAATTAACTTTGGTTAAATGATAATGAATTTAGGACCAAATTCTGCCACTTTTCATCACACACAGCACTATCTTATTTGACATGCAGTTCCATTGATTTCAAAGAAACTAATCATGGAATGAGAATACTGCTCAATGTGAGGTAGTATGATAGAATCCAACCTGTATTAAATACGCAGCATGTGTCATTATCACAGGGGAAAAAATCCCACAACCAACCAAGCAACTAACCAATATCTTCCTGGCACACAAGGCATTGGAAAACTGTATTAAGAACAAAGACTGATACTACTACTGAACTAAATAACACTGGACCAAATTTTGCATTGACTTGTATTTCGTGCATCTCCTTAAATTAGGGCAGAATTTTATTCTATTTTAAAGTGATTCTATAAGATAAATATTGCTTTGGAGGAAAAAAGCTTTCACACTATCATTTTAATAAATGTATTTTGCCCTACAAAATACTGTAGAAATTAAACTGTGCCCATGATATTTAATTGCAACATAAAATTAAACATTTATTTGATGTAAAATTGGCATAGTATGTAAATTACAAAAGTTTCAGTTCATGCCTTCTTACTCACATCTGTTGAAAGTTTAAATAGTTTTAGTGTCATTAATTGTTATAAAAGTGCAAGATTTGCTGTATGCTTGCCACTTAGGACCAAAGGCACAAAAGTCTAATTGAACTAAGTAATTAGTGATTTGTCATTTCCTATTGTCAGCAATTACTTTCCATTAGAAACCCTCACTGAAAATTCTAATTTGAAGTGAGGTTTGCATTTTATTGCTGTCCATCCAAATTAGTTTAAAATTGACAGCTACATTTTCATTTAAAAACGTAAGTTATTAAATATGTTTGAAGAGGCTGACATGTATTCTGCCCCATGTGTCAGTGCTCAAGCATTCACATTTAAAAGCGTGAAAAGTGAAATCCAAAAGACTTTTCTTTATTCCATAGAGGAGGTACAAGAACAACGTGGTGGGTCAACTCCTACTCTTCTTCCTCTTGTGCACAGTTTCACTAAATGGAGCTACTCAAATGAGTGAGATGAGCAAGTTTTTAACCCACCAAATTACATTATGAATCACTAGCTTTCTTATTTTGTGCTTTATACAGGCAAATGGCAGGACAGGCAAAATGAGAAGGGAACCTTGTATTTTCATACTTAGTCTTATAGATTTTCCCATGTGACTTTACTGCAAGAGTGATTTTTCATTCGTTATTTTTCAGACTCCATTAAGGCAATCAGTATTGCCCATTTCCAAAATGTTCTGAGTGCAGCATGAGACAACACTTATGGCATGGTAAGAGTGCTTCAGAATGCTTGAAATGTGCAGGGCTGATTAGCTGGTGAGGAGGTAATGATTTACAATTAGACATGCCAAATGGATATGTATCATTGTTTAAAAAGCTCACAAACATGAAACAACCTACCGAGTGCCAGCTTGCTATCTGGTCAGATGATTTTCTTGCCCAGCCTGGTGCCAATACTGAAACTGGTAGACAACGATTATGTCCAAAGATGTTTGTTCCAACTTCTCAACTTTAACTTAGCTCGATTTTTGTTTCCCAGGAGGGCGGGTGGGGGGGGGAAAAACTGGAAGCCGTTGTAAAGTATGACTGCTAGCATGTTACCATTAAAAAAAGAAAGCCATCTAACAAAATGCATATTTGTTTGTTCTTTTAAAAAATTAAAGAGGGCACCAGCAACAAATACTATCAGCTTGGAAGTTTGTCATCTAACTATTCAAAAGTCTGGAATTTATTTTAACCGGGATGATGTCCTATTTAAATATAGCATGCTACCAGTTACCAAGACATTTAGAATACCAATGCTTTCATTACCACCAAAGACACCTATCAAAGCTACAAGACCAGTGATGAGCCTTCACAAAACACTCTGGGCAAAACAAACACTGATATGAGAAAAACTGACTAAGTATATCTTGAGAGATTTATTAACCCACTGAATTAGAAATACATTAGGGACAGACAAAAAATGGTATGTACAGAATTGTGTCTAATAATTCAGTAATGATAAAGATAGCATTGATCATATCTGTTGATTAAAATCACAGTTTCTTGTCCTGAATTTACATAAAATCATAATTAACTTTTGAAACTAGGAATCATGATAAAGCTCTCCTGATTTTGAATATTCCACATTCATATACACTGAAAGAATGTTTTCCACTGAAAATCCCTCAGAAAGCCTAGCTGATATCAGATCACAAACAGTATTAGTGGATATAAATGCTAGTTTTCAATGAATTCCTTTGAAATAATATATTACAACTGAATACCAAAACAGTTCATCATGGTTATTTAACAAAAAAGTGAAGAATCTTATGTTAGTTTTAAATCAATATTGACAATTCTTTCTAAAACTCACCACACCAGGGATCTCAAAAAGACAGTATCACATGCAAAAGCTTTTTATCCTGAATTTTGTTTAAAATTATAATATTTAGTCATTGCAAGAAATGACTTTCACTTTTCAATCTCAAATAAGAAGAGGGAAACTGAAAATGGAAGGGGGAAGGGTCAACTGGACTTATACTGCAAGTCAACTGGACTAGAAGCAATTTTCCACACTGCAATCAGTTTTACTTCTTACTTTATTAATAGGAGGCTGATTATAATTAGATGCTTGATATGTATTAAAAAATCTGAACTTCAAATGTGTAGATCTTCTGCATTGTGTCCTAATTCTATGAGGTTTTCTAGTAAGGTCTGGTGACATCTCAGAATAATAAATATGCAAAATATATTTGAAAGCCCTTATTCTGCCATTTCTGCAATTGTGCTTAATTGTCAAATGAACAATTAAATTAAAAGTTCAACAAATACTGATCAATGGTCTTGGAAATATCAAGTCTATTACATGATCTTCCTTTTAAATATAGGCATATTACAGGAATTGTGCAGATTATCTGCATTTGAATTTAATGAATTGTTTTAAAATAGAGCTAGACTTCTAATAAAAAATGTTAAAAATCCAGAAACATGAACAGAAGATTATAAACTAGTCTTTATTCCTTCACTGTTGCTATCCTTTGGTTTAGCATTAGCTCACAATCAGCTGAATAAAGAAGTCATCTTCTGTCTAACATGTAAATAAATTATCAGGCTTCAGTTACTTTACCACTGGCTGTTTGTCATTCAGGAAAATAATGGTTAATCAATGACTAATCAATGAAGATGTGTAACGTATTAGTTTGCAGTCCTTCATCATCCTATTTTCTTCAATTGCCTGCGGGTTTGTGTTCAGTACTTACAGAATCGATTACAATTGAGAGTGATCATTCAGCTCATGTTGAGAGCTGTCAGCTGTGCTTTCTGCTACGAGTTTTACCCTCCTGTTTAATATAAGATGCTAATACGTAGCAACATCTCTAACAGGCAAGGTACCACCATGGTAAATTTTATGAGAAGTGCTTAAGTGACTAATTATAACACTACATGTTACTTGATGAAACTAAACTTTTCCTGACTTCACAATAATCATAACCATTACTGGCTAGCTGTGGAAAATTAAAGGAAAATAGCTGTCTGCTTGAGTCTGATCATGCCTGCAGGGAAGGTCTAAGAAAGGCAACTGACAATGCCGCCTTTATGCAAAGCTGCAGGGGAAAAACAGATAATTCTTCAATTTTCATATAAACTGACATTCTTTACCATATGTGACATTCGTGTGTGTGTTCAATTTCCTACCAGAGCAACTAGAAAAGTTAGACTTGAAGACTTTTGACACAAGGCCGCATTTATGAGTAACAAAGGTTTTGGTTTTTTTATAACGAAAGTAATGTTTCGCTGTTTGACATGGCTGTTGTCTTTGAAGCAGATACAAGCTTGTCACCAACATAAAGCTAAGAGAAGATTGGCTGTTATCCCCGCTGCACTGACCCCTCCTCTTCTATCACCCCCACACTGCTATCCACATCTAGGGTTATTCACTTTAATTATTGTTTTTATAGTTCTCTTATCAAAGCTTTGTTGCTGATAGTCATAGGGTGTGACTGTGGAAAATAATAATCATTAATAAATGTCATTAAATATTTAGCGCTCAGCAGTATTGATTAAAAGGTGTATAAGCAATCATTTTTATCGGTTTTAGTTCCAACAGCACCCTCTTGTGGCTGAAGTGTTGCAGACTGTCTTGTGTGACCTGAAGTATATTTGTATGCAGTACTAAGCCTACTGCCACTGTCTTTATGGCCAATATAAAGAAACACAGAAAAGGAGTATCTATCATCAAAAAGTGACCTTAATGTCCTCTGTTAGCTTAAAGTGTTTTAATATCATTGCATGATCAAGTGTAATGTGGAAATTTAAAAATGATCTAAGAAGTGGTTTTAAATAGGCCCAATGGGGCTGTCACTCTGCAATAGTCTCATTTCTCAACTGATTTGTGCAATTTATTGATTCATCTTAGAATTTTATGGATATTTTAGCATATAGCTCAATTGGTTTAAATTGCTTCTGTAACGAGGAGGAAATACTGTACTAATTGTGAGAGCTTCCAGAAAACAGACAGACGTTCTGATATTAGAGAGCAAAAGGCAAAGACTAATAAATGACATGCTATTACGTATGTTACTGAAAATTGTGTACCTCTATTCTTACTTTGTGCATTTGATCTAAAAAGAAATGAACAGTACAATACCTGTTATAAAGAAATGGATAAGCTATTTTAAATATCTATCAAACATCATCACCTCATTCTTGAAGTGTTTTATTTCCAGTAACATCATAATTTTGCACTGCCTTTACTGGAAATAAAATTGAAACTGTCAGAAAGTACCAGAAAGCTTTTAGCATCTTTTTACGGAGAAACATGAACCACCAGGTATTTAAGTTTCATTTTACAATGTAAATATAGAAAACCTTTGGACCAGATATGCTAGGAGAAGTTACCCAACAGCTTTAGGAGTAGAATGTATAGTATTTACTGAACACAGAAAATGTAAGAATGAACAAGTAGTTACAGGACTGAAAAAGAGATTAACAAAAGTAGAAGGTCTAAAGATTTATGAGCTAGGACTAGGATTCTTCACATTCAGATGCAAGAAGCTGGAACACAGAAACCAAATCAAAAAACAGTTATCAATACAGGTATCATTTGTTTATGATAAATCCATCATAGATTTAGAATTTTTCCAGTATATATCCCAAGTCAAGTACAAATTTCTTCCCTTTGGAACCAACTTTTTGTCTCAAAATTTTATACGGAGAAGTCTTTAGAAAAATGGCCCAATCCATCTCTTAAAAACAAACATGCATCACAAAATACAGGAGGATAAATGTCCAATAAAAAGATAACAAATTATTGCACTTAAAAGGACAAAAAACATTCATGTGCTTTGAAAACTAGCTGCTTATTTTTTCAATGCAAACTCTCAATGTTTTTAGCTTATACAGCTCTACACAAATATGTCCTGAGCAAGAAAAAAGTACACACCTCCATCCATTCTTAGCTACCATGCGAGGTTTGCTTTCATGTATGATATCTGCACTCCTAACCAAGTTTAAGGGGGAAAACAAGTGCCCATCTAGAGCAAGCTTATGATCACAGTTCCTACATCTTGCCTTCATAAGTTTTTATTTTTTTCTGTGAAACGCCCATCATTCTGTTTGTGCTACACCAATACAAAACTAAATATTAAAAACCAATTATGGTTACGATTTTATATTTTACAAGTCTAAGTACATTCTAAGTATATTCCATTTCCAATGCATCTCTTTTCAGGTGAAGTTATTAACTCTTGATACCGTAAAAATAACTTTTATTGCAAGATGTCTGATCAATCCTTTAGACACACAAAAATGACAATACTATATCACCAAGAAAACTGAGAAAAGAAAAGTCTCATGAACTAGGATACATGCTTTCTGATGCAGGTATTTTTTTTCTTTTAAACTACAATAATCAAAACAATGACAAATGAAAGACTCAGAAAAGGTTAGGTCTTCTCAAAAGAACGTTTTTAAAATCTGGACACCAATCAAATTGATGTAAATTTCAGTGATGCAACACTTTCTGACACTAAAGTCTTTACCACTGTCTTGAATATATAGACCAGCCTATTGTGATTGTTTAATGTCAGCTTTTGTTCATAAGCTCTTTCATAAAACAGAAATAGAAAATGATTTCAAGCCATTCAATTTGTCTATTTACCTTAATCTTTAACTATTCCCATATGTCTTAGCTACATGATGTATGACTCTACATAAACCAATTTTTCAAAGATATAAGACAGAAAAAGTAAGACTCCTAACCTTTTATGCACCTAACTTTCATAGACAGCTGGCAAAAAAACAAAACATTTATGTTCAGGAAAACTGAAAGGTTATTTTGCTCTCTTGCTTTTAAACAAATGTTTGTATCTGTTAAATAGCAGATGCCTGAAAATATTTCCCTATGGCATGGACTCTCAAAGGAAACATGTCCTTGTTTAAGATTGGAAATGTAACTGAAAAGTTGATGATCACACTTGTAACAAAGACAATTAGCCTCCTGTCTATACAGTAGACCGTACAGTTGTGAAGTCTTGTTTGGAAAGTAGATTACAATGCAGTACAGATGCTGCTGTGAAAGTTGCACTAGGTGCAATCTCACTTTATAATAGTATGTGGAGCATAGAATGCTTGGTCTCAACTTTGGTCCTTGCTTTGATAACTATGTAATAATGGGTGTTGCTTTAATATGCAGACAGCAACCCTAAGATGCAATGCAGCCTCTTTTGCCATTGAAAAAAATTACTGTACTGAGATCTTCACTGAATATTAAAAAATGAAGCAAATATTGTGCTGTGCAATAAAAAGTTACTCATTCATCACACTGGAACCCTTTGTAGTCTTTAGAAAGGCAGGTCTCTACAATCAGTGAACAGCTACTATTATGTTCAAGTACAACTAGTAATGGAGATTCTATTGCGTTGCAGCATGGGCTTACTCGGCACTATGTTTATCTCCCCATAAATATGTTCTAAAATTGAAAAGAAATGTTATAGCAATTCATGTCGCAGTTGTTTCCCCTTGCTCAGGAAGTATATGAAATTTTGCATGGAAGTAACAGCAAGGTAAATTAGTGGGAAAGTATTAAACACAATATACTTTAAACCTTTTCAATTTATTTCAAATATAATTTTAATACATATCTTTAAACATTCAGAATATGAAAAGCAGATCTTGAGGTCAAAAGAGGGAGTGTTACCCAAGCAGTGAGGGACAATGTGCACTTTTAAAAATATATTTACACACACACACACGAGGACAGTCTCACTTTCATAAAAGTTGTTTATAGTCCTAGAGAAGCTGATTGCACAACTTTGTTACATAAATACTAAGCATCCCATTTACAAGAGTGAATGACATTTATAAAAGGCTTAGAACTTTCAGAAAGAGAAACAATTTTAGTATGGAATGTATTAAGTTGTGATTACTAAATTAAAATGGTTGTTTTCAACATCGAGTAAGCTTGGGAAACAGACCGTGGATCATGCATACAATGTAGGGTCAATGCCGTATTGAATTTCTAGACCATTTTCAGACTACCTTCTGGCAATGGAAGCATTTTGACCACTGACACTCCCTATGGGTATTTCTGACTATCCTAGTACAATGCACCATTCCCCGTTATTGAATCTACAACAAACTGCTCTAGGTTATTCATTGATTGAGTGTTTAAATGTATTCTTTGGGAGCAAGTGCAGAATGAATTCTGTAAACAATCACATAAAAACCCAGCAGAATTCCTTGCTCAAGAGATGTTTTTCAGTTAGAGCATTTAATTATTTGTATTCTTTGATTATGGTGTGTCACTTTAAAAGGAGACAGGGATTTTGCTCTGCCTTCCACAAGCAACACAAAGATAAAATGTACAGCTGAACATTTTTCCTTGAGAAAAAATAAAGCCATCACTGGTCACCATAACTGCATAGGGACATAAGGTTTAAGCACATCTGCTATCTTTTATGCTAACATCTTTATCTAGATCAATTACCGTATGCACTATCACTGTCAAATAACCAATATAGATGCAGACTGCAGCTCTGTAACTTTCCTAATGGAGGTTAGGACAGACAGTAAGGGCTACATTTTCATAAGCTCAGGCAGTAATTACGTGTGTGTGTTTGTGTCTATGGACATCTTCAGTGCAGTATTCTGATACTATATATCAATGTTCCTTTTTCTGTTATAATCTGTGAAAATCCACAAAAAACTTGAGACAGAGCGTTTGTCTGTGAGGGGCAGCTCTGACTGCATGCATACTGTTTTTCCTGCCAGTATGTATGTATTTATGTATCTCCCTCTCTTGCAATGCGTCATTCGCTACCAGGGCAAGCTATAAGCCACATTAGAACATTTCAGATTCCTCTTGCCATTTGTCTTTTGTGTGTGTTTTTAAAAAAAGCGGGGGGGGGGGCAGTTTACATGTCCTGAAAATAAAAGTTAAGCAATACAGTACCAGCATTGAAAAAAATTATCAGCATAAACTTATTCTATAAATTATTGCCATAGTCAATGTATTATTGTAACTCAATAGAAAGCTTATTTGAGTTTGTTAGAATTAAAATCATTCTAATGAACTTTACAATACATTTAAAAGATTATTAACTTCATTATTTCAGATAGCATCCACTGAAAAGTAGACTATGGAAGTATATATTTAATCAAAGTTTATAGTGAAGTAATCCCTATGGCCATTCATGCTGGGGCCCACTGTGCTAATCAGCCTTGCCCTAAAATAGCAGATCAGTGCAGAAAAATATGCTCAGGTATTGTTTGCACTTTGAACCTAATCCCTGGTTGTTCGGGCTGTTAGGAGAGCAAACAACTCCATGGAGCTGCACAAAAAGAATCTATGTACCTATTTCCCATGGGCCTAAATGTGACCTATGGTAGAGGAAGTGGGATAGGACATGGCGGGATATAAATTACAAAGATCCACAGGTTCAAACTACAGTGAAGTGGAACACAGCTGGTAGCAGAATCCAGGGATGGCAATGGAAATTGGAGCAGAGAGTCTCTGATGATAGGGGAAAGGGGTTTGCACCATTTTTGGCTTTGTGAAGGTAATAATTAAAGATAGTTACAGCATTAGGAACAAAGAGCTTAACCACACATTTAAATATGGATGCCTAAGCATGAATGTATTTTAAGGGTTTACCTACTTGTGTGTCCACACACAGACCCAGCTGGCTAAAGGTGCCCAGGACACACAGAATGCACCTACAATCCACCTTGAAAATCCTATAGGTACCTCACTTCAGCCCAATGTTATTCACCTTTGCAATCTGGAGCCAAAAATATTGTTTCACAGCAGAGACTAATGGTCCAGAGTTCAAGGCTTCATTAGCGTGCTGAGCATGAAAATAATAAAGGAAAGAAAAATAAAATCTAATAACTACTAATGCTCAAGAGGATCTGGGTGTTGTAGTTGATCACAAATGGTGAAAAAGAAAGTGAAAGTTTTGAAAAGTGCTAATTTCATTCTGGGGGCAGGAGGATACTAATAGGATATAATTGTCCTACTCTACTCATCAATGGTGAGGTCTCAGGTTGGCCCCGCTGTGGGCATAATGCTCAACAGCTTTGCCAGGTCCCTGTCCAAGGTATGGGTGTATGACTCCTGCACTGCAACCCTGGAAGGGGTGGAGCCTCTGGCAAAGGGGCAGGGCTGAGGCAGCCAGCCCTTAATACCATCCAAATCATGACCTGATGCCCCCCTGCCCTCAGTGCTGCCAAAAGTGCAGTGTGTGGGGTTTGAGCAGCAATCTAGAGGGCCTGGGGCTCCAGCCACCACTGTGGCTGCAGTAGCCACAAGCTCCAGGATGGCTTGTATTGCCAGACCCTGGGGCATTTGACCCTTTTACTCTGCGCTTCCCAGGCAGTCTGCATGCTCAGTGTTTGGCACAGCATGTCAGGAAAGATGTAAATGAAGCGGAACCTCCAAAAGCAGATCAACGTTACAATAAAAGGTTTAGAAAACCTGACATATGAGGAAAGGGTCAAAAGAAGAGGAGGCATGTTTAATCTTCACAAAAGGTTGAGGGAGGACTTGATAAAAAGACTTCAAATACATTAGGAGATATCAGGAAAAGGATGGGTTCAATTATTCTCCATGTCCACTGAAGGTAGGACAAGATGACCCTATAGCAGGGGAGATTTCCTATAGTAAAATCTTCCTAATACCTAACTAAAGAGAAATAGAAGCCCGTTGCGGAGCTTAAAATATGATTTTGGAAATCTATTTACTAATTGCTTGGACAGGTACCACACTGACATGAACAGCAAGAAGTCTTGTGGCACCTTATAGACATTTTGGAGCATAAGCTTTTGTGGGCAAAGATGCATGAGTGCGGGGGGTGGGGCATTTCAGAGGGGTATTTAAAGAGTGGGGTCCCAGAAAAAGGAAATGCCAGAGCTGACAAGGTCTATTCAGTCAAGGTGGAAATGGCCCATTAATCAATAATAGGTATCAAAAGAGGAAAAAACAAGTCAGATCAGACAGGGGGATATGAGCCATTGTCAGAGTCTAATGGGGAGATCTTAACACCCAGGGCAGAGAAGCTGCCTTTGTAAGCTGCAAACCACTCCCAGTCTGTTTAATCCTTGGTTAATGGAGTCATATTTGCAAATAAATTGCAGCTCAGAGATTTCTCTCCCCATTTGATTTTTGAAATTTTTTTGTTTCAGAACTATCACCCTTAAATCCTGTGATGATGGCCTGGAACCAGCCCCTGCAACAGTCCTCGCTGCCAACTCTGCTCATATACCTACACCAGGGACATCATCACTGGACCTAACACCAACTATACCATCAGGGGCTCCTTTACCTGCAAATCTACTAATATAATATGTGCCGGCAATGCCCCACTGCAATTTACAGTGGCCAAATTGGACAGTCTCTGCATAAAAAAAATATATGGACATAAATCAGACATCAGGAACGGTAACATACAGAAGCCTGTGGCGGGGTGGCGGGGGGGAACACTTCAATCTCCCTGGACAATCAGTAGCAGATTTAAAGGGTGGCAGTCCCAAAACAAAGAAATTTCAGAAATCAAATGGAGAGCAAAATCTCTAAGCTGCAATTTATTTGCAAATTTGACTCCATTAACCAAGGATTAAACAGAGACTGGGAGTTGCTCGCATCTTACAAAGGCAGTTTCTCTGCCCTGGGTGTTAAGATCTCCCCATTAGACTCTAACAATGACTCACATCCCCCTGTCTGATCCAACTTTTTTTCCCTCTTTTGATACCTACTATTGATAATGGGCCATTTCCACCTTGCTGAATAGACCTTGTCAGCTCTGGCCCTCCCTTTTTCTAGGACCCCATTCTTTAAATACCCCTCTGAAACCCACCCCACTCATGCATCTGAGGAAGCAGGTCTTTACCCACGAAAGCTTATGCTCCAAAATATCTCTTGGTCTATAAAGGTACCGCAAGACTTCTGTTCTCGAAGCTACAGACTAACACCGCTACCTCTCCCCCTGACATGGACAGTCTAGTCTGTCTTCAAGTAGCTTAGGTAGAGCAACCACATCTCCCTGTCCCAAAGGACAGGGAGACATGGGGGTGGGAGTGGCAGCTCCTTCTAGCTCCACCAAGCCCCAGGGAGCTGTGAAGGAGGTGGCAGCCCTGAGCTCCAGGGACGCCACCACTACAAGCCCTCCCCTGAGTCCTGGGGAAGCAGCAGCTGCCCATGCTCCCCCTGCTTCCCCAAGGCTCAGGGAAGTGACTCCCACCAGCAGCTGCACCTGCTCAGCTGCTGGCAGAAGAGGTCAGCAGGAAGAACGGTCCAAATATGGGACAATTAGTCACTTTTAAAAAATAAGTTGGGATGCCTTTTTGGCATCCCAAATATGGGACAGATAGTTACCCTAAGCACAGGGGGCTGAACTTGATCAGACTGCTATGAATCACAATAGCAAAGAATTCTAAGTATCAGAGGGGTAGACATGATGCATCTGATGAAGCTGGTCTTTGCCCACAAAATCTTGTGCTTCAAAAAAATCTGTTAATCGAAAAGATGCCATAGGACTTCTCATTTTGTAAGCAATTAAAACCAATTTTCATGTTACTATGTGTCAGCAGTAAGTTAATTGTAAAGTTACTGTAAAATTGACAAAGGCAGTCTGAAAATAACTCAGTCAGGAATATTCTATGGCAAGTTTCATCCAGGAATGGGAGAGAGGGTCTCACACTTGTCCATTCTCTTTTCCTTTGTTTAAAATTCATTGGTCTTGGATTTACCCCTGAAATCAATATTAAAAAAAAATAGTTCAGAACTAAACTATCCACTGAGATAGTTGCTAAGTGTCATGCAACTCTCCTTTATATTGTATTAAACGTGGGACACCTGTAACATTCAAATCATTAACTAGGTAAAAATCCACTAAGAAATTTCCATTCCAGTTTTGGAACTGCATTATATCACATTCACACTGTTGCGTCTTTTTTGCAATACTTGTGTTATAAAACCCTAGTTTTAAACGTTTACAACCTGGTCATTAGATTCTTTATTCCCAGATGCAATGTGCTGGAAAGAGAGTAAGCTTTTCAGTGATATTCATTTTAGACCATTAAATTTTAAAGTGTTTGGATAATTTTAAATGCCTTTACATCAAGAGAACTATATTAAAAGAATGGCCAACCTGTCAAGGAGAGAAATTTGAAATCTGACCAACAAAATCATGACGGCTACTGCGCTGGTTAGAATTTGCCATTCAGGAAATTACGAAGCTAATTCTGGTGTGCAACTTTAACTTTCCCGATATGTATGGATTGCAGTACACTTGAAATATTTGACTGCATTCTATTTCCTCAAAGCCCACAATACAAATAATTTTTGTAACTTTAGATATACATTCAGCTTCTTGTACATGTCTATGCCAGACAAAGAAAACCCATTAAAGACATTACTTACATGATATTGAAAAAGTAGAAAACATTGACTATGCATTATCTGAATTTGCAACTAACTTAGTTTCACCATTAGCTGCCACAGTCCCATTGTTGCACTCAAGGAAAGTTACACTGCTGGCTGAACAGAATTGTACTATGACTGCTCACAGGTGCCACAACCAGATCCGTACCCGCACAGAGCATCCTTGCTTTTATTAGAAACAAGCAACCAACTCCTCAGTTTGTAACAACCTCAGCACCACCCTAGAGGCAGACTACATGGGAAAGGAAAACAACCTGCAAATGTACGACCTTTCCCAGGTAAGGTCATCAAGACTATAGGATTATTTTTATTTTACCCGCCAAGACATTCACTCACTCAATCTTCCTCCTCTCCATTCTCCCTGTGCAACCACTATGTTACAGAGTCATGCTACTGGACATGTGTGTGAGAAGATCTAAGCAGGGCAAAATTTGTCTAAGAGCAAAAGAATTCTGACATTTTCATTAAATTCATATTTGCAAAATAAATTGAGCAAACTTCCAAAAAAAGGGAGATAGGAGCATTATGGTCTATCCGGTAAATAATGTGGGCATTAGAAAAAGTTGTGTGTGTGTGTGTGTGTGTGTGTGTGTGTGTGTGTGTGTGTGTGTGTGTGTGTGTGTGTGTGAGAGAGAGACACACACACACACACAGACTTCCCAAACACTCCCATCAAATATAATGCCTTTATTTATTTTTTTAAAAAGCCACACTGCATCAAAAGTTGCTTAAACTAATTCAGCCAAGCGAGTGGGGCAGCTCTGAAACAGACTCCTTGATTAAGTGTGAATAAAGAGTAGACAGAAGAGAACCTCAAGAAAGTTGCTAAAGTCAGTTTAAGATTAGCATAAGAATGAACTCAGCTAGACAATGGAATATGTAAAGCAAGTACACTAAGGCACAGTACACCATGGAGCAAAAGAGCACTCTCACTACAGAGGCTCCCATTTACTGACTTGAGTGGGATCAAGATTTGACCATAGGCAATAAGAAACAGCATGTGAGGACTGAAGACAGTGTAACTGAGGAAGGACCTTCAGTTCAGAAAGGAGAACAGCAATAATGACTTCTTGTAGAGATGGAGCCAATGATTATTTCTCATATTTAAAGGGCACAATTATGGAGTCTAGGGTCTCTCAGATGGGCAGTATTGTTAAGAAGGATGAAGAGAGGTTAAGTCTTTTTCCCTCTCTCATCAAAGAAAGGCCTGGTGGGCTCAGAATCCTGGTTCCTAATTACATCCCTAGCTCCTAATTATATTAGTTCATTAAAGCTTACATTGACTCTTGTAGTCAGCAAGGTGCTCTATACCTAGAACAGGAACCATTTAAATAATGCTGTATTATTGCTCCTACTAATACAGTTGATGCACCTTTTCGGCACTGGATATGAAGACTGCTAAAACCTACCCTGAAGGGAATGTAGAAAACTCTGATTCTCTGAGTGGGCAACTCTTTGGTTTTATGGGATGGGGGCAGTGGCGTAGGGGGGAGGGGGTCCTTTTCTCCCAATTACTAAGGGGAGGAAAAAAATTAAACCCCACGATTCTCTCTTTCATGTTATAACTACTGAAGGACCAAAATAAATATCCTATTAGGCAAGGTGAGGAATATTTCCCCACTGAGAGAATTAATTCCTAGTTAGTAAGTGATTAAAGAGAAAGAAGTTAAATATGTTGTCATGAGAGAAGTCAACGGTAATTTTGAAATAAAAATTGATTTTTTCTAAGATTGCTCTGTTCTGAAAATGTAGAAAGCATCTAAGAATAAAATTAAAGGGAAAATTTGTTAAGATTAAAACAATGGTACCAAGGAAATAATCGAGCTACAGCTCCTAACACCTTAACCTGTTGCTACATTAAAAGTTTGATTGCTTTTAACTTTATGAACTGGAAGCAGCTTGCAGTTCTCTGCTAAAATTGAGGCAAAATATGCATATGCACAGTTGGTAAGACTGACGTGTTGTATAAAAGGACAATTTTTAAAGATATACTGTGACATCTAAGGAGAATGTCTTCTATTTGTACAGAATGTTAAGGGCTAGGAGTATAATTTTTTTTCCCATGGTTCATCTCAGAAATTAACTGTTGATTTAGAACCTTTGGTATTTGGGAGAGATTAGTTATTACTGCACCAGTTTAAGGAAGACTAACCAAGAGTGGGGCAAGACAAGCGACCTGTAGTTAGGTAATGCACAGTTGCAGAGAGGCACAATGCAAATTTAATTATCTGTTTTCAGGTTCAAAAAGGATCTACCTATAAACCACAAATTTCTACTTATGATGGACACGCCCTACCCCCAAGACAAGCAAGAGGAGTAGGACAGAGCAAAACTTAACAGGCACAGTGGAGGATGGACAGAGGACAAGGATTCTATAGGTGTTTGATTATGTACACGTCTTTGAGCAAGGGCTCAAATCACTCAAGATTTTTTAAAACAATAGCAGGTTCTCTTAGTTAACAGTTCTGATTATGAATTAGATATCCATTATGTTTTACAATAAATCTGGTCATTGCAGATATACTTATCACAAGTAATAATGAGCGGCAGAAATTCAGTTCATTGAAACCCTGCTGTTTGGTGCAAATAATGGAGCTGGTGCAAATCCAGTCTGCTTTTTCATAAAGCAACAGAAAAAAAGCACACTAGAAATCAAAGTGCAGATACTGAAGGCATTACCCACATAATTAGTCCTAGTAGAATCAATGGAACAGCATCTTGTAAGGATGGCTTGATGCAGGCCTTAGTTTGCCATCTCCAATACCTTTCCCCAGTCACGCTGCATTTAATGCAAGATTTCCTTTGTCCGGTTTTAGTCCCTCTGGGTCAGTTTAATGGGAGCTTAAAGAGCACAATCTGGCTATTGCTCTCTGCTTAAGAGTTTCCTTTAATTCCCTACTGAGAGAATTTCTCAAGGAGGCATAAACCTAGCTGGGGTACGACCTAAATGATCTCTCTAGTCCAGCCTGCAGAGTGCATTGGAGGGATGTACACTACAGCAAACTGTGCAAATGGTGTATGGTCCTTTAGGGCCCCCCCAGAAGCCCCACTATTACAAGTTACTTAGCTGCTTTACCCAGACAGACTATGGCCAGGGCAGCTGGAAAAGAAATCAAGGAGCTTTTCTCTCCCTTACCACTCCTCGCCTGCCCCCATGCCAACTAGATCACAGTGCAAAAGAAAATTGGCCCCTTTCATGTTTCATTCTCATGAAAACTGAATGATCCTAATGTTGGCACACTGTAATGAGAGGGTTTATTTGAATTTCATCTCACCAGTGTAGGTATTATTGTATTCTGTTCCATGTGCTGTTCAGTCTACAGCTAGTGACAAAGCTCTGACTTTTAAATTCTTTAAGAGACAGAAATTGCCTTGCATGGTAATGCCTCACTTTATTAGTGTTCTGCAATTGTGTTTTGTTGAGGAAGTGGTGAAAGTACGATTCGAAAAAAAAAAAGAAGGTAACTGCTTGCATGTTATGTTTAGCACTCATCTCTACTCAATAATTGAAGCGGCATTTCCAAAGATGGTGTTACCATGCAGTGCAGCGAGGTGACAAAATGATATTGATGTGTGTGAGAATCTGAGGGCACTATTTCTTCCATTATTATATTTGTACAGCATGTGTTAGCTCAGATGATATACCCGTTTTTAAAATGGAAACAGTTAATAAGCACTGAGTATGGATTTTGCCTAGCTATATATTTGACCCCAACTGTTTGTATCATTAGATCTCCAAAAAAGATGCCAGTGGCTTTTTTGATTATCCCACACACACAGTACTGTACAAAAGTTTGGGTATATTTTTGTTGCATTGCTTATTTATTGGAGGAAGATAAGTATTTAGACCAATCTATGATAAAATGCCACCTTAATCTGAAACTTGTACTTATAAAGGTTCTGGTACACAGAAAATTCATTAGCAAAAATGCAAAAACACAAAATTATACCAACTCCTCAAAACCACATATCAAAGTTCTTTAGATGAACCATGCTCCAGTAGAATTCGCCCATGTATGGCATTAAAACTTTCCCAGCTCTGCCCATGCAGCTGAACACCACCTTCCCAATAGTTCCAGAGGTGCTTTCCTCATCCTCATCATCTTCACCTGAAAATTAAACTGATTTTAATCTTTTCAGCTTCCTGGCTCATGCAACACACAGCTGAATCGAGTGAAGCAAAACCACATTTCTACCCCATGGGGCCAAACCCCACAAAAAGACCCCTTTAAAATACGAGCACACCAGATGCGATTGCTAGCTAACTG
Organism: Carettochelys insculpta; assembly: GCF_033958435.1. NCBI lineage: Eukaryota > Metazoa > Chordata > Testudines > Carettochelyidae > Carettochelys > Carettochelys insculpta. The sequence goes on along the minus strand of NC_134144.1, from coordinate 40,855,490 downwards.
GAAAATGTTGCTGCTGAGTAAAAGCAGACAAATGCCAAGGGAGAGGTTTGATATGCTTTTTAATGCTTGCTGGCCAATGGTTATGCAACCTACAAAGCTGGGAGTTGGCTTTGAATGAGTAGAAGCAATTTCTAGAAAATCAAGAGCAAAACTGTTCTAATATTAAATATTAGATTGTGTGATGAAACAAAAAGCATGCAAATAAATGTCAAAGAGAAGAAACTGCAGCACCAAATTGGAATCACCTGGGTAAATGAAAAAAAATCTATTTCTGCAGGCCTCAGGAAGAATTCAAAAAGGCAGAAGGCCTACATTAACATGTTTAGTGGGGAAGCCTTACATAAAGGCTCAGCCAAAAATCAGAAAGGAATCAAAAGTTGTGGATACCTATATACATCAGACAAGGTTATCTGGGACATGCATATGTAGCAGTAAATATCGCAAATGGCTTAAAAAAATTAGGACAGGTTAAAAAGTTTCCAGTCAGCTGTTTTGCCATTGAGAAGTGTTTTTGAGTACATGAACTGTTCTATGAAAAAGTGTTTTAAGGAAAGCACTGACTTTTTGTTGAAAGAATAATGGAAACAAATCTTCCATTCAAAAATACTTCCTCAGTGGGGGCCTTATGTGAACAGAGGTTTGGCTGCCTTATACCCCCATTCTTCTGTAAGAGTACAATTCCTAGGGGATAGCATTTCCCTGGACTCTTTAGGAAGATGACAGTAATGCATCATCAAAAGTGTAGTCTGACCAGAAAAACCAGCTGAGAAGTGGGCCATAAGACACCTGAACACCCTTTCATATTTTAAAAAAAAAGTCTTTTGGACCATAAACTTCCAGTTTTCAACCAAAAATAGTTAAGATTTTCCACACATACCACAAAACAAATCTCAGCACCCGAAATTAAAAATGACAGTCACAGTGGCCATAACATACAATAGTGGAAGTCATGCCTGAGATACCAGGAGCTAAGGCCAGAAGCCTGTTGCACTCCCAAAAGGATAGTATAAATTCACATACAACACTATGTAAAAAAGTAACATAAGGCAGACCCCACTGCTACATTGATTGTAAAAAAATATACAAAATGGTTTCTGTCTTTCCTGAAGTGAACAGAAAGCGCATAATCTTAATAAATTCGTTAGTCTCTAAGGTGCTATGTGACTGCTTGTTATTTGCGAAGCTACACGCTAACATGTCTGCCCCTCTGAGACCATTTTCCTGAATGAATCAGTCAGAATGCTAACCATGGTGACTGCAATACACTGCTCAAAGTACAAGAGCCAGTACTAAGACACTGCACCCAAATCTAGGATGACATTCAAAACAGATGTCTTTGCCATAACATTTTGCAGTCACCCTCACAGCAAAAGAGCTGGGAGAAGCTGTATTAAACTTGCACACACTCCCCGCCCACCCATGAATATTTTCCAATAAAGCCTGTATTTTTTTTAAACTAAGAAACTGAAGATCAGAAACAAAAACCCACAACCAAATCAAATCATTAGTCAAAATTTTCCTCACCATACATGGGGATAGATTTTTCAGCTAAATCGAAGGATTCATCCTCCTTGAAAGGCAGAAAAGACTTGTTCATTCTCTGAAGGGGTGTGCTATTAAATTACTATTTTTATTTGGCCACAGTTGTAAGCTTGCTTGTATATCAAGATTTGAAAAATGTTACTTGCCTCAAAAAGCTTGAAAAAGCCCAAAGGCAGGGGACAAGGGGAAACAATTGTACCAAAAATCTAGCAGGCCTCACGTAGAGCTCTCTTTAAAGTGTTTGTTTCTTCTCAGATCAGGCCACAGCAAGAGGATGTGAAAGAATTAAGAATGGTTTGCTGGCCTAGCAAAGGATCTAGCATACACTGAAATGGATGCCAAGAGGAACAGGCCTTTAAATTAGCTTTCTGGGTTGAATACAAGCAGAATATGAATGGCTCCCTCACTGCTCGAGAGCACCTCTCCTATTCAAAGGAGAAGGCAGACCACCAGGACAACAAGTGTGGTCACAGGAACCTCTAATTTGTTTATCCAAACAAAGTCATTTTCTAGAACTCTGTAGTGACATGCAAATATTTTTAGGTGCTTGCAGGAGGGGCCAAATCCTAGGAGAATGAAAAAGAGAAGAAATAGAGGAAGGGGAAAAAAACTGATACCAGGCTCAGTAATGGGGAAATGGTTTCAGTATCTGAGAAAAAGGAAGGTCATACTATACAAACATCCTCCTTCAATTAAATAGTCCCTTTCATCATGAAGGATTTGAGAATCAAACTCAAGTTAGCTTACCATCTATAAAGTGATATAGGGCAGGATCCACCTTTTTGTTACATATTTGTATACTGCCCAATAGCAATATTGAAATGTCTTCCAGAACAGAACACAAAAGTAGTATCTTAGTGGTGAACAGGTATACCACACAACGTTTGAACATAGGAAGTAAGGAATGTCTTTCCAACTGAAAACTGGGGAAGTTCGATAAAAGCTGAATGCAATTGCTGGAGTTGGAGTTTGGCCAGGCTATTGGCGTTAACATGCCCACGCTTGCAAAAAAGTGCCATGAAATCTTTAATAACCACAAGTGGTCAGGACGGACCTTGAATTTACATCTCATCTAGAAGGACCTCAAGAGTGCTGCACTGTTATGCACAGAAAAAGAAAACACAGGTGTCAAAAAGGGTAATTCTTGTAGCAAAATTTAATCTCAAAACAGATTTAAGAAGCTATCATGAGATGATCTATGAGCCAGCTAAGGATGAAAACAATAGCCTTAAAACTGAATTTACAAGCCCTATCCATTTGGTATTCTGGTTTGAGAGACACTCAAACTAGTAAATAAGACCAAATTAGAAATTTTACCTCTGGGATATAGTATTTTACATGTTATTCATGGACAATCACACCCTTCACTCAAAATTAAGAAAGACCAGTTCCAGGAACCCAAGTAATTTTTCAGTCCCAGACTCCTGGGTGGAGAGGAACAGTGTGCCAAGAAACATGAGTGATGCCTGCATTATGAGAAAGGAAGGACAGGAGATCATATGGATGGTGATTTATATTCATGTTCAGAGACGCTGGGGGAGGGTAGCAGAAGCTGAGAGATTCAGGGGTTTTGCTCAAATCACAAAAGCATTTAACTGAGCACGACACGACATTGCAGTGCCCACTCACCCTACAAGCAAAGAGCCTGGATGTCAAACCACCTGATGGTCCCTTATGACTTTAAGGTCTGTGAGTGCCTTACTGGAGTTCTCTGTTCCACTGTTTATAAACTCTTGCTAGATTTTTGCCTCCATTGACACCTACCTATGCTCAATTACAATAAATCTTTAATTTGCCTAAGTCATTTCCTCCTTCGTGATCATTATTGCTTTATTCCTGAGTCCCTTCCATTCTGTGTTTGGACTGGATAGCAAGGAACAAAAACTACTACTGTTTACCTCTTTGGCCAGAAGAGTTAGAGGATGTTAAGGAGCTTAAGACTTGTTACTACTACAAAGAAAAATTAAGGGTGGAGTTAACCAAGATTGTAAACACATTTGGGTACAAGCAATGTAGATTAAAAATCACATTTCCCCATAGCATAATAGGAATCAAATATTAAGAGGCAGTTTCTTTACTTACAGCTCCAAACCTCTTTCCAGGCAGTACTCTACCTCAAAGATCTCTCCTCAGATCACAGTACAATATGTCCATCTCTTTCTCAGGCTTCCCTCTGAAATACAGTAAACCCCCAAGTTCCACGGAGGTTGCATGCCTTGCAACCCCCATGTAACTCAAATTTTACACAAGTCAGGGGAGATGGGAGCCAGGCTACAGCCTGGTTCCTGGATCCGCTGGGCTTGCAGGGGCTGGGGAATGACCAGCCCACCCCAGTTTGCAGGATCTGGGACACTGACCAGCACATGGCTGGTCAGTTTCCTGGGTCTGACCAGCACAGGGGACCCAGGAACTAGGTTGCCACTTGGTTTCCATCTCCTCGCCACTACCAGGATCTGGGAAACTGATCAGCCACATGCTGGTCAGTTTCCCAGAGCCTTCAAGCTGGGGTGGAGCTGGGAACCAAGCAGCAGCCTGGCTCCCGACTCCCCACCACTGATGGGAGCCAGACACGGCTTCTCCCTCATCCCCCAGCTGGAGGAAACCAGGCAAAAGCCACACCACCACAGCTGTCTACCTGCCCAGCTGCCCCAGATGGGGGAGCCCAGTGGTGGGGCAGCTTCTTTGCAGATTCCCCTCTCCATTCAAATTGAAGGTGTCTTTCCCCCGCAGCATGGATTGAAGATAAAACAGCAACCCTACATGATGCAAGACCCTCCCGCAACCAGGAGGTGGAATAAGAATTTGCACACCATAATGATGGGTTATAGTTTGAGTAGTAAAGCACAGCTAGCAATCAGACCGATTGGGGAATCGGACCATGAAACATTATGCGCCACCAGCAGTTGCAGCATCTGGACCGGCTTTCGCTGAGCAAGCATCAAGGCCTGACATCCTGGCCCTGCCTGGAGCAGCAGCAACCTTTAAGACCATTTAATAATTCAACTGCTACCACACTTTGGGTTGTCTACCAGACTAGCAATGACCGACTGTTCCCACACACACGGTCCCAGCTCTGCCAGACCATTACTGTTTTCCACCGCTGCATATCCCAGGTTACTAGGTGCTTCTGGAGAAACCTCTGCCATTAAGGGCAATTCTTGTCTCAAGTGCTGTATTGATGGAGTGAAACAAAAAGGCTTACTAAAACTACAGAATCAAATTCATCATCCACACAGTTTTCAGGACTGTCACTTGATTTCAACTCCATAAAAACTAAAATCAATTCAGCTAACTGGTTACAGCGCATGTACATTTATTCAGGAGTTAAATTTAATCATTTATGCTCCTTAGGGGTGTCCTGGAGTGCTGTTAATGGACTATGTGGTGGAAGAACCCTTCCCTCCCACCCCTCAAAAAAAAGTACATTGCTCTGAAGACAAGGTAGCAAGTGCAGTTTAGGGCTGTTCAGTGTAGCAGAGGCAACACACTGCTTGCTCTGCCTTATTTCCCACCTGTTCTACCGGGAATTTGTTTTTCAAAAAGTTGCCCTCAACAGCTCATTTATCAAAGTCTTGCCAGAAAAGATGAAAGTAATTAGAGAACTGGTGGTAGCTTCTGATCAAAACTAGGTAGTATTCTTGTGTCATGGAATAATTTTTCAAATTGTAGATTCAAACACACATGGATGCTCTAATCAGCCCACACCTAGATTTCAAAAGTTCAGTCTCAGCTCCCCTTCCGTATAGTTACGGCTCACTACTGCAATGGTCTTGCATGCTCTTTCAGAGAAAGACCAAAAGAGACTGAAACTGCTTCTGTGGCCAGCTTGTGGCCATTTGCTGTACCTTGTAAAGTCCCTTCCTCCTAGCTCCACCCCACTTCTGGAAAACAGCCTCAACACAATGGGCTTCCTCAGCAGCTGTGGAGCTAGCAAGAGCCATCAGAATAGAAGACAGGTCATTGCAGAAAGTGGGGGCAGAGGACGGACATTCCAAGATTTTGTCAAATGGCCAAGGGCTGCACTTTTCTATGGTGCAGGGGCTAGGATGGAGGTTGGATGCAGAAGAGAGCTGGGGGTAGGGGACTGGGGTGCAGGAGAGAAGGACTCAGAGGAAGTTTGGGCAAAGGAGGGGTTGTGACCTGGGGCAAGAAACTGGGGGGGCAGTGCCAGGGTGCAGGCTCTGGCTAGGAGGCACTTTCATAAGCAGCTCCAGGCCCAGTCCACTGGCTGTTCCATGCAGTTATCTGTGCTGGGCAAGGTGCAAACACTTCACGCTCTGCCCCCAAAAAAATCTCAGCTCCTCTTAGCTGTTTCTGACCAATAGGAACCAAGAGATTTTGCTGGGGATGGGGCAGTACACTAGGCTCTCCCTGCCCCACAGCCCAGAGAGCCACCAGCTACTTTGAGTTGCTCTCTGCTTCAGGGGTAGCTGCAGGCCAAATTAAAAGGCTTGGTGGTCTGGATGTGGCCTCCAGGCCATATCTTCTCCACAACTGCTGCAGAGCAAAGGAAAGTACAGGCTAGGGAAGGGAAGACACATGGCCGGGACCTTTCCAGACCCAGTCTTTATAAAAAAAAAAAGTAACATCACACTAGGTCACAGGAACTGTTACAGCAGGGATGGAAGTTAGACCACCTTTCAGACACATTCTAAACTGTGATAGCCATCAAATGGAGGTATTCTAGGGCCAAATCCTTCAAGCCCAATGCCAAGCTCAGCCTAGAAGTGGGGGAGAAGAAATGGGGCTAGAGACTCAAGCCTAAGTTTCACACGGTGCATGGAGCAGGTTAGCTCAGAAGCGTGGAGTTTAGTCACCACAGCGCAGCTCCTCAAGCAGCATAAATTGAGAGGGTGTTTTTCAAATACCCCTTTTTCAGAGAGGCTTAAGTGCTTAGCTATCCCAGTCTTTTGGGAATGGGATTTTAGCTCCTCTCTCACTTTCTAAACTTTAGCACTGTGGGAAAGGTTCATAGTGATGTAATTCAGTGCTAGGTCTCCTTGATTAAAGGAATGCCAAGTAAACAGCAGTGTAGCAACTGCATCCCCTCTGACTGCTGGAAATGGATGAAAATAATGAACTTGAAATTGAGCTGCGTTTCATTACATATTGAAACCTGCATGTTAAGACAATGAATTACAGACACTTGAACTCCAGCTTTTATGCTAATAGATGCCAGTATGTTACCTTTTATAGAAGGCTGTGAAATTGCAGACTCAAAGCAAATCCAGTAGCACCTGCGTAATCTATCTTGACCTAACCTTACCTGGAAATGTGAAGCTTTACCTAATCTAGCTTGACTTGGAAATGTGAAGGGGATTCAACCAGTGATTTCTCTACCATGAGAGAAACTGAAGATGATAAGCTTCGTTAGAGATCTCAGCATTAATGCTATTGGAGATTTTCTTTACTAATATTAACACTCAGACATTTCCCATGGCAAAGAGGTCCATTTCTATTTAAGAGAGTAGTTAAACTTTGATAAAGTACTATACCTCCAAGAGTCTAATGCTCTGCAAAGAGAACAGTGACTGTGAAATGGAATATTTTGATTAAAAATGATTAATGCAAGGACTAAATTCAAGATACTCTTGGAAAAAAAAAGTTGTTTTCTTTTAATCGTGGACATCCTACCTCAAATGGGCTGCTGCTCTGGGCAAAGACCATTTAATAATCCAGCAGCTGCTAGGCTTTGAATCTTCTTCCAGAGAAGCAATAACTGGAGAGTCTGTTCCAACCAATGTAGCCCCATATCCTCCCAGACAAGTTCACCCATGCACTTTTCAGGACTGTCAATTTTAATTCAGTCAAAAAGACTGAATTCAGCCAACTAATTATAACACGTACATTTATTTAGGGGTTAAATTTAATTGTTTATGATCATCTGGGATGTTCGGGAGGTTTAGTTAAACGGAGTGCTTGGTGGAAGAATGCTTCCACCCCCTACCCTACCACACCCAAAAACTACATTGCCCTAAGGACAGGGTAATAAGGGCAGTTTAGGGCAGCTCCATATAGCTAGGACAGAGCAAGCAATCTTTTGCCCTCCTCTTTCCTGGCTAGAGTTGGTTATAAGGAGAATACACCTTTTCCGGCATCCTGATGCAGCTGTGCCACTCTCTTCAATCTCAACCTGAAGTGCCCTTGCTATCTTAGCCCCACCCTGCTCATCACAGAAACTAATACAACTGGTGGCTTCTGTTATGGCTTTCTAGAGATAAATCTCTGTAAAAACAGAGACAAGAGATCACCAGACTCCACCATTCACCATCTACGATATCAAAATTTGACCAAGCCCTCCTGAAGCAAAAGAGGAGCATGTCAAATCCACCTTACCACCTAGCACGCCTCACATTACAGCATTAGTCACTTTCATTATTCAGTCAAAATATGCGATATTGAAACAAATTAGATTCTTAGCATATCTTTCATACACTAGATCAAGTCTTGCAAGGGTTCTCTTTTATTATTTATAAGATCATGTACTGTCTTCCTGCTAAAGATGAGATGGTCTGCATGAGGAAAAGAGGTACATGAAATGCACAGAAATTAAAATCAGATATTCCCTAATGATACTTAAAAATAGAAATTTTGCTGCTGTTACATACAGCATGTTCCATCTTTTGAGATAATGGCTCTCTTGTGGCTTAATGAAGAATTACTTTCAGTAATTGATTATTAAAATTTAAAATTGCTAACCATCTTCGTTATTAGATGAGTGAACATGTTATCCTTGTAATTAAAAAAAGCTTGAGAGTCACTTTCATCCTGTTGACAGAATGAGTAGACAGGCTCAGCACTCTAGTTTGATGGTTTCAGGCTTCTTCTTTGACAAAAATTAGCCAGCAAGGTATTTGATGATGAAAATGCAGAACATACAAAGACAGAGCAGAAAAACAACGAACAAAGATAAAATAGCCCTACGAACTAATTAAACTTTTGAGGCCCAGCTACTCTATGCAGCATTTATTGGACATTTCAGTGTATTGCATTCATGTTAAAAAGCACACTCTTTTTTCTTGAAAAACACACAGTGAATTGCATCCAGAAAAACTGACTCAGTGGATGCAGAATCACATTTGCCCTTTAGAACTCAAAATGTTACTATTTGCCAAACGTGGCAGTATGGTGTCTGGGAAGGGTCAGACAATGTTCATCAACTTTAAGCAAGCATAGTTTTGGTGTGAAGGGAACATATTGACAGATGTGGTATCCTCCAGTCATCCCCTCTTTGGTGCAAAATGCAGAAAGATCTTTGAAGAGCCCCTGCTGCCAGTAAAACTCAGATGTGACCTGAGCAAGCTGTAGTAAAACATAGGACAAACTCAAACTGACAAGTGGCAAATTAAGTTCATCTTCATCAACATTACAGCAATGGAGACACTTGTAGAAATAGAAAAAAGATATAGTTCACTCTGTATGCCCATTCAGTGGCTTTTCTGCTGAGACTACCTGCAAGATTTAAAATCTCTGGAACAGCCAAATGGACCATTAATTAAAAACCTTGGTTTAGGTGTACGAAAACCACAGTTGATCAAGATGAGCAAGTTAAATTTTTCCAAGCTTGATGCTAAAATGTTGCACAAGTGTGAAAGGCACAATAGGACCCTAAACCATAACCTGCATGCAAAGCCAATTCATTACTTCCCCCATGCACAATTATTTAAAATGCTGCTGAAAGAGGGATGAGTTTTATACCCCCAACTGATCACATTTCAGTATGCTCACAAAGTCAGACTAGAGGAGGGAAGTCAACTGGAAGCTTCCACTTATGCAAAAAAAAAAACAACCACACACACACACACACACACACACACACTCTTCTTTCTGTTAAGATCAAAGTAATGTATTCCTTCTGCTACAAGTGATATGAAGCCAGAGTCTGCTTTAGTAACGTGGGCTAAAAACCTATTGGATTTCAACATTTTGGTGTTCTGTATTTAGGAGCTCCAGTAATGCAGTCTTCTAGGATCTGCCAGTTCTTGCTGGTTTGTTTGTTTGTTTGTTTTTTAATCCCCAGCATAGGCAAGTTTCCTCATGTGGCTGGAAACTGGAGCCACTGGTGGCTCACAGAGTCAGGAGTGAGGTTGTGTGCTTTAGATCTTTGTGAAGTTAGCACCAAGCAGAGCACATATTGCAGCTTTCATTCTGTAAAGTGGCTGATGGCCTATTATAGAGCCAGTTGTGCTGATGCTGTAGCGGTTTTCCAAAATGGCTGGCCTAGCCAGCAATAGCCATCCTTACTAATGGCTCAAACCAGTAGAGCTGTTCTGTTAGGGTAAAAAGCCCTATATTTACACACTGACTATCTAAAATAAAAGATCCCTCCCTACCCCTCACCCCAACTTGGCTGTTACCTTTGTCATATTTTGCTCAATTTCTAATCAGTTATATTATGATCTCAAATAACTACAAAATGCTGCAACGTATGGTTGTAAATGCTTAATGACATTTTCTTGGGAAAAAAAATCCTGTGCTCTGGGTGTTATTTTGAAAAGGTGTCTTGAGTTTTAGGCTTCCAGAAAATTAATGTAATGTTACCATTTATGACCACACAAAATATTGCTTAGAAAGGACAACTGATAAATTCAGAAAATATCATCTTGTCCTCTCCCACCCAAGTAATATCTTGAAACAAAAAAATTTAGTAGCTGACTCTTTAAAATCCTGGGCTCTATTCCCATTTATTATCTGGTCTTATACTTTGCCTCATAGAAGCATGAATAAAGCATACTTCAATATTTGTAAGAATAAAAGCTTTAGTTTTGTAAGTAAGCTGTTTCTTCGATTTTAAGCAGACCAAAATGTGAAATCTTATTGACTGGCTATTTGAAATGCAACGCCTCTCTAAAAGAGAAGTCATTTTTAAAGACAGGTTGGTTAAGAACTAAGCGGTATGATTAGCATGGGATTTTGCTAAAATAGAATGTTTTGCCATTCAAGAATAGTGATGAGTTACCAGCACACTCAACAGTGAGAAAATGGTTACCCTTCCAGTTAGTGTACATGCCTTCTGCAAAACCAGAAAGCAATAACTGGTCTGTGAGTTTTCAGTTCTCCCCCAATAAAGACAATGGGTTCCTCCAGCTCCCTGATGTTTGCTTTTCATCACAATTCTGGACTTTAAAGACAAAATGGTACACAGCTGAAACACCACTATTTCAAAATTCTTCTGGTGGCTTATGTTCACCAGGTTCTTAAATTACAATCTGAAAGAGCATCACCTACAGTTCTCACCATTCAAAACCCGGAATTTGTTAACACACTTATCTCATAGCTATAGCTGAAACTGCATGATCATTTCCTCTACCTACACGGCATATGAGCAAGCATTGGCTTTTTAAGGTCAACCACTGTTCCTTACATGGATCTGAACCACCTCTCTCTTCCTCCCTGCCAAAAGAGTAAGTTGTACCTTCTCCAACACTTATCTAAGTATTTGTAACCCATTCTTGCCAGTCTGTGTCCTCTGCTTTTCCTCTTGTACACAGTTCTTTGCACCTTCCTCTAGAGTCTGGTAATGCTGTTTGCTGTTGTGACAGCATGGACACAAGTCATCTCAGTGCAATGGAAATGGCAGATTGTGAATAATCAACAGCAGGCATCACGGCACTGACATGTCATTCACTGGTAATACCATGGGATGGAGTGCCAATAATACTTTTAAAATATGCCATTGAGGGAATTCCCAGATCCTGCACAGAGTGTGCTTTCATACATTATGGATAAGAGAGCATCCAGTTTCTCCATAGAACTTGTGCTAAAAAAGAAATGTGATGGTGCACAGAGAAGGGGAGAAGACAGTAAGTGTATTCACACTAAAATATGCAGAACATTAGTTTCCACTATTAAAAATACATGTGGTTTTTATTACTGTAAAGGACCAATATAGATGAGATCTTTTAGAATAAAGAAATCCTACCATTAAAGCTACAATGGTTTTGCAATGCCCAATACCTGGAATGCAATTTCCTTAACAGGCAATTACAAAATCAAGATCCTAGTACTGCACCATGAGCCACACATGGCTCCATGGATGTGCAGAGACCCCATTATCTTAAGCAGTTTTTTTTTTTTTTTTTTTTTTTGCGCCTGCTGCAGAATAGTCTATCGCTTACAACCTAGTGCATCTTGGTGCAATGCTTGGCAGGAACTGCAGACAAATAGCAGCACAAAGGTTTAAAAAAAAAAATACAAATAATTTCACTTTAGAATCAGATACAGGGAGTCTTCTCTGTTAGTACATACTCATTTGTCCCAGATTAGGTTTAAAGATACTCTGTTGCTATAATCACACATGCACAGAGAATCTATTGGGAAGTGACAAAGTAGAGATGGACCAGTGAAGCAGGTTGTGCAAATTTAAAGGAGTTCTTTCAGAAGGCATGCTTCAGCGCTTACATAGAGAAGCCTACATTCTCTAAGCTAGCTCAGCCGCACAAGTTCAGAAAGTAAAGAATGGGGAAGTCATATTTTCATTTTTTCCCCCCAATATTCCATCACCTGATAGACAAAAGCAGTCTGAAGGCAACTCAGTTCTGGTCTATAAGATTACTAGCAGCCCCCAAGGGACCTTACAGCTGCTGGATATGAGCCGAGTTCAGAAGTGGCCTAACCACATCACCTGTGCTGAACTGGCAGATCCATACTTTAAGGCCAGAAGGGACCATTAGGATCAGCTTGTCCGACCTTCACTATAATCCAGGCCTTAACTTCCCTCAGGTAATTCCTAGTGCACATCTTTTAAGGATAAAAACCAATCTCAATTTTAAAGTGACCAGCGATGGATACAGCCTTTGGCAAATTGTTCCCGCAGTTGCTAACTGTTAAAGTGAAAGTACCCCTTACTTCCAGAGTGAATTTCTCTAGCTTTATCTTCCAGCAGTTGGATCCCGTTCTGCCTTTGCTAGACTGAAGATGTCCCTTATTACAGTCTAATCAAGTCAGCCCTGAACCGTCTAACCATCTTTGTTGATCTAAATAGACTGATAGAGTTTAGCTCCTTTTGTCTGTCAAGCTAGCACTTATGTATAGGATGAGGGGATAGAAGCCCTGAATTATTAGGCTAGGGCTACACTGTAGCCCGAGCTCAAAATAAGTTATGCAATTTGCAAAATGCAGGCTACACTGTACCCAAGTTCAAAGTTAGCATTTATTGTGAACTTCCCGGTAGTGTTACCAAGATCAAAATACTGCACTCAAAATAGCCCTGGTATTTCGAGCATCATGTTTGGCCACCTGGTTCTTATTTCAGGATAGAAATGTATCCTGAAATAGAAACAATAGAGTACCCTTAGCCTTACAGACTTATCCAATTACAAGGGGAATTCTCCACGGGCAGCTTAGTTTGTTTTACATCTGTTGGTTCAGCATAATGCAGATTTAGTTGTCCACCTCTGTAATTAGGCAGTCCCCACTCATATAATTAACTCCCACTAATTTTAATGGCTGCAATATGAAACTCCAAATGTAGCCAATATACTACCCCAATGCTTGGGCTTTTTATTTAAAACCACCCCCCCCCCCCACACACACACACCCCCCAGAAACTTCCATCTTTACATCTGTATGTTCTCAATACCTGAATGGCAGGTGAAATAGCCATTCCTATGACAGACCTTCCAGGTGAACATAGGTATTCATGATCCTTTACAAAGGCTTGCACTCCTAACGGATAGTAGGGCAAAATTAGAGGCTATATGTGGACATCTGGTCATCAGAACCTATCTTTTAAAAAACAGCCTGATTCGCCACTATCTTGCCCATTGGATAGTTCTTTTCATCTTTGACAAAATAGTAGAATTTCTTTATTTGTCCACTCATCTGACTTAGGAACATTTTACATATGGTGCAGGATAAAAGATGACTCAGGCCCACAGTTTCCAGTTGATCAGATTAATTCAGCCCTGGTGTTTGTGCAACAGGTGCACAAGAGACGTAAAAGTACTTAAATGCACTATGGAGCATGAAGGATCTATGGCAGTGCCCAACAGGAATTCAAGGATCACCACACTTGTGGCAAATATGGAAAGACGACCACATTATACAAAATGAAAATAATAAGAATATCGGTAGTTATTTCACACCAAAACATTTCAAATGATCCATGAATATTAGAAACCAACCAATGTGACACTTTGCAATCTTTGCCTTTTAGTAATTTTTTTTTGAATGTGCCCCAGAGCCAGGCGCTCCCAGCACACACACACACACACACACTCTAAATAAATGCCCTCCTCCTCGCACGGAGCCAGGCACTCTCAGCCACCACCCTGATCTAATTCAGTGCTGGCAATTTACTAGAATCATGGCAGAGGCTGCTGCCACACACTTCTCCCACCAGGTGGTGGGGCACAGGTGCAGAGCAGGCAGATGGTAATCCCCACATGCAGCTCTCAGGAGCAGCTTCCTTTAAAGGCTCCAAGAGCCGCATACAGCTCAAGAGCTGTGGGTTGGCCACCCCTATATTCACAACAGTGTCCTATTCACCACAAGTGGCAAGTAGCAAACATATCAGACACTGTGGCTCTAATATGACAGACTTAGGGATCTTACCAGATCAGTACTTACAAAATGGCTACATTTAAAGTTTAACCCACTAAAAGCAATATCTCAAAAGAAGTAAACCACAATCCTTTGAGAAGGAATAGCCTCCAATTTCTGAGAACAGCTACAGAGACACTCTTCCCCCCTCCCCAAACATCCAAGCTGCTTACAGAAGACCTGCCACAAATCATCCTTTTGATATAGTTTTCATTTGAGCCAGTATGAAACTAGTAATATTTAGATTTTAGCTATTCTACTTTACCTTGTTGATTTAGTCTGACACCCATAGGGAGCTTTTTCCCCCCCCATGTACCTAAATTACTTGCCAGAACTGCAAATCCAATGCTCATTTCACATTAATGCTTGAAAACGATGGGGTCTGGGTGGATCCGAATTGCTGAAGTAATGAAGTGGAGAGATGACATAAAAGCTATTAATATCTTAAGATTCTGTACCAACACAGGGGAAGTGATCGTTTTGGATGCCCTCAGAGCCAAAACGTTTCACACTTTACTTCCAAGTTCCTCCCTCCAGATAGGAGCAGGAATACCAATGGGCACAACAGCTTCCTGTGGTGCTCCCTTGAAGTTTTGTTCTAAATAGGCCTCTACTATTTCTGCTCTAAAACATAGGTTAAGAGCACTACCACTGGTCAATAGTGTCAAAAATAACTAGTGAATCCATATTTTATAGATTTAGACACATGACTATGAAGTGCACAGCACAAGTAAAATGCAATGTTGCTGCCTACAAGTATTAACAGGCTTATTAAATACTTTCCCAAAGGCCAGTTTTGTTCAAATAGACAACTAAGTATTTGAATTTTGTGCTATTACCTTTATCTTAAAAAATTTACTGCTACGCTTTTCTTTCTGTTCTTGTAACCATGACAGTTGTTGACCGATAATTTAGGTACTAGTTTAAAAATATCTTCATTAGCATAAAATATCACCATTCAATTTTGATGCACAAGTGTTTCAAAGAGCTACAGCTGACGTCTAGAGATGGTTATTAGTCAACTAATCCATTTCTATTCTATGGTGAATGGGGTGATTAGCAGCTAATATATTTCATAGAGGATTTGCTCGATTCCTCAAGACCGTTCCCTCCTGGTTTTAAATCCATACCCACAAGGTTCATGCAAGGAAATTTATTGCACAACTCTGAGCTACAGAGTCCTACACATTCCAGTTCCATTACAGTAGAGTGGGATTAAGGTGACCATTTGCCCCGTTTTTGCTGAGAGGGACTCATATTTTGGATGCCAGGAAGACTTCCCGATTTGTTTAAAAAAAAAAAGACTGACTAATGGCGGGGGGGAAGCCTCTGAGCTCCTGGCTTCCTGCTGCTCTGGGGACCTGGGAGGACCCCAGCAGGGCCACAGTCCCATTCCTGGCACCCCAAGGCATCAGGCAGCCAGGAAAGAGAAGTTACTCACCATAGTAACGATGGTTCTTCGAGATGGGTCCCCGTGGGTGCTCCACGCTAGGTGTCGGGCTCGCCCCGGCGCTGCAGATCGGATCTTTCCAGCAGTTTCTGCCGGACCGTGCATGCGCCGGCGCGCGCCGCTCCCTTGCACACTCCCGGCCACATGCACGATCCGGTCCCCGCCAGTTCCTTGACCAACCGCCTCAGATGCTCCTGAAAAACACTAAACAGAGATCCAAAGCGGGGAGGATGGGCAGGTGGTGGAGCACCCACGGGGACACATCTCGAAGAACCATCATTACTACGGTGAGTAACTTCTCTTTCTTCCTCGAGTGTTCCCGTGGGTGCTCCACAATAGGCGACTACCCAGCAGTAACCCAAGAAAGGAGGTGGGTAATCGGGTTATGTGCAGCTTGCTCCCGAAAGGACCGCTGTCAAGAGACGGGTATCTTCTTGGAATACCCTGTGTAGGGCATAATGCTTGGTGAAGTTGTCATAGGATGACCATGTCACCGCTCTGCAGATGTCTTTTAGCGCAATGCCTTTGAAAAAGGCTGTTGATGCTGCCACGGCCCTGGTGCAGTGAGCCCTAGGCGGGGCCAGTAAAGGAGTCTAAGTTCGTAGCACATTTTTATACAGGATACGATGTGCTTCGAGATTCTCTGCGAAGAGAGACCTTCTCCTTTTGATCTGGGAGCGAGAGAGATGAGGAGTCTATCCGTTTTTCGGAAGGACTTAGTCCTGTCTATATAAAAAGCCAGGGCCCTCCTCACGTCCAGGAGGTGTAGGCGCGCCTCTTTGTTGGAGTTATGAGGCTTTGGATAAAACGAGGGTAAGACTATAGGTTCGTTAATATGAAACTCTGAAGAAACTTTCGGAACAAAGGCTGCATGCAGCCGTAAGGCTACCGCCTCCTTCGAAAATACCGTGCAGGGTGGCGTTGCCATAACTGCCGTGAGCTCACTCACCCTGCGAGCTGACGTGATTGCAAGAAGGAAGGTCATCTTTATTGTAAGGAGACGGAGGGAAACTGTGGCTGAGGGTTCAAACGGTGGTCCCGTTAGTGCGTTAAGCACCAGGTCCAAGCTCCATGAAGGTGGAAGCGGTTTCCGAGGGGGGTACAGGTTTACCAGCCCCTTCAGGAACCTGGTAACCATGGGATGAGCGAACACCGTGGGCCCTTCCTCTTCATGTCAGAAAGCCGATATAGCGGCAAGGTGGACCTTCAACGAGGATAGAGAGAGTCCGCCTCTCTTGAGGTCCAGTAAGTATTCTAATATTACAGGTATAGGCACAGCAAGGGGAGCTAATTGCTTGGTAGAACATCATGCAGTGAATCAAGTCCATTTCTGCTTGTAGGTCTTCCTGGTGGAAGTCCTTCTGCTACTTTCTAGGACTTGTTGCACTCCCTCCGTACCTGTGCTCTCTAGGGAGCTGAGCCATGGATTAACCATGCTTGCAGTCGCAGGCCTCGGGGGCGTGGGTGCACTATAGACCCCTGGGCTTGCGTGAGCAGGTCCGGCGCCACCGGAAGGGGCATCGGTGGGTGGTCTGACATGCGCAGGAGTAAGGGGAACCATTGCTGTCGATCCCAAGTTGGGACCACTAGGATCATGCGGGCTCTCTCTCTCCTGGCTTTCTGCAAGACCTTGTGGATGAGCACTGTGGGAGGAAATGTGTAGAGCAGGGGGCCCTTCCACGAGATCACAAATGCGTCCCCCAGGGACCCCTGTCCCAGTCCTGCCCTGGAGCAGTATTGTGGGCACTTCTTGTTGCGATGAGTGGCAAACAGGTCTATCTGGGGAAACCCCCATGTGTGAAAAATTGGTCGTAGCAGATCGGAACGGATCTGCCACTCGTGTGTGAGTGCGAAGTGCCTGCTCAACTGGTCTGCCTGCACGTTGTGAGCGCCTGGTAAATACGAGGCTTTCAAGTTATATTGTTGGCGATGCACCAGTTCCACAGGCAGACTGCTTCCGCACATAAGGAGGAGCTCAGTCCCGTGCCTTGTCAATTTATATAAAACATGGTGGAGGTATTGTCTGTATTGATCCCGACTACTTTGCCTTGTATATGGTCTTGAAAGTGTTTGCAGGCATTGAACACTGCTCTGAGCTCCAGAATATTTATGTGCAGCGACTGTTCCATAGGGGACCACAGTCCCTGCGTCACCTTTTCACCCATGTGTGCTCCCCACCCTATGTGGGAAGCGTCAGTGGTGAGAAAGAGATATTTGTGGTTGATGAAAGGGTACCCCTGTTAGCATGTTCTTGGGGTTCACCCACCATTGCAGGGATCTGCGCACCTCTGTCGTGGGCGACACCACCCTGCAGTCGGTGTGTGCTGCCGGTTTGAAGACGCTCGCCAGCCAGTGCTGCATGCTGCGCATGTGCAATCTGGCGTTCTGTACTACAAACGTTGCTGCTGCCACATGGCCTAGCAGCTGTAAGCACATTAGAACCGGCACCGTGGGGCTGAAGGTGATGACTTGTACGAGGGAACCAATGGCGCGAAAGCGGGCATCTGGTAGATAAACCCTTGCTGTGATGGAGTTTATGCGTGCCCCTATGAACTCTATGTCCCATGTGGGGTCGATCTTTGACTTCGCCAGGTTGATGACCAGGCCCAGCGAAGAGAACGTGCCTGCTGTAATGCGTATCATGCGTAGTACCTCTTCCTTCGAGGCCCCTTTCAGTAGGCAGTCATCCAGATAAGGGAATATAAACACCCCGTCTGTGCAGGTAGGCTGACACCACTGCCAGGGTCTTGGTAAATACTCTGGGGGCCGAGGAGAGGCCGAACGGCAGAACCTTGTATTGGAAATGTTCTTTGCCGACCATAAAACGGAGAAAACGTCTGTGAGCCGGGTGGATTGTTATATGGAAATACGTGTCTTGTAAGTCGAGGGCTGCAAACCAATCTCCATCATCCAGCGCCGTAAGTATAGAGGTGACTGATCATCCGAAAGCGTTGTTTGCGCAAGTACCAATTGACGCCTCGAAGATCTAGGATGGGCCTCCAGCCTCCTGTTTTTTTCTCTGTAAGGAAGTATCTTGAATAGAACCCTTTCCCTTGGAGTTGCTCCGGCACTCTTTCCACTGCCCCTATAAGCATAAGATGGTCCACCTCCTGTTTGAGTCTCACTTCGTGGGAGGCATCCTTTAGATGGGGCCTGGGTGGAGGTCATGGCGGTGGGAGCGACTGAAAGGGGATCGCGTAACCCGTGGCTATGATCTCCAGTACCCATTTGTCTGTGGTGATCTTTTGCCACTGGGCGTAGAATGGTCGGAGGCGATGATGCAACATTAGCTTTGGATGACATTGCGCGATGGTAGTGATAGTGCAGCCCTCGATCTGTCCGTCAAACTTGTTGCCTTTGGCCCTGCCCCGAGGATGCATGGCTCTGTTGGGAACGTCGCCTGGGAGTTCTGTACTGTTGGTGCTGTTGATGCCGCCCTTGCTCGTAGCCCCTTTGGTAGTGAGCACGCTGGGGTTGATACGGGTATTGTCTTTGCTGAGGGTAATACTTTTTCTTCCTGTATGGAGGGGTATAAATCCCCAAGGTTCTAAGAGTAGCCCTTGAGTCCTTACTGGAATGAAGGACTGAATCAGTTGATTCGGCAAACAACTTCTGTGTGTCAAAGGGGAGATCAACGATCTTCACCTGCAGATCCCTTGGGATACCCAATGTCTGAAGCCAGGATTCCCTGCGCATGACCACTGCCGTAGCCGTTGAGCGTGCCGCCGTATCTGCTACGTCCAGGGCGATCTGAACTCCCGTCCTCGAGGCTGTGTAGCCTTCCTGCACGATGGCCTTCAGCACCGGCTTCTTATCCTCTGGAAGCAAGTCCATGACGGAAGTCAGCCTGGAGTAATTGTCAAAGTTATGGTTCGCTAGGTGTGCTGCATAATTTGCCACTCTCAACAGTAGGGTAGAGGAGGAGTAGACCTTTCTGCCGAATAACTCTAGCTTCTTGGCATCTTTGTCCATTCCCCCTGTCTTGTACTGAGAAGTTTTCGACCTCTGTTGAGACGATTCCACCACCAGAGAATTTGGTTGTGGGTGACTGAACAGGAACTCCACGCCCTTCACCAGGACAAAGTATTTCTTATCTGCTCTCTTGTTTATAGGCGGAGCGGATGCAGGGGTCTGCCATATCATGGTAGCGGACTCCATAATTGCTTCGTTGAGCGGAATAGTTATTTTGGAAGAGGCCAGAGGTCTCAGGTTTTTGAGGAGCTTATGGTGCTTCTCCTGCACCTCTGCTGTTTGGATGCCTTGTGTAAAGGCCACCCTTTTAAACAGCTCTTGGAACTGTTTGAGATCGTCCGGGGGGTGGACGTCCCCTGGGGCCGTAGCCTCGTCAGGGGAGGATACAGAGGAACCATTAGGGTAAGCCTCTCTGGATCCCTCTGGGTCCTGTTGACAGTGATACATCTTCTCGCTAGATACTTGCGAGGGGAAATCTCGGGGTTCCAGAATCAACTCCCCCTGAGATATTTGCGTTTCCGTCCCCATCCATGATTGCCCTTGGGGATAGTGAACCATCTGAGGGGACCTGTCCCTGGGGGTATGCCTATGGTGTCTATGCCCCGCATGATAGGGGCGACCATGGCAACACGGGCACGGTTCCTGGGATGGAGACCTGGACCACTCTCGAGGTGCATACCCCTGGCATCTGGGGGAGCGAGATCGTCTGGGTGATTGAGACAATGGTGAGACTGATTTGTGATAGTACTCCAGGGCGTCAAATCCCAGAAAAGGTGAGGGTGGCCCGAGCCATGATGATGCTGGCTGGAGGAACGGGGAGGGAGGCTCAGGGTAGACTGGGGGAGACCCCTACCTCCTTGTTGGAGTTCGTGGCATAAGGGGAGGGCTTAGAGAGAGCAGCCCTGCAGTCCTTTCTGGAGAAGGGCTGCGGTGTCAGGTTCTCTCTGCTGCCTTTCCCCTCCCCTGTAGGGCTGACTCTGCCCCTTTCCACACCGGGGATCTTGGCCCCCCTGTCGGCGCCACGCTCGGCACACTTCACTGCAGTGCCGCGCGGGTGGTCTCCCCCGGCGCCTGCAGGCCGCGTGCCTGCAAGCTGTGCACTGTCGGCACCCTGGGGGTCTGTGCCGCTAGCTGCAGTGCCGCCGGTTCTGGTGCTTGCCTGGCCGCCACTCTGCCCACGGTGCAGGCCGGCTGTTTGATTATCGGAGGCTCAGCCTCTGCCACGTGCGCTTCCGTGCCGCCACCGCCTGTCTGTGATTGCAGCTGGGGCATATGTGCTGCACCCGTCCCGCTCACTGTGGCTGCCAGCAGGGATCGGATTGGCAAGAGCTTCCTCCGTTTTTGCACTGATGGGGTGAGGGAAGCCACCTTCCTTTTATGGGCCCCTGCAGGTCCCTCTTGTTGGGGCCACTCCGGCACGTCTGGCTGGAGGGCCTTGTCAAAGAGCAGCATTTTTAGCCGCATTTCTCTGTCTTTCCTTGCTCTAGCCATGAGCTTTGCGCAGAAGTAGCATTTTTGGGTGACGTGAGATTCCCCCAGGCACCTAATACACTGACTGTGCCCATCGGAGGCCGGCATAGCTTCGCGGCATGACTCACTTCTTGAATCCTGAAGAGGACATTGCAGTGAGTCTTTGAGTTGTTAATAGGGTACTTAGCACCTTCTCTGTGCTTGTTCGCCTCTCGGACCCAGCCTGCCGCGGCAGGAGGCCTAATGGCCTTACGTCCCGGGGCCTCCGCTGCTCCTCGTTACTAAGGCTTTTTTTTTTTTTTGTAATAAGAAAAACAACAAGCTAACTTAAAGACTGAAAGACCGAAAAGAAACTCTAAAAACACTTAAAACATTAAATACGCTGACTCTGGCCGCAGCCTGAGCAGATTCCGTCTGCAGCCAATGGCGATTAAGAAGGAACTGGCGGGGACTGCATCGCGCACGTGGCTGGGAGCGGCGCGGTCCGGCAGAAACTGCTGGAAAGATCCGATCTGCGGCGCCAGGGCGAGCCCGACACCTATCATGGAGCACCCACGGGGACACTCAAGGAAGAAGCACCCTTCCCCCACCAGGGTGGCAGCCCTCACAAGGCAGCCACTGCCCAAGTAAGGGGACAGACGGTCACCCTTTGTCCAGGACAGTCTCCTATTTCAGGCACCAGGAAGGCATCATCCTCATCTCCAGGGTGTCCTGTATTTAGCCTAGAGCTGTGTCGACACTAGAGTGTTTTGTCAACAGAAGGGTAGGTGACCATCCATATTTGGCAGGATGGTCCTGTATTTGGTATGTCAGAAAGGCATCCTTACTTATTTTTCAAAAGGGACTAATTGTCCCATATTTGAGCCCTTCCCCATCGACTTCCTCTGCCAGCAGCTATGCAGGCACAGCTGCTGGCAGGAGTCACGTCCCCAATCCTTGGGGAAGCGGGAACAGAGCGGGCCAGAAGCTGCTGTTGCCACCTCCCTGGCTCACCAGGGCTCGATGGAGCCAGGAGAAGCCACCTCTCCTGTGATATCTCCTTGCTGCGTATTTGGTCATCCTAAGAGATATGGTCATTCTACAGAAGAGGCTGTGTGTCAATGTAACTCAGGGAGTGTCTACACACAAAGCAGTCTCTTTGACAGGACTCTGCATTTGTCTCAGTGTTATCCCTCAAATTTGAGGGGTAGCACTCTGTCACCAAGAGCAGCACAGACACTTCTGCTGACAGAGGGCTTCCGGTTCCATGGGCAGCCCAGTTTGCAGAGCTTCCGGTCAGCCCCTCTGTTGAGCGAGGGCAGAGCAGTCTGGCTGCTCTCTGGTCAAAGCAGCAGATTGCTCCATCAATCTGCTTTTGTATGTAGATGCAGTCTGTCAGAGTTGTTCAAAACTACTCTGTCGACAGATGCTTCTAGTGTAGGTGGGGCCAAGAGGAATATGGGTCACCCTAAAGTTGGGTCTACACTACAAAGTTTTGTTGACAGAAGAGGCCTTAGGTTGACAAAACTAGGGGGCATCCACACTACAAATGCATTCTGTCTAGAATCTGTTGACAGAACACAATCTTTTACCCCAGCAGACTTGTGTCTTGAAAGCTTGAGGCATAGCATGACAGAGGGAACCCTTAGCAGATGTGGATGTGTTCTGTAGATAGAGCTTCTGTTGGGAAATATTTCCTGACAGAACTCTGTAGTTGAGACACAGCTTAAGTGGGATGTATACAGTGGTTTTGCTTTTCTGAAGCAGGATTCCAGTGTGGATGCTAGATGACATTTGAGGAGTATGGGGAAAAATGAACCAGTACAGCATACAGACTGCTGTGCATCAGCTGTGGGCAGATATCCAATATGGGTCCAAAACCTTCAGAAGAAAAACCTGTAGAAAACTCTGCCACCATTAGACATTCATCATTTTAGTGGCATTCTCCCCTTTTGGGAGAAAGATTTAAGGCAGACCCCTAAGGCTTCTCCACATGGTTCTAGGCTGGGCTCTCTGCAGTACTGCCTTTCCTACCGCCAGCAAATTATGCTCTGCTCCCTCAAGTTCTTTCCCAGCCTCCACCCACTGTACCAAGTCCCCTACTTTGATAGGAGAAAGGCTCAGCAACATTTACTCCCAAGCAGCAATCTCTTAAAGGTGTTGGGGAGAGGCAAGAAGGGCCACATACCCCTCCCCGGATGCCTGGGGAGACACATTCATCATCAGGGAACAGAATACAGGAATAGGAGGCAGCTCCTAGTTCTGCTCCTTTTGCCATGGCAGTTCCCAGGAGACCTTGAACCCCAGGGAACTTTTGATTCCTTTTGCTAGTGTTGTTTCCAGATTTGGGACTGCTACTCCCAGGAACCAGCCACACCATGCTGGCAGTTCCTCTGGCACAGCTGTTCCAGTACCACCCTAGCCCTGTCCTCTGGCAGGTCTGTACAGACTCCAGGAAATGCAGCTACAAGGAAGGACTGGGGTAGTACCCAGTGTGAGGCTGCCCCGCATTCTCCTCTTGCTGCTACAGTTCTGGACAACCCTGTGGCTCAGAGGTCTGTGTGGTATGGCGGGTGGACTTTCCTGCCCCTATGTCATGTCTCTTCCAGTTGTGCAGAACAGCCATAGAAGGGCTGATTTACACTTTGGGATGAGTACAGCATATCACAGAGCCATTGATACTCCTGCTTCCGTGCTATGCCCACTTATGCTTTCCTCTAGGACTATAGCTGTTGCAGAGTAACTGGTCTCTAGTAATCACCAATCAGAGGACAGCGTGAAACAGCAGCCATTGTGCCACTTTGATTTTGCAATGGCACTGGAAAAAAAAAAGCCAGCAGAGATGCAAAGTGTGGCCTGGTAATTTAAAAGATGGAAAAGGCTTTACAAAAACATTAACAAGAAAAATAGCTTATGTAGACTCAGCCAGAAGAGCGTGGACTACACAGAGCCAAGTGATGATGTTAGTGACACTTGGGTATATCTGAATTAACTCCATTGACTTAAGTGCAAGCCAGAGCCAAGTTTATCTCAAAGTATAATTAAATAGGTTTTCCCTCTGAGTCCTCAAGCACTCAGATATATATTTTACACACACTGGATTTACCCAAATCAAAACAAAAAGCAGTCAAGTAGCACTTTAAAGACTAGCAAAATAGTTTATTAGGTGAGCTTTCATGGGACAGACCCATTTCTTCAGACCATAGCCAGACCGGAACAGACTCAATATTTAAGGCACAGAGAACCAAAAACAGTAAGAAAGGAGGACAAATCAGAAAAAGATAATCAAGGTGAGCAAATCAGAGAGTGGAGGGGTGGGGGGGAAGGTCAAGAATTAGATTGAGCCAAGTATTCAGACGAGCCCCTATAGTGACTCAGAAAGTTCCCATCCCAGTTCAAACCATGTGTTAATGTGCCGAATTTGAATATAAAAGCCAGCTCAGCTGCTTCTCTTTCCAGAACAGTGCGATAATTCTTCTTCAGTAATACACATACCTTTAGGTCATTGACAGAATGCCCCATTCCATTAAAATGTTGACTAACTGGTTTGTGGATCTGGAGTGTTTTGATGTCTGTTTTGTGCCCATTGACCCTTTGTCTAAGGGAGCTCGAAGTCTCTCCAATACACAAAGCATCTGGACATTGTTGGCACATGATGGCATATATGATGTTAGTAGAGGAGCATGAGAAAGTGCTCGTGATTCTGTGAGTAACCTGGTTAGGTCCAGTGATGGTATTTCCAGAGAAGATATGTGGACAAAGCTGGCAGCGGGCTTTGTTGCAGGGAAAGGTTCTGCTCAGGTCCTAAACTCAAATGAGGTTTTTTCTTAATTTCATCTCATTGCTTTGTGGGGGGGGGCTGGGGATGAGGGGTTCAGTATGCACACTGCCCTGAGATATAGAGGCCAACCCCAGCCCTCATTAACCACAGCAGCTTGGGGCACAGGTGGGAAGCTCCAGACCATGGCAGCTGCAGCAAGCACAGCTGGGACAGACACACAAACATCCTCAAGTATGTAGATGGCCCTTTCTCCACCCCTCTGCGCCCTGCCAGCCTGATGGGGTTATAGATGTCCCAGTCCTCATCTCTGGCCCCTTGCTGCCTCTCCATGGTCATTTTGCAGTATAACTGTCCCTCCCACAAGACCCTTCTAAGCTCTGCCCAAATTGCAGTGTGACAGGCAATGACCTACTATCCCCTTTTAGCCTGCAGTTCCTTTACATTGTTACAGACATTCTGTCCAACACCAGCCAGCACAGGTAATATCAGATGTGTATAGCCAGTGACAGAGTGCTTTGAGATGCTTCGATTATGAATGTTACATTGATCCTTCCCTGTCAAGATGCCAGCTGTTACAAGCAGACTCAAGAATAAGCACATACTATGCCTAGTCCTAAATAGATACCTGCTAATACTTAGTAATGCCTATTGTGGCAATATCCACATTCCATTTACAGTAAATTCCATCTCTAATGGGTTTACATATGCAGCACTTAAGAGGTTTGAAAGCCTGAGATCTTCTTGTTAAGTTCACTGCTTAGCATTTGGAAGCATTATAGGAAAATCTTTCCTCCTCCCCTCTCTCGACCCTTTCCCAAAATTCATACACTTAGTATCATACGTACAGTGATAGATGGGAGTGCTTTTTCCCCTTATGTTTGCATGCCATTCCTAACACCAATGACACTATTAACCTCTGTTTTTCAGCATCTAAACTGTTTTGCTTGTGACATCTAAAGTGTAAACTCATCCTGTAATATTCTGTTTGGAACTAAGGTATGTAAGAAGGAAAACGTGATATAAATGAAATAAAGATTTTAGGGAAATTTTATTGTATTTAATCTACCATTTTTCCTAAGTTGCTTTCAAGTTAAATGGCTTTTTACCAACTCCTTTTCAAAAGGTTAGAAGGGTATTCCCTGAGCGACAATCATTAGCATATAGATGTCTCTAAGTGTTAATTTCTGTTTTCACTGAATGAATGTAATTTAAAATGAGGCTTTCAAATCAGTTAACTTCAGCCATCTAAGAAAGATAAGGGGCGGCAGGGACACTGACTTCAACATGAGCCACCTCAAAATCTGTTTCTAAGGATAAATATGTAGTAATGAAGATTTATGTATGGACATCTGATAGATTTCCAGATGGTTATGGGGAAGGGTGGGTGGTAGGATTAGAGTCCTATTGCTAGGAGACAGGATCCATTAACAGGTTAACAATAACAAGGGGTTAATTTTCAGTTCATTTTAAAAATATTGAAAACCAGCCCAGAAATTAGAGCTGCAACAAGTAATTTTTATACCAACAGCAAAACACTGAATTTCCTTTTGTTTCATGTAATAAAGGGAGAATTTGTAGCCTGATCCAACTCTTGGCACAGCAACCTCTGACTTCAGAGGAAACAGGACAAGGGACATTTGTAGGTGTTAGTGCAGTGCAAAATGGTGTAGGCTCTACAAAGTGCTTGTGTACCAAAGCATGAACCATATGGAGTTCTCTAACAGCAAAAAAATGCTTTTTAGTCTATGGGCTTATAGGCATGTGTATGGCCTATAGAAAGGATCTTAAACACAAACCATGTGTATTTATCTGACGCAACATGCATGTCCCACCTAAAGTCAACCTTTCCTGACCACCTATTTTAAAACTGCTTATATCTTTGCCAAATGTCAAATCATTTGGGCTAATACTGTCAATGCTGCATTGTTTGCAAAATGGTTTGTCTGTTAAGAACAAGATCAGGGAGAAAGCATGTTCTGCCCAAGACAAAAAATATTCTTACTACTGTTTTAAAAGCTTAGCATCTGTATGCTTTGGAGTGGGAACTTGAAATTTATGGGTCACCCTGGTCACATCTTCCAGAAAAGTTCGCCTGATTTTAGCCAAGTTTTAAGATTTCACGATGTTTTCAGTTTTCACATGCTCACTAGAGCTTGGCAACTAAATATATCTGAAGACTGTCTTCAATGAGCATGCTCAGGGTCCAGGTGGGAGAATAACTTTTCCTGGCAGCGGAAGGCAGCTGGGGCTCCAGACACGAGAACTGAGATCTCCATGCTTTTGGTGCTGCTGCTGCTGCTAGTGCTCAGGCAGCAGTAAGGAGAAAACAGGATGCCATCTCACTAAGTTGGGGGAGGTGGGGAATAGTGCAACAGCCAGAAGATGATTGGAGCTGACTGGGGTGGGCTGATTGAGAGAAGGAGAAGGACAGAAATCAGCAGTGAGTATAGTAGACAGGAGCAGAGGGGAGATACAACCAGACCAAAGGCACAAGGCAAAGTACTGAAGTGTAGTCCCAGCTTGAGTCTGAAATAGATTCAGAATTCCAGAGCTCAATGTTCTTCTGCTGTCAGCAAACACCACCAACTGGTTAAGTGTGTATCTTTCTCTTGTGTTGTCCAGTCCATCTAGAAGACAGCTTGGTCACAGCTATGGTTACTCTTAGTTCTGTGGAGACTTGAACAGTAGATCAAAAGATCTGAAAACTTACTGATGACCAAGAGTCAGGGGTCAGTATCATTCCATGAAAAATTGTATTATCCAAATAACTTTGCAACATTAATGTTGCAAAGTCAGGCATTTAAAAGTTAGGAAACATCAGTACTAATACTGACAATGCAAAGCAAGGCTAAGCTCACATAAAGGAGTCCTCCTGGTTAGCACCTTCCAGGAGGTGTAGCCCGAGGGCCGGCTCTAGGAAAATGCAACAGCTTGGTCAGTAACAGATTCAGAAGCTACTAGATTGCATATTTCACAAGCCAAAAAAAAAAAAAAAAAAAAAGACACACAACCAAATACAAAGTAAAGAGCCCTAGAGAGCGAAGTACTGTTAACCCTGACAACAGGACAGCACCAGTACAAAGTTTCCCCAAAGTCATTGTGTCTCAGACATGCCCCAGGGAAGAGTCTGTAGATTGGTACCAGTGTTGCCTGGAAGCTGTGCACTTGCATGGCTTCCCAGGAGAGATTCTGGTGCAGCTTAGCTGATTGGCAGAGTGCCCACTGCCAGGTTTGTGTTTATCCTGGAGTTGCATATTTACATGCACCTTGGTGCACTTAGCAGCAGCAGCCAACAAAAAAAACAAAACAAAACCTTATTCTGCACCTACATACAAAAGAGTAAAGGAAACATTGATCAGCAATTCTGTCTAGACCTTCTGCCTCTTTGCTCAGTCTGCCCACTAGCCTGCTTGGCTCTGGACTGAGCTCCCCATGGTTGCTAGGATTTGATCCAACCATTTAGAGGTAAAACACTGTAAACATGACTAAAGTCTGGAATCATCCAGACCGTCTGTTTGCTAAAGAAGATAGAGGCACATGAATGTATCACTGTAAAGATACGTTCTTCAACTGCAGGAAAAAAAAAAACATGCTTTGCTTACATGCTGATTTGTGTTAGTGTAGAAGAACTGGCTACCTCTGGAAAGATGTAAAAGATCACCCTTTTTATCCTCATGTAAATAGCGAGTTTATCCAGTAGCATGCTGATAGGAAGTGGTTTGTGCAAGCATAGAAGTGTTGTAGATTCAAAGTGACATTAGAAGTACTCAGTAAGGGTGTTTTTGTTTGCCAGTGACCAAGCACTAGTTGCTCTTGACTGAAGATGGTTAGTTTATAATGGACCACTTCATTCAAGCAGACATTTCGGTTTCACAATCAGCCTAACTAAAACTGAAGTACTGTACCTGCATATGCCAGGGTTGCACACGTATAACCAAGTATTATAGTCAACAATGCAGTTTTCAAGGCCATACAGAAGTCAGACTACCTAGAGTGGTGGTTTGTGTGACTGCAGGCAACTGATTAAGACAGATTACCCAACCCACAGCCAAAACTAACTCTGCATTTGAAATGCTGTCACACTGCCTATGGAACAGGGCAGTCAAAATAATCATTAAACTAAATGTCTGTTGGGCGGTGCTCCTGCAGAACTGAGACACATTGACAACATGCCTCCACCACAACCACATTAGGAAACAATTTCTATGCACTATCTTCGGTCTGTCTGCAGGGTCAAATGGCTGGACAAGACTCCTATATTGAAGTCCTCAATCATTGGCAGAGGACTCAAAAGCTCAGATGCGTTGTCTGGGCATCTCATTCATAAGCCTAGCTAGAGTACATGCAAGGCTGTATTTTAAAGCACGACACCTGTTCTCATGATGGCTAGTGCAAACAAACAATGTAAAGACAAAAGAAGTTGACCAGCTTTTGAATTTAAGTTGATCCCAGCAAATGAGCAACAGCCCACAAACCGAGCAAGGTGGCAGCACATTTGTCATGCTGCTGTTAACTGCTTTGAAGCCAGACACATTAACCTTTTACATGGGGTGAGGGGGAGAACAGTACAGAGTAAGGATACGACAACCTGAAAATGGCCATGGACAATCTGTAATTTTGTTTGTGACTCTCTCATTGGTTTGACCCTGAATATTCATGTCCCCTGTAGTGTTTGCTGAATTCTGGTACATTAACACAAACTTAAGTTTGCATCATGTAGAGAACTTACCAGATAGTGACTGTCCATAGCTGCGTCTACACGTGCACGCTACTTCGAAGTAGCGGCAGTAACTTCGAAATAGCGCCCGTCACGTCTACACGTGTTGGGCGCTATTTCGAAGTTGAAATCGACGTTAGGCGGCGAGACGTCGAAGTCGCTAACCCCATGAGGGGATGGGAATAGCGCCCTACTTCGACGTTCAACATCGAAGTAGGGACGTGTAGACGATCCGCGTCCCGCAACATCGAAATAGCGGGGTCCTCCATGGCGGCCATCAGCTGGGGGGTTGAGAGATACTCTCTCTCCAGCCCTTGCGGGGCTCTGTGGTCACTGTGGGCAGCAGCCCTTAGCCCAGGGCTTCTGGCTGCTGCTGCTGCAGCTGGGGGTCCGTGCTGCATATACAGGGTCTGCAACTAGTTGTTGGCTCTGTGTATCTTGCACTGTTTAATGAAAGTGTGTCTGGGAGGGGCCCTTTAAGGGAGCGACTTGCTGTTGAGTCCGCCCCGTGACCCTGTCTGCAGCTGTGCCTGGCTCCCTTATTTCGATGTGTGCTACTTTGGCGTGTAGACGTTCCCTCGCTATGCCTATTTCGATGTTGGGCTGAGCAACGTCGAAGTTGAACATCGACATTGTCAGCCCTGGAGGACGTGTAGACGTTATTCATCGAAATAGCCTATTTCGATGTCGCAACATCGAAATAAGCTATTTCGAAGTTGGGTGCACGTGTAGACGTAGCCCATGTGTGTCATTAACCATCCCCATGTGCCCTGGTTTAAAATTAAGTTAAAATGCAGTGTGCACTACTTATTTCAACCTAAGAGCAGCTTCTCCTCTGCCACCTGCGCCCCCACCAAAAAAAGAGGGGAAGCTATAAGTTTTGTAGATATTTGCATATAAATATCAGCTGAAATTTCTGCAATTCCAGACACGTGATCAACTACAAAATGTGTAAAAAATACACACTGGCATTGTTGTCCCCAAGACACTGTATAGGCAGAATCCTTGTGCTTTGCTCCCAGTGTTTATTAAGTGGGCATATTCTTTAGAAATGCAGATAATCAGAAGAGAGCCACAAGGGACACAACATAAGAACATTAGTTAATGCCACACAGTAATGTTTGTTTAACAAATCTGTGTTGCATGCCTGACATGTCCCCTGGTATCAATTTATTTTGTTTTGCTTTTCTCTCAGAACACAAATACATTTAAAATGTAAACTTATTTTGCACATACCACATTGTATACACAATCAAAACTATACACATCTTTTTAATGTCTTGGGGGGAATATGCACTAGAGATGTGCAGAATGCCCTGTGGCCAAAATAAACAAACCATCTAGATTATGGAAAATGAACATTTTTAGCTCTTTCAAAAGCTACTGAAGCTGCAGCTGTCATTGCATTTTATCACCACATTGTGCTGTATACAAATACTGCAAAGTGACAAAAAAATGGTGCTACACATCAGGATCCAGCCTGAAGTAAAATTTGCAGAGGGAAGAGGAGGGGATGGAAAGGAGTCTACCCAGTCTATTCAAGATGGCAGTTGGGAGAGTCTACACTCGGCAGTTTTTAAAAGCACCCCACTGATTCTCTGAACAAAGTAGGACACAAACACATGCTCCCTCTCCCCCAGCCCCCTTTCATGCAGTCCTCCTACTTTACTACTTCAGACAGGGATTAGGATCCTTCAGGGGTACAAAGTTCTGGTCAGAGTTTCTATAGCTGCTAAACATTTACCATAACCTGAAAGGCCAGTGACCAATCTAAAACAACTCCAGCATGTGTTTCCACAAGATATAATAGAAAACAGAAAATATTTTTAATATTGGGTCTATACCTTGGCAGATGTAAAATATGAGAATTCTGTCAAATGTATGGACTTGGGCTTTCAAGCCAAGGAGAACACTGACTTGATGAATTGCCTGCAGCTCCATATGTACTGTATGAGGCTATGTGACTGAAGAATTCATTTGCATATCTGTTACAATTGTACAACAGTGGTAGCAACAATGTTATGCAAAGTGTATCATGCAAGGTCTCAAAGTGTATTTATCCTGTTAATATGCCTGTATCAGTTTTGTATCTGAGGGCTCAAATATTGGCTGGATACTTATACCTCAAAATGCCATGTCCTTGGGCAACACCCCAAACAGATTCACCTCAGAAGTAGACAGCTATATGTTCAGGGCCCACTAAAAACCTTCTCATCCCAACCAGTAGGTTTTTTATGTGAATGCCTTAGAAAGCCAGGATTCAGCTGCCAACCGTGAATCACAAACCATCTATATTGCCACCACAGAAGCATCTAGAATGGGGTACTGCTGTTGGCAATTGTACTGTACCTAGCTGACCTTCTCCAACATGGAATAATGTTTGGTTCCCAAACTAGAGAACAGTTTCAGCTATGAGAGCTGCTTACTAAAGAGGGGGAAGCTATTCACCTATAGTTTGCCCTTAAGAATTATATATATATATGCTACCATATATGTAATGTACTATTTCAAAGAAATCTCATTTCAGTTTGGGTCAATCAAGTTATTTTTTCCATAGCTATGTTTTGTTTGGTACAAGACAGACATGCTGAGTTCAAGGTCCCAGATTCCTTAACTTTGAAATTTTAGTTTAGCAAATCCTAACAGCACATATAGAAAACATTGTATTATACAGTGTAGTGTAAGGATTGTTGGGCAACAAGTGTTCTGCTATCACATGCTCAGAAGTCATTGTTTTGACCTTGACACTTTAAGATACCCCTATTTGATCTGATGCCCTTACCTTGATCCCATGGTATTGCCTCAATACAATACACTTCCCCCCAATAAGCTGGTAGCTACAAAGATCGATTGAGAAGTTGAAGTGACATCTCATATTTGCAATTAAAAAACTGTTTCAAGTACTATATTCCTTCACAAGATTTACTTAATTCATTGTGCTGTATTCTTCATAGTCTGCTCTTTGTTTTTTTGCTTCCCCTACAATAGCCTTCTGATGTAAGAACTGCTAGAGTTGCTGCTCCCATGGACAAAAAGAAGCTTCCGGTCTTAAGTTAACTAGACAGCTGATAAGAGAAATACTTTCTCTTCCTCAAAAGATTTCACCCAGATCTTTAATTGCTGGAGTAAGTTTGGATTTACTGGGCCAGTTACAGTAATATTATTGTATTTTAATCTAATGCCAACTCTGCTAGGGAGGAAAAAAGTAAACATTTATTAGGGTCACTCCATTCTCCTCTGACCCACTACAAATTAGGGTTCAAAGATCATCATTCACCATTCCCGATCTGCTGGCACGGCATCTTACTGCTAGAAAAGTACAGGTTGAACCTCTAGTCCAGCACCCTTGGGACCTGACTGTTGCCAAATGAGTGAATTTGCTGAACCATGGGAGCTCAGTATTGTCTAGCACAGCATTTCCCAATGTAGGGTCCACAGCTTAGTACCAGTCCTTTGGGGAGGAGTGGGGGGAAAAAGCCACAAATACCGGTGCTTAGAAAATATAAAAATTATTGCTACGTACTATCATTGTGAATAAAATAATGAATTAAAGTGAATAAATTTTCACTTTTTAAATGCATTTATATTTTTGGGCCGCAAAAAAGGGTACTGAAAAAAACTGGGTCCCAACGATATTAAGTTTGAGAAACCCTGGTCTAGCACATTACTAATACTTCCACTGGTTACTGGGCTCTTCAAAGACATTTTAGAGGTAAATTACAGCTAAGTCATTGCACAGAACACAGAGAAAGGACTGATAGTTGGTCCGATAAAGTTTGTTTACATGGGAAACTTGGCCACACCCATGATAAGTTGACATCTGGCTAAGTCAAGTCAGGCTGGACAATGGTTTGCATTGGAGACAAGTGAGAGTTTTATTTAGCCCATTCCAATTTGTTACACTTCCTTGTACATAGGTCCTTAAGACAGCAGAAAACAGCATTACAAAATAAGACAGTTAAAAGAAGGAGTCTAATCTACAGACTAGTATAAATACCTTTGGACTCAATTGTTCTGTGATTATTGCAGCCGAAGTCACTGAGTGGGTTTAGGAGCTATGATCCCTGACTAGTGCTAGTCCTATCAGCTCTGTTTTTTAACTACTTGAGATTGGGGCAGGGGGCAGATTGCATCTAGGACTCTTTAGGCAGAATCTGAGCCATACGGTTGACATATCTGTCCCTACCCTCCCTCCCAGTGTCAATTACATTTGGTATTTCTACCCCCTGCTTAGCAAGTGCTGTTCAGGGCAAGTTAATAATAATTCTGCCACCTCCACAGCACAGTAAGGAGAACAGTTCATTACCCTTACATTTAATACTAAAGTGAATTGAAACTCAAAAGTCAACCAAAAAAAGAGAAAGTTTAGCATAGTAGATCTGGCCGCTGAGCACCCAGGCAAAGTAAGATGGTCTATGCCAGTATGATCTGCTCATCGAGTCTTTTTGCCCCAGTGCATCACCAGAAGTCAGTGGAGACCTCCTGCAGACCTTTACATTAGTAAATCCAGGTTGGCTAAATTACCAACCAATGATAATCAAAGCATAACAGAGGGGGAGCAAGCAAAGGGAGTCAGAGCACAGCACATACTGGACTGAACACAGGTGAAAGTCTGCTTTGTCATCAACCAGACTGATAAGACCCTACCCAAGCTAACAGCAGAGTCCAGAGAGATCCAAACGAAAACCAAAGTAAACGTTCGACTCCCTAGGTAGTCTCTGCTTCCATTTACAAACTGTCTCAGGACTTCCTCCTGCAGGAATCTACTCTGTTCCCTGTAAGTTCTCTCTCTATATGAAGGTCCCAACTCCTTTGCAGTCTTTCCACATATCATTCCCAGGCCTTGCCCCTGGGTTCTGCCTCTCTGGTTCTCTCTCTAGTGTATCTGTTTCTGAAGAACATGGTTGATAGGCCACAGTTGACTCCTAGAGCCCTGGGGAACTTTAGGCACAACAATTAATGCAACAACATTGAGGGCACAAGGTGGTCAGCAAACCAGATCCATCCTCAAAAAGGAAGTCTGGAAAGAAACTAAACCCATTTCTGTAGTTGGTCTTATATCCTCTCCTTACCCACCTCCCAGTTCCTTAACAGCCATTGTTCAGATACCTCCTTCCTGCAAAAATCCAACTATTTAATCCCAAAGAGAGCACACTCACCCATGGAGCACCCTCTTTCATCTGCAGGCAGCATTGCTAGTATCCTTTGCTCCAAAGCCTCCTGCAGCTCCTCTGATTCTTGCCAGGTCTTATGTGCCTCAGCCCGCTACCTAAGTCATATAAAGTTGAAACCTCTTCCAGGGTAACTGAAAAGTCCAAATGAAAACCAAAGTAAACGTTCTACTCCCTAGGCAGTCTCTGCTTCCATTTACAAACTCAGGTCTTCCTCCCATGGGAATCCACTCTGTTCCCTGTAAGCTTTCTCTCTATATGAAAGTCCCAACTCCCTTGCAGTCTTTCCATATACCATTCCCAGGCCTTGCCACTGGGTTCTGCCTCTCTATTTTTTTCTTCTCTCTCTTTTTTTTTTTTTCCAGGCTGCTTATTTCTACAGAGCAGAAATTCTCTCACATAAGCCTTCTTCCTCAACTCAGCTCAGCTCTATTTAAGTAGGCCTCTGCAGCCATGTTCAGTCACTAACACCACCTCACCCACCTGAGATCACTAATTACCACTCTGCTGGCTAGATCAGGAGTTAGTGTGAGGAGTTACTGCTAGGTCATGGTTCAGACCGAGCCCAGCATGCCTTAAAGGGCCAACCCACCGGTAACAGTGCCCCCATTGCAAATACTGAGGCAACAGCAGGGGACAGCTGCACTGCCAAGAAAATCCAGTAATATCAAATTACTCTTAGCCCAAATGGTTTGGGAAAGAATGCCTGTTTGTATGCTCATAAACAGAGGCAAAGTGCCTGCACATCACCCTCAGGCATGGTAAAAATGGAGATCTCATCTGCACAGATCAACAGACAGACAACCTGGGAAAGCATCCAACACC
This sequence comes from Carettochelys insculpta, assembly GCF_033958435.1. Classification (NCBI taxonomy): domain Eukaryota; kingdom Metazoa; phylum Chordata; order Testudines; family Carettochelyidae; genus Carettochelys; species Carettochelys insculpta. The sequence goes on along the minus strand of NC_134144.1, from coordinate 40,820,040 downwards.
CAAAGCACACAGAGGCTGGTCATTTGGCTCCAGGCTCTGGACATACAACCTCCCAGACAGAGGGCATCGGTGATGAATGCCTTTGCATGCTGGGAAGTAGTGACTGTGACCTCTATTAATCTTTAAAACACTAAGAGTGGCATGATACAATACAGATGTATGATGTAAACACTGGCCCAATCCCAATAGCTTCTGAAGTTATAACAAGCTCGATTTTGAAAGAGTTTACTCTGGCTTTTGGCCAGTCCAGTGAAGTACCCCTGCAAATGCTGATTAAGAAGTTTGCTTTTACTAAAAGTATCACAAACCAAAAAAACAAGTTATAAAAAATACTGCAGTTTAGGGACATAATGTGTTTGATCAAAGTGCATCAGAAAGCCCTTCTGCCTATTTGCTAAAACCTCAGGTAGGATTTTATCATCAGAACAGAGAAGGGAAATAGGGCTCCAGTTCCCTAACTCACACAGGTCCCCTGTCTTTGGCAGCAGGATTAATTAGTGCCCTGTGACAGCTGATGGGCAGCTTCTTCTCCTGGCCACACTCGAACACTCCCTGGAAAATATCAGAATCTGTAAGATTCCAAAAACACTTAAAATTCAGAGGGCTGTCTATTCAAACTGGGGGTCTTGCCTGTAGAGAGGGAGCTCCCACAGAGACAGGCACATTCAGATGCCCCATCTCCTCACCAGTCAGCCAGGGCAACCCTAGTACAGCTTCCAACATCACCGGCTTTAGGCAAACACAGAAGTGTAAAAGGAAACAGGTGCCCTCCAGATCTCGACAGTGTCAGTCATTACATGACCACCAAGACTATGATTCCTCTGGTGATCCATAATCTTTTTCTCATAATGAAAATAAATAAAACCCTTGTGGGAACATCAGTGTCATGCAGGTGCATGAAACAGGCACAAACCAGGACTTCCTGCACCTTCCTCTTCAGCAAGTACCTTGGAAACTGCTACTTATACCACACGCTTGTCTGACTATAATTCAGTCCCTCCCACTTCCTGTGAGTAGCTTCCTCCTGGCACTTTAATGCTAAACTGTTGCACAATTTGACTTTCATCCAGGCTGTGTTTTGGTAACACTGGAAGCTCCAATAGAAGCCCTTGTGTGAGTCCATGAGGAAGTGGTGGTATGTCAGGAAAGTCCAGTACATCACAGAGATGAGAAAAAAAGTGGAAAGAAGGGTATCTAGTGCGACATGAGCCAAGAGGGAGTCCATATGCCCTGAAAAGTCCCTGAAGGCTTTCTAACTACTTGGCATCTTTCTGAAAGATAAAAGTTTCATCCAATTGCTAGAAGTGTCTGAAAGTAGTGGCAGCTAAGTGGGCTAAGCACTGAAAAGCAGGTAAATAGGCCTTGACCTCAACTTACCACTCCACTTTAGCACCACCTAAGAAATCACTGGCATCTTGCACACTTTGTCTTCCCCCATATAAGATATAGTGCATAAAAAATACATACAGTGCTTCCCTTGTTTAAAAAAAATAAAAGACACTGATACTCAGCCTTCTCCCCACTCCTCCCACCCCACCCACTGAGGTGCTGGTACTCAGTTCCAGCAAATACTGGCACAATAAAAGCACAGAGAGAGAGAGATACCAGTTATGATTCACATGAGGCAAGGTAAACATTTTTGAAGTCTTGAAAGCTTTTGCTTTCCACCCAGCTCTACTTACGTAATCCATTGAGAGAAATTCTCTTCATCTGCTTGCTGTGCTGTTGAGGGGGAACTGGATCCAAGATTTTATGGAACCTGAAAGACCATTTTTCTCAGTGGCTGTTAAAGTGGATGAAGGCTGCAGCGGAATGACAGTCACTGATCATGTCCTAGCGATTGGTTTATGGTCCTCATCCTGTGTAACATCTTGTGGACATGTGTGCAACACTGTTTTCACGTTAAATGCATTCTTACATAGGCATCTTCCATACTCATGTCCAAGTCCTGTAGTGATCAGCAAATAGCAATGTTGTTGGGAAGCTCCTTGTCATAGACTGGTGCACTGTTGGTGGCTGTCAGATGGTCATGTTTGCATTTAGACAGAGAGAGGAGGCAACTCAACAGTTGCATCTGTGATCATGAAGCCCTCTTCAGGCTCCACTCTGCTCAGACTGCACAGCGAGGGGGGCTAAACAAGGCTCCCTAAACATAGTCTGCCTCACTTCTCCAAGACTGGACAACCACATCCAAAGGAATCACCTTATTGAGACTGAAACTGAACAATCAAATTTGGAACCTGGACTGTTCGAACCCTGATGGACCACCTGAAAACTAACCAGCACATGAAGTCACGGGAAACCCAAGCCCTTGACTGACCAAAATGGAAAAAGAACCTTATAGCTTGGAACAGAATGTCTGGAGATCCAATGGAGACAAGAGGAAATGGAGAAACAGAAAAGGAGGAAAGAACACAACAGCACAACTAAATAATCCAGATCCACTCTTTCTTCTGGGAAACGACTGCCCCAGATTGATCCTATGTCCCTTTGGATCCTAGATCAGTCTAATTAGCCACCTGCAGATTGTGTGGCAATCAATCTCGAACTCTGAGGACCTGCCAATGGTTTAGGAAATCAGAACAACTATGTTGATAAACTTATTTTATTTATGAAATATACTCCCAGTATTTTCCACAGCCCGTAAATCACAGCTGCAATATATTATGAGGGAAATGAAAAGCTGTTTGAAACCTCTAATTGGAAATCTAGAGGTATTTTTCACAAAGAGATTTTCCTTTAGCAGATGGTTAACACTGGTATTTAGTAATAAAAACTGGTGAAGGAGCTTATATGTTCAGTTACTTTGAAAGATGCCAGAAACCATACAATTGTGCCAGCAATTAATTGCATTCAGCTGAGTGTCTCTGTCAATTTCGTCCTGGTATTCAACAGCTATTACAGCATATTTGAGTTCATGCTGATTTGATGTCCACCTCACAGCATAGCAGACCTTTCATCAGAAACACTGTTTTTCAGCTAGATGGAACAAGCTTTTAATGCAAACTTAGCAATATGTGGGCATATTACCATTGTTTTAGCATAAAATGTAGGGTGACCGTCCATCCTGTATTGGGTGGGACAATCACGTATTTGGGATGACAAAAAGGTGCCTCAATTTTTTTTTAAAAGAAACTCATTGTCCTGTATTTGCTGCCCCCTCCCCAGCCTCAGGGAAGCAATGGGAGCATGGGCAGCTGCTGCTTCCTCAAAGCTCCCAGGGAGGCTGGCAACTGCAGCTTCCCACTGCTCCCAGCAAGTGCCAGCGGCTGACACCTCCTTCCCGGCTCCCCAGGGCTTGGAGGAGCTGCCCCTCCCTCTCCATATCTCCCTGTCCCATATTTGGGACAGGGAGATATGGTCAGCCTAATAAAATCCTCTGTTGTTTGTGCCACATTTTTACCTCCGTCCTTGATCTATAACTATCACAGGACTAGTAGAGTATATACTGTATTGTTCATCAGATGTACTTTGGTCCATCCATTTCGTAAACTATAACTTTGTTTGCTATGAAGTTTCTTGACATGTTGCTTTGTACAACAGCACTTTTTCTACTGATCCACTTTATCAGCATGTGAATTTCACCAATTCTTGCTCAATACTGATTGCTCTTTGACACACTATGGCTACGTCTACACGTGAAGCCTACATCGAAGTAGCCTATTTCGATGTGGCGACATCGAAATAGGCTATTTCGATGAATAATGTCTACACGTCCTCCAGGGCTGGCAACGTCGATGTTCAACATCGACCACATCGAAATAGGCGCAGCGAGGGAACATCTACACGCCACAGTAGCACACATCGAAATAAGGGTGCCAGGCACAGCTGCAGACAGGGTCACAGGGCGGACTCAACAGCCAGCCGCTCCCTTAAAGGGCCCCTCCCAGACACACTTGCACTAAACAACACAAGATCCACAGAGCCGACAACGAGTTGCAGACCCTGTGCATGCAGCATGAATCCCCCGCTGCAGCAGCAGCAGCCAGAAGCCCTGGGCTAAAGGCTGCTGCACACGGTGACCATAGACCCCCGCACGGGCTGGAGAGACAGCGTCTCTCAACCCCCCAGCTGATGGCTGCCATGGAGGACCCCACAATTTCGACGTTGCGGGACGCGGATCGTCTACACGGTCCCTACTTTGACGTTGAACGTCGAAGTAGGGCGCTATTCCGATCCCCTCATGAGGTTAGCGACTTCGACGTCTCGCCGCCTAACGTCGAAGTTAACTTCGAAATAGCGCCCGACGCTTGTAGCCGCGACGGGTGCTATTTCGAAGTTAGTGCCGCTACTTCGAAGTAGCGTGCACGTGTAGACACAGCTTATGACCTTTCAGCAGCCCACCATGGGGAGGGGCAAAAGGGGAACTGCCCTGGGGCCCAGTGATTCAAAAGGGCCTGGGGCTCCTGGCTGTTTCCACCACTAATGTGGCAAGAGCAGCATCCGAAGCCCCATATGGTCTCCTCTGCCCAAGGCCCCACCCCTTCCAAAGCCACAGAGACAGTCCTTCGTTCCCTGTCTTGCCCAGGGACTCAGTGAGTCTGTTGACTCCACTGCTTTTCAGATCAGACCAGCAAATGCATTTTATCCCAAAATAATTTACATTCAGCTTGAACCCAAATTGCCCCATAATATCAAACTCATGTATTAGCCCCACAGATTTTCATATTATATATTCCACTGCATAGAAAAACACAGGTACTGTATTAGACTTCTTACAGATATGCAAACTCCAGAAATGTTAATGGTAAAGCAACACCCAACCACTGCTGCATATGGCTGTGGAGTGGATGAATTTGTTTTGGAGTTGGAGCTAACAAAAATATGTATAGCAGTCACTTGTAAAAAGTTTCCTTCTCCATAAGGAGTGGCACTGTATGTGAAAGATAACATAGAATCAAATGAAATAAGAATTTTAAATGAATCAAAATGTTTCCTAGAATCACTATGGATAATAATTCCAAGCTCTACTAAGAATATAGCAGGAGGGATATATTATCGACCGCCTGATCAGGACAGTGATAGTGATGTTGAAATTCTAAGGGAGATTAGAGAGGCTACCAAAATAAAACAATCAATAGTAATGGGGGATTTCAATTATTCCCATATTGACTAGATACATGTCACATCAGGACGAGATGCAGAAATAAGATTTCTCGATGCCGTTAATGACTGCTTCTTGCAGCAGTTGGGACGGGAACCCACAAGGGGAGGGGCAATTCTCGATTTAGTACTGAACGGAGCGCAGGGTCTGGTCCACGAGGTCACTATTACAGGTCCGCTTGGGAATAGTGATCATAATGTAATAACATTTAATATTCCTGTGGTGGGAAGAACACCTCAGCAGTCCAACACTCCAGAATTTAATTTCAAAAGGGAGAATTATGCAAAAACGAGGAGGTTAGTTAAACAGAAATTAAAAGCCCGAGTGACTAGAACAAAAACCGTGCAAGCTGCATGGAGGCTTCTCAAAGACACTATAATAGAGGCCCAACTTAAATGTATACCCCAAATTAAAAAACATACTAAGAGACCGAAAAAAGAGCCACCATGGGTTAATACTTATGTAAAACAAGCAGTGATGGATAAAAAGGCATCTTTCAAAAGGAGAAGACAAATCCTAGTGAGGTGAATAGAAAGGAACATAAGCACTACCAAATTAAGTGTAAAACTGTAATAAGGAAAGCCAAAAAAGATTTTGAGAAACAGCTAGCCAAAAGCTCAAGAGGTAATAACAAAATGTTTTTAAATACATTAGAAGCAGGAAGCCTGATAAAAAAGCAGTGGTTCCCCTCAGCGATACAAATACAAAAGGAGCAATCAAGGATGATAAAGCCATTGTGGAGAGACTAAATGATTTCTTTGCTTCAGTCTTCACAGCTGAGGATGTTGGGGAAATTCCCAAACCTGCACCATTTTTTGTGGGAAATGAAACCAAGGAACTGTCCCAGATTGAAGTGATATTACAGGAGGTTTTGGAACAAAATAGATAAACAATGTTATCAAATCACCGGGGCTGGATGGCATTCATCCAAGGGTTCCGAAAAAACGCAAATGGGAAATTGCAGAACTATTAATACTAGTTTGTAACCTGTTCTTTGGATCAGCCTCCATACCTAATGACTGGAAGATAGCCAATGCGACACCAATATTTAAAAAGAGATCTAGAGGTGACCCTGGCAGTTAAGACTGCTAAGTTTAACATCTGTTTTGGGCAAATTAGTTGAAACAATAGTAAAGAATAAAATTGTCAGGCATGTAGAAGAACATAAGAACATAAGAATGGCCATACTGGGTCAGACCAAAGGTCCATCCAGCCCAGTATCCCGTCTGCCGACAGTGGCCAATGCCAGGTGCCCCAGAGAAGGAGAACAGAAGACAATGATCAAGTGATTTATCTCCTGCCATCCATCTCCTGCCCTTGTACTGAAGGCGAGGGCACAATACTTTACCCCTGGCTAATAGCCATTTATGGACCTAACCTGCAAAAATTTATATTGAGCTCTTTTTTAAACCCTAATAGAGTCCTGGCCTTCACAGCCTCCTCCGGCAAGGAGTTCCACGGGTTGACTGTGCACTGTGTGAAGAAAAATTTCCTTTTATTAGTTTTGAACCTACTACCCATCAATTTCATTTGGTGTCCCCTAGTTCTTGTATTATGGGAAAAGGTAAATAATTTTTCTATATTCACTTTCTCCACACCATTCATGATTTTATATACCTCTATCATATCACCCCTCAATCGCCTCTTTTCCAGACTGAAAAGTCCCAGTCTCTCTAGCCTCTCCCCATATGGGACCCGTTCCAAACCCCTAATCATCTTAGTCGCCCTTTTCTGTACCTTTTCTAATGCCAATATATCTTTTTGGAGGTGAGGAGACCACATCTGCACACAGTACTCAAGATGTGGGCGTACCATAGTTTTATATAGGGGAAGTATGATATCTTTTGTCTTATTATCTATCCCTTTTTTAATAATTCCTAACATCCTATTTGCTTTACTAACTGCTGCTGCACACTGCGTGGATGTCTTCAGAGAACTATCCACTATAACTCCAAGATCCCTTTCCTGATCTGTCGTAGCTAAATTTGACCCCATCATGTTGTACGTGTAATTTGGGTTATTTTTCCCAATGTGCATTACCTTACACTCACCCACATTAAATTTCATTTGCCATTTTGCTGCCCAATCACTCAGTTTGCTGAGATCTTTTTGTAGTTCTTCACAATCCCTTTTGGTTTTGACTGTCCTGAACAACTTGGTGTCATCTGCAAACTTTGCCTCAAAATCTTTTTTGGCTTTTCTTACTACGTTATGACACTTAATTTGGGAGTGTTTATGTTCCTTCCTATTTTCCTCACTAGGATTTGACTTCCACTTTTTAAAAGCTGCCCTTTTCTCTCTCACTGCCTTTTTAACATGGCTGTTAAGCCATGGTGGTTCTTTGTTAGGGCTCTTACTGTGTTTTTTTATTTGGGGTATATATTTAAGTTGGGCCTCTAGTATGGTGTCTTTAAACAGTTTCCATGCAGCTTCCAGGGATTTTAGTTTAGTTACTCTACCTTTTAGTTTCTGTTTAACTAGCTTCCTCATTTTAGTGTAATTCCCCTTTTTGAAATTAAATGCCAGGGTGTTTGACCGCTGCGGTGTTCTTCCCAACACAGGAATATTAGAAGTTATTATATTGTGGTCACTATTTCCAAGCAGTCCAGTAACAGTTACCTCTTGGACCAGATCCTGCGTTCCAGTCAGGACTAGATCGAGAATTGACTCTCCCCTTGTGGGTTCCTGTACTAGCTGCTCCAAGAAGCAGTCATTTAAGGCATCAAGAAATTTAATCTCTGAATCCCGTCCTGAGGTGACGTACCCAATCAATATGGGGATAATTGAAATCTCCTATTATTACTGTGTTTTTTATTTTGATAGCCTCTTTAATCTCCCTTAACATTTCAGCATCACTATCACTGTCCTGGTTAGGTGGTCGGTAATATATTCCTAATGCCATATTCATATTAGAGGAATTAATTGTTATCCATAATGATTCTACGGAACATTTTGATTCCTTTAGGATTTTTGTTTCATTTGATTCTATATTATCCTTCACATATAGTACCACTCCGCCACCCGCACGACCTCTTCTGTCTTTCCGATATAATTTATATCCCGGTATGATAGTGTCCCACTGATTGTCCTCATTCCACCATGTTTCTGTGATGCCTATTATGTCAACTTCCTCCTTTGATATGAGGTACTCCAGTTCACCCATCTTATTAGACAGACTCCTAGCATTTGTGTAAAAACACTTTAAAAAACTACCACTATTTATATGTCCGCCTTTCACAGACGCCTTGGATTTTTTTATATGCGATTGTTTCACATCTGATCTTGCCCATATATTATTTCCCACGTTCCCTATCTGACTAACTTCTAGGGCATCCCCATCTATGGAGCCTCATGTAAGAGAAGTCTCCGTCCGATCCACATGCTCCCCCGCACCAATCGGCTTTCCCCCACCTCTTAGTTTAAAAACTGCTCTATGACCTTTTTAATGTTTAACATAATTTGATGGGCAAAAGTCAACATGGTTTCTGCAGGGGGGAAATCATGTCTTACTAATCTATTAGAGCTCTTTCAAGGGGTTAACAAACATGCAGACAGGGGAGATCCAGTGGATATAGTATACTTAGATTTCCAGAAAGCCTTTAACAAGGTGCCTCATCAAAGACTCTTATGTAAATTAAGTCGTCATGGGATAAGAGGGAAGGTCCTTTCATGGACTGAGAACTGGTTAAAAGACAGGAAACAAAGGGTCGGCATAAACGGTAAATTTTCCAAATGGAGAGGGGTAACTAGTGGTGTCCCCGCAAGGGTCAGTCCTAGGACCAATCCTGTTCAATTTATTCATAAATGATCTGGAGAAGGGGGTGAGCAGTGAGGTGGCAAAGTTTGCAGATGACACTAAACTGTTCACGATAGTCAAGACAAAGACAGACTGTGAAGAACTTCAAAAAGATCTCATCAGACTGAGTGATTGGGCAACAAAATGGCAAATAAATTTTAATGTGGACAAGTGTAAGGTAATACACATCGGAAAAACTAACCCCAGCTATACTTACAGTATGATGTGGTCTAATTTAGCTATAACTAATCAGAAAAGAGATCTTGGAGTTATCGTGGGTAGTTCCTTGAAAACATCCACACAATGTGCAGAGGCTGTCAAAAAGGCAAATACGATGTTAGGTATTATTAAAAAAGGGATAGAAAATAAGCTGAGTATCTTACTGCCTCTATATAAATCTATGTTACACCCACATCTTGAATATTGTATACAGATGTGGTCTCTTCACCTAAAGAAAGATATCCTGGCACTGGAAAAGGTTCAGGAAAGGGCAATTAAAATGATTAGGGGCTTGGAACAGGTCCTGTATGAGGAGAGGCTAAAAAGATTGGGACTTTTCAGTTTAGAAAAGAGTAGACTGAAGGGAGACATGATCGAGATATATAAAATTATGACAGGTGTGGAGAAGGTGAATAAGGAGAAGTTATTTACTTGGGCCCATCATACAAGAACAAGAGGATACCAAATGAAATGAATGGTTAGCAGGTTTAAAACTAATAAAAGAAAGTTCTTCTTCACTCAGTGCATAGTTAACCTGTGGAACTCCTTGTCAGAGGAGATTGTGAAGGCTAGGACTATAGCAGAATTTAAGAAAGAGGTAGATAAATTCATGGAGGTTAGATCCATAAAAGGCTATTAGCCAGGGTAGGAATGGTATCCCTGGCCTCTGATTGTCAGAGGCTGGAGATGGATGGCAGGAGACAAATTGCTTGATCATTGTCTTCAGTCCACACTCTCTGGGGCACCTGGCACTGGCCACTGTCAGCAGACAGGCTACTGGGCTGGATGGACCTTTGGTCTGACCCAGTATGGCTGTTCTTATGTTCTTTTAATAAATGTGAGATCCCTTTGCTCCGAAAAGGCATCTAATTTCCAGGCCTCTCTCCATTACTCACATCCAATGAGGAAGCTGAAATCTTCCAGTCACCTTCAAAACAGTGATCATTTCTGATTTGGTTGGAAGGGCCAATACTCAATATTTTTGTTGCTGTTCTTCTTGTTTTAAACTACATTGTGTTAATTGGTACTGGTAGATGGAAGGCCTTATCACCTCCTTGGGAAGCTCTGAGCTCAGATCATTAAGAGGGACAATAAATAGTCTTGTTCTTTAGCTAGACTTCTCACCACTTCAGAACACAGCTACAATAAGCATCTGGTTCACCTCGTGCAGCACAGAGGGCTACACAATGCTAGAATACAGCTTTTGTTCATCTTAGCAGTGCATGCATGATCACCAAGCTCAATTAGCAAAATTAATAATTTTTAAAAGGCTCCAGGTGACAAATCTCAGCCACCCTCTAAGCCACCCAAATTGCAGGGCACATACAACCCTAGCATTCTGCTGTCTTTGTGAATGTGCTGTTGAAGTCTATATCAAATTCAAGGTTTTGCTATATGCCTTCACTGGTTTCTATATCAAATTCAAGGTTTTGATATATGCCTTCACTGACTCAACTTACTTGAGAGATCAAATCACTGACTCAGAGCAATCGGGATCACTTGGAAAACAGGATGCAAGCCAACAACTTGTGTTTGAATGTGGCTAATTGTAAATGTACGCATCTAGAAATGAAGATTGTAGGCCATATGCACAGGATGTGGGAATGCTTTCTTATGCCTCTGAAAAAAATATGGGGGTTGAGGTGGATAATCAGCTGAATATGACTTCCTAAGATGACCCTATAATCAAAAGAGCTAATGTTATCCTTGCCTGCTCCAGCAGGGAAATCTAAGTAGACAGGTTATTTTACCCCTACATTTGGCACTTGTATGACTGCTGGTGAGATACTATGTCCAGTTCTGGTGCCCACAATTCAAGAAGGATGTTGACAAATTGACGAGCATTCAGAGAACAACCAGTAGAATGACTAAAGGGTTAGAAAACCTGCCTTATCGGGATAAATTGTTTGAGCTTCTTGAATTTATCTTAACAAAGAGATTGTTAAGGAATGATTGATTTACAGGCTATAGGTACTTACGGACGGAACAAATGTTCAGTAATGGGCTCTTCCACCTAGTAGAGAAAGGTATAACGTGGAAGCTGAATACAAATTCCTACCAGAACTAAAGAGTAAAATGTTAACAGTGAAAGTAAAAACCACTGGAATAATTTATCAAGGGTCAGGACAACCCTGACAATTTTTAAATCAAGCTGGGGTATTTGCTCAAAGCTATGCTCGAGGAATTATTTTGGGAAAATTCTATGGTCTGTGCTGCACAAGAGGGCAAACGAAATGATCCCAATGGTCCTTTCTGGCCCTGGAATCTATAGCTCCTACACCTCACAGTGACACATGGCTATAGCTGTAGAACTGTCAGCCTCTGGAGCTGAACTGAGATAGAGCTTAGTCAGCAACTAACCCACAGATCTGGAACTCACTTCCAAAACTGATTAGACTGTCCACAAACCTCAGTGCCTTCAGAAAGGAAAGTTAAAGCCACTTCTTTGACAGATACATCTTTCAATAGTCCAGAAGTCATATTTTTTTCAAACAAAGGATTTATAAGTATTGCTCTCTAAATGAAGAAAGTCTTGTCGGTAAGTTAGAGAATGGATTCCATTCCTGGCTCTCATGCAGCTACAATATAGCAGTGGGTATGACACTGAAATATTGCTGTAGCTGTTGCAGGGCTCCACCAATAAAATGGGAATACTGCTACATTCACATGTGAGGGAGGGCATTGTAAAATCCATGCATGCCTAGTAGCCAATGCTCAGGTGAAAGCCACAGGAGTTCCTAGACAGACAAAATGGTGGAAGGGAAGAAAAGAGAGAGAGGGAGCTTATGTTCACTGTAATAATTGAGTGGCACAGTCTGCTGTCAGATACCAAAGGCTTGTGTTATCAGAGTCTCATCTTTCTCCTGCAGGTGCCATGCTTAATGTTAGTCTGTGATTCTGAAATTTTCTCTTTTGTTCCAACAGAGCTGACATTTACTGAGTTTAAGGGCATGCTATATGTTCTATGCCCAGAGACACAGTTAAAGGGGACTGCAAGTTTTGTTTCTTTGGGGCGCAAAGGATTTTACTGCTCCTTGCTGTCATTGGGTTCAAGTTGCCATGTATGAGTACCTGCAATTTGAGAGTGTGACAAAAATGACATGAAAAATAATCAGAACATGGTTTTAAAAAATCAACTTCCCATGTACAGGTTACAGTGGAAAGGAAGCTATAACCAGGGGGGGAAAAGAGTGCTTCCAAGCAGAGTACAAGGGCTGAATATGAACTTTAAAAAAGAAGTTTCATTACTTAACAGTGAACAAATTTGAAGTTTCCATATTTATGAGTATATCTGTCAACATGTATATTTGCTTTTATAAAAGCATTCTGGCTTACTGAGGTCTATTGGAATGATTTTCTATTTTAAATTAAAAGACCTTTTGTAAAAACTCATGCTGATCAGGGTTCCGGCTTCTCAGTTCTTGAACCTTCTTGATTGCTGGGAAGTTCATCTTCATGAAGGGGAAGGTAACTGCCCTTTATATCTAATATGTATTTTAAAGACTTTGTCTGTCTGCTTCATCAATAATTCTTCCTAAATGGTAAAAGCTAGTACCACCAAATTTGGTTTACAGCTTCCTCTTATCCTAATTTAAATCAACATAAGGGTTTAGTTGTGCCAGGAAAATGGGATGTGCCTTGAAAGGGATTGCTTCTCATAAAACCAAACAGAAAAGAGAATCACCAAAGCAAGAACAGTCCTCACAGTTGCCATAACTGAGTGGCTGTTGAAAGAAACTGAACCAAGATGAGCCAGAAAAATAGGATAAACCTGGAATAGATGTGCTTCTCAAAAAGCCTTATAGAAAAAGAGATGAAATGGAGAAATTTGGAGTGGTGCTTTGTTTTGGCACATCTAAATCAATGGTTAAGGTTTGAAAACTAAACTAAATGTTATTGGAAACCAAATTGACTATAGCCATTTTTCTCATTGTCACACAACAAAAAAAATCAAAACAATACCAGGAATATAAACCAGTTCTCACAAAATTATATGCAAAAATGCAAACACCAACACATGAAATGCCACACACAAAAACAATAGTATACAAAGGGGGACTTCACTGGTCATAGGAAAAAGGAAAGGTTCTAGAGAAGGAAAGGGTGAAGGGTATCTAAAAAGCTACAACATCAACAATATAACAAATTCCCCGCCTCTCAATATTCACAAGTATATCCCTGCCCCCAGCCTGCTCTCCAGCACCTTCCCAGGAAGATGGCTTGCATAAGATGAGTCTGGACATGGGTACAGCAACACTGCAAATGTTGTTTTACTTGGGGAAAAACACATAGTAGGGGCTCCCCTGAAGCATTTTTACCCTTTGGAGAGGCACAGTCCTCTGTGGGCTCCCTGTTCCAGAGCCCCGTGGAGGTATTGGCGCGCGCGCGCGCGTGTGTGTGTGTGTGTGCATATTGCTTTGGACATGGGCAACTGTAGAAAGTGGAAGAAACCTGTTCTAGCAAAAGACAGAAAATCTGCAAATATTATCTAACAACAAGTTATATCTAATGTTTAAATCACATTCATACTTTTATTAATGCAAGCTTCTTTTTAGCTTAATTTTTGAAAAATACGTTCATTTAAATAAAGCATGTACTCTTTCATTTTATTTTCCAACTCAAAAAAAAAAACGTATTTCAGGAACACCAAGTAAGTCTGCTTGTTTGAAATATCTGATGAAACTCCGGAGACTATGAGCACTTCATTCATGAGGTCACAACTTCAGAACAACTGGCTTGTTTATTAAAGTGCCTCTTCATGGAACATAAAACATTGAAAATAGCCCTTGGAACTATTAGTCTGGATGGGATGGAGAGTCAAAAGTTCAGAGTAAAAAGTTTGAGTTACAGAGGTCCCAAAACAGATCAATCATGTTATGATCTTGCCTCATTGTAACCGTTGCCACACATTGGTACAACTTCACAAAGTTCCACTGATTTGTCTGTCTTTCTCACACTCCATTTTTCTCCAAAGCTTCCTGGCCTCTGGATTTATGTGGCATTTCTTCCTAACCGTTCTTTATTTGTGCTGCATTACTCCACGCAGTCTGAACCAGAGAGCAACCTTGTGCCTGCTATTTCTTTCTGGCACTATGATGCCAGCCAGAGCATCAGTATCTCCAATCAGATATTCCAAAATAAATCCTTGCAACAATTTTTCCAGCACCATGAGGCTCTTGAGTTACAAGTTCAGGATTACTGAAGAGTATGACTATCCAGTGTGTCACCAATTACTGCACAGTTATTTTCAGTACAACTTTCTTCATTACCTTTATAGCAACTCTGTCTTAACCGGCATTCTATCATCCAGAACTCTCATATAACTGGCATTTTAACCATAAGTAAATCTTAGTGACAATTCCCATAAGTACAGGATAGTGAAAGTAAACACAAATAAATATAGCAAATCCAGTATAAGTTTACAGTTTACAATACTGCTGTTGTTGATAAATAAAATACTCTGCATACATTTTTGTTTCTTAATATTCAATCCTGTTTTTCTTTAGTGTTATGCATTGCTAGGCACACCTCTATATTCTCCTGAATATTTGAATATCCAGAAACCTCCCGGCCCTAGGGCTGCTAGATATGAGAGAGTTTACTGTACTCTTACATTTGAAGAGCTCCGTCACTTCCCCTTTCAAATTTGTTCCCCAATCCTCTTGATGTTTAGCTCAGACTTTTTTTTTGTTTGTTTCAGACTAATAGCCTCAATTATTCTTCTCCTTGTTAATGTTCATGCCCTTCCTACAGTTATTTGTCAATGTGTAACACCCACTCCCACAGTTTGTGGTTGGCCAAGTTACAGTAGTTTATTAACCTTTGTCTGAAGGTCAGGTCTTCCAAGCTCTTCAAGATTTTTGCAGCTTTTCTTTGGCTCACTTCCAATTTGTTGATTTCTTCTTTGAACTGGGGGCAAGCAAACTGTCCAGCATGCTCCAAAAGCAGGCAAACCATTACTCTGTGGAATGGTCAGTTGGCCCCTGTGCCATGATACTATTTCTCTGCCCAACCAACCTAGTATTGCACTGGATTTTTTTGCCATCCACATCACTTTGTAACTTCATATACAATTTACCATCATATTATTTTTTCACCATTATTGCTTTGAACACATCTCTTTCCCAAGCATCTCAATAAGCACATGTAGTTTAGCCCCTTCATTGATACGTTTTGCCAGCGGCAGAGTTCTCACATTAAAACCATATGATGAAATGTACAGGTGTAGTACTCACAATACTTTCAGATGCACTTTTGTTGTTAGAGAAAACTTATGTCATTCTGTAAATGTACAGAAAATGGGCAAGACCCATTCCCTGTCCCTGAAGAGCATAAAAAATATGCAATAATCAAGTTCTCCTCTGATAGGTCATTTAACAATAGCAGTTCAAAGTTTAAAATGAATGGTGAGATGAAATGTTCCAAAAACAAAAGAACAAAGGAAAATAAGTTGTGCCAGGAGAAAAAGAAAACAATTCAGGAAAGAATGCCATCAACTAGTTCTCTCTGATCTTTAGAACTAATGTGATGGCAACAGTAGGTTTATTTTTGTGATGCTGAGTTCACACAAGATGTTTAGCATCAGTTCAAAATGAAAGAAGCAGTAGGAGTAGAACGGTGTTTCTGTTGGCGGATATAGTAATTGTATTCATTACATTAGTTCTTTAATAAAACTAATAATATCAGTCAAAACTCCATTTTGCATAAAAGGCACGATCCTAGCAAACAGCAAGCCATTGACTTATTAGAAGTATTTTCTTCTACAGTTTACTTCTGTCTTTGGATTTTCTGGGGTGCTGTGAATGAATGTAGTAGTTTATTTGTAGCTACCTCTGGATGAAACAACAGTTGATTTGTGTTGTGTTTGTTAGTTTCTAATATTGTTTCCATTGACATGTATAATGTGGATTCCTTATATTTGTTATTTGCTGACCACCAGCAACATAATGCATCCAACACAAAAGAGAGGACATCATCATTTCAAATGTATCTATCCGACTGCACAAACAAATTATTATTTCCATTGTGACTACAGATTGAACCTCTCTACTCCAGCACCCTTGTGACCTGACTGGTGCCAAAAAAGAGAACTTGCCAAACCACAGAAGGTCAATATTGTCTAGCAAAATTAATATCACTTCCACTGCTTACTGGACTCTCAGAAGACATTTAGTGGTAAATTAATCTAAATAACAGCCCAGGCACTGGTGGCTGTAAACAAACTTTATGGGACCATGGGAAACTTGGTCACAGCCATGATAAGTAGACATCTAACTAACAAAAATCATGCTGGACAACGGATGTTTCCGGACCAGAGAGTCCCGTACTAGAGAGGTTCCACCTGTACAATAAAAGCATTATTTTATTTCACCAGTGGTTTTCAACTTGTGGTCTGTGGAACTCTCAGGGTCTGCAGACTTGGTCTAAGATTTCCGAGGGGTCCATACTACCATTTGTAAAATGTTTTAGGAGTCAGTAAATAAAAAAGGTTGAAAACTTAATTGTGTATGTCAAGATTTCCAGTCCTGAAGTCTTAGGTCCCAAGCCTGAAAAGATTGACTTATCAGCTTAAATTTACGCACTGTACTTAATCCCAGTGAAGTCAATAGTCCTATCTATGCTGCATAAAGTTAAGTGCCTCCTTAAGTCCTTGCAGGATCAAGGACGTAGGTTTTCCTTCCTACTACAGAAGCATAAACTGGGCCCCTCCGGGTACAGATGTGACGGTGTACTGCACTGTGGGTAGTAAGAGCCACAGTGTGGAAATGAGTCCAATGGCACATCCTCATATAATCCTAGGGCTGGAAGAGACCTCAGGAAGTCATTAAGTCCAGTCCCTGCCCAAAGCAGGATCTACCCTAACTAAGTCATCCCAGCCCAGGACTTTGTCAAGCCAGGACTTAAAAACCTGTAGGGATGGAGATTCCACCACCTCTCTCAGTAACACATTCCAGTGATTCACCACCCTCCTGGTGAAATAGTTTTTCCTAATATCCAACCTTCTCTTCTACCTCTGTAACTTCAGAGCATTGCTCCTTGATCTGCTGTCTGTCACTACTGACAACAGCCTCTCTCCATCCTCTTTAGAGCCCCACTTCAGGAAGTTGAAGGCTGCTATCAAATCACCCCCCATTCTTCTCTTCTGCAAGCTAGATAAGCCCAAGTCCCTCAGCCTCTCCTCATCGGTCTAGTGTGGCCACAACAACTGTGTAACAAGGAATAAATGAATTTTTGAACAGATAATCTGTACTTGTCATTTGAAAGGCATTTTCCACAATCCACTTTCCAGAATTTTGGCACTTAGACTGCAACTGCAAACTTGTGAACTTCCGTAACTTTGGCAGAGTTTGTTTTGTGATAGAAATTTACTGCAGCAAAAGAAATATCTGCAGCCCCCTAATTCCTATTTCACACAATGTGATAACATTTGAATGCTAATACTCATCTTTGCCAGAGAATTCAACAGTCTTTTCTTTAGCAATGGCTTGATATCAATAGTCTAAACTTATTGCATACTCACAACTAGATCATCATAGCCCTTTCATAGCCATGCCATGCATGGCCTCCTTCCCTGGCTACTCAGATTTTAATTCTTGCCACGGTGATAAAGAAATAGCTACTCACCCAGTACTCCCTGTGGCTAGTATGCACGAGGGATCGAAAGATGTAAGTAGTGGGAAGTGTCTTTTGCCCTGCCCCCTCCTCCCACTAACTCATTGGCCAGAGTAATTAATTGATGCATACTAAGGGGCAATAACCTTCATGAAAAGGGGGAACAGACCTACCCTCCTTCCCTTCACAGCCAGGGGGAAAGCAGGAGAAGAACCGTGACTCAAAGTTGTCTGCCAGAGTCCCAGCGCCTCCCACTACTCCTCTTGAAGTAATACAGCTGGGGATCTACTCCTTACTCCTGGCTGTACCAAGCATCACTTCCTAATCCTTTACAATGATCACATATGGAAGCATTTTGTTGCTAACAAAGCTTGGCATGACTACTATTTTCTGTTAGACTTGTTCTCACATGAGTGAAATCTTTGCTATTCAAGCTCGGTGATCTGAAGCATTTGAAATATTCTCTTCAAGCATCATGCTAAAAGTTCCTACTATATGAGATGTTGCCTATTATAAAAAGCCCAGGAAATGCTCTGTCCATTAGATGCTATTCATAATCTAACTAGAGAGTCTCAGCTAATTGCACTGCCTTAGCTGAAGATTTTGTTTTTTTAAATGACCAGTTCCTCCCACTTTACACAAATGCTAACTGTACAAGGCACAGACTTTACACACATAAATTTCAGGTTGAATTTCACCTGCCAGAACTCATTAGTTTCATTAATTTCTAGTTATGTTGAGTTTTTGTCAGAAGATACATACATTTTTGTGGGCCTCCTCAGGCTCTGGGGTGGGGTCAAAATAAGGGTTCAGGGTGGCGGGGGGTCTGCCAAGAAACAGACTTGGGGTGTGGGGTCTGGTCAGGAAAGAGGATCCCAGTGGGCTGGGGTTTGGGTGTCTGAGAGGGTGATAGGATGCAGGAGCTGGCTGGAGATGGGTGATCTGCATGAGAGTGGGGTGCAGGAGCAGGCTGGGGGGGTGGGGAGTCTGGGTAGGAGTGCGGGTGCAGGAGTGGACTGGTGCGGGGAGGTTGGGTTGGGAGGAGAGGTTCAGGAGTGGACTGAGAGTGCAGTCTGGGTGGGAAGGGGCACAGGAACAGGCTAGGGGTGGGATGTCTGCGCAGGAGGGGGTTGTAGGAGCAGGGGGTGATGGGGATCTGGGCAGGAGGGGGGTGCGAGAGTGGTCTGAGGCTGTGGGGTCTGGGTGATGGGGGTTCCTCACTAGTCCCAGGCACTGCTCCCACCCCACTGCTCTCATTGGCCACAATTCTAGCCAAGCAGAATGGAAAGGGAAAGCCTCTCCAGGGAGCACTACAGCTGCATTCCCCCAGCTGAGAGATGGAGCGCAGCAGCAGCGCACACAGCCACTCCTCCCCCTGCCAGCCAAAGCCCATGGGCCATATCTGGCCTCGCTTATGTGACTCTGGCCTGTGAGGCTTGGGGCTCCACATCCCCATCCCATAGCAGGATGGAGCCTGGAGAGAGGAGCCCAAAGACTTGGGGACAGACCCAGCCAAGCCACAGTCCGGACACAGACCATGGGCCAGGGTTTCCCCACCCCAGTTCTAAGAGACAAGTCAAGAGGAAATGGCCCATGAACACTTTGCAGTCACAGAATAAAAGAAGTTGAGGTTTAGGGGGTTACAGATTGTTGTAATAAGCCATAAATCCAGCATCTGTATTAAGACAATGGTTTTTAATGTTTAGCAACATGATGAATTTAAGCTCCCAGGCTTGGTTTTGAAGGTGTGCAGGTTTCCTTTGAAGGTGAGAACTGAGGTCACACACAGATAGAATGATTGTTCTGTGAGAAATGTTTGCCTAGGGGTGATAATGCTTTGTGTCTTTTATCATTTTTCTGAGCAAGTTCATTCACGAGCAGTCATTACCTCTTTTTACCCACATAGTTTTTGTGGGTGCATTTGGTACATGAGTTAAGGTACATCATATGTGATAGGCATGTGTTGGACCTGTGGATCTCAAAGGTGTGCTGTGAGGGGTACAGCTTATTACAATAGTGGAGCGAAGTCTGCAAGTTTTGCATCTATTGTTGTAAGAGGTCTGCTGCACTGTGAGTTGATGGCTCCTAGTCTGTGGAGAGCTTGAAACTATTAATTCCGTAATTATTGTAAAGGGGAAAAAGCAAAAATATTCTATAAGCAAATAACTTTAATACCAGCTCCTTTAACAGTCATGTTCACTGCCTCCTCTGTATTTAATCCTCTCTCATGTTCTACTCTGCCTTTTTAAAAGGAGTCTTTCATGCTTTTTTTTTAAATTAATTATACAAATCATTAGTATTAAAAAGGTAATGTAATGGTTTCAAGAACAAGCTTCACAGACTATCTGCATATTTAATCATCTCTACTAATAAATTTTTTATCATTCATTGAGTTCAGGTTCTTGAAGCTTAACTTGATAACAAACCTAGCAACTGGTAGAACTAATTGGTACAGAACTAGTGAATAATTTATAAGAGGAAAAAGCACTGTGTGTTCTGAAGCTGTATGCAGACTGCAAGTCCCTGATATTTCCAGGACGGAATAGGCAAACAATGGGAGATGGTAGAGATTTCATGATGCACTGCTGACATCCAGAGGCCAACTTTCAGTATCGTTCACATTGTTTTCTATACGACTATAAAGGCAACTATAAAGTCAAATTCATTACATTTTAAATATTCATGCATTTCATTAAAGTTAACATTAATTGGACTACCATACACATTGATTATGCACAGACCATCAAGTGTTTAACCTCTGAAAGCTTGCAAGGTTCAAATAACACTATGTCCCATCTTGGATGGCTTCAAATCTTCTGCTATGACCTGAATTAGAAAAAAATTCCATTCCAGTGCTAAGAGATAACAATTTAGAATATCAGAGAAGTAATACAAAATAATTGTATTAACTGAATATGAAAATTAGTATCTGTTATGCCTTGCTTCCATATGTTTGCAAAGGAATATAGATGTAAAACATTTGTAAAACTAATAAGAGGGTAGTATATCATTGATAAGGGCAGGATATCTCATTGATAGACTACCTAAAATATAGTATGCAAGCTTTCAATTACATATTTAATAAAAGTGTGTAACATTCAAAATACAAATTAGAGTCAGATGCTCTTTTGGTAAAAATGACAACTTCCACATGTGTATCATATTAAAAACAAGATGATTGATCTCTTGAACCAGGGAAAGATAATGTTAGATGCCAATATTTAATAAAAAGAGCTACACAATAGATTTTTCTTCCCTTGCAGAAAAACACAGAGTACTACAATCACAAAATGGAATGCCCATGCCACTGGCAATTCTTGATCCAGAAAGAACCACCATTTAGCCAATTATATATCTAATGCTGTAGTATTTAATAGGTTAAGCCTATGGGCTTATCAATGCACAGCCACAAAAAAAATCCATCATGGAACAAGAAATCTGGCCTTTTGTACATTTTTATTCTATACTGATTTCAGAGGAGAGACCAGCATTTCTCAAACTGGGGGCACTGACTGAAAAGGTAGTTGCAGGGTGTTTGCAAGGTTGCTTTAAGGGGTCACAGTATTGCCATCCTTACTTCTGCTCTGGCTTCAGAGCTGGGCAGCAGGGCTACATCTACATAGCAAAGTGCGGGAATCAAACACAGGATTCCCCCCTTATGAGAATTCTGTATAAGGCAGGGGAGGAAAAGAATCAAAGTCTTCAATTTTCTTCTTCTCTGACTGCCCCCCCAAGAAATATTCAAAAACACTGGGGGGAGGGGGTGGAAACCTGAGGGGATGGAGAAAACTGCTGGACCCAGGCTAGAAAGATACTTCTGGCTTGTGAAGGACTCTACCTAAAACCATATCTAAGATGACAATATCTAATCCATTATTTTTAGTAAATCCCAGTTTGTATTTCTCACTCATCTGCTTTGTTCTGTTTTCTATCCCTTTAACCAATGAAAATGCACTTCTTTATAGTTAAACTTCTCTTATTACATAACCTAATTTACACATGCACAACCTCCTCCACATTGAAGGAGAAAACAAATTTCATATAATTTTGGTTTTATACTTTAAGGCCTGATCTACACTAGGGATCAAAGTTGATCCCAGATACACAATTCTAGCCACACCATTAGCACAGCTAGAATCCAGGTGTCAGGATCAGCTTTGTTCCCTGCTGTAGATCAGGGCTCTTGAGGCTCATGATGACATCCCTTACTCCCTGAGGCAGTGTGGAGTACCAGGGTTGAAGGCTAAGCCCAGAGAGATCAATTTTGCCACATCTTCAATGACATGGCCAAACTGAATTCTAGCAGATCGATTGCAGCATGTCATACCCACAAAAGTATAGACATACTCTAATGGAAGCAAACACTAGGGGCTCTGGGAAGTCCCTTCAGCTGAATCTTCCCAGTGCTGAGTGTTTTAACTCTGCTTGGCTGGAAGAGGCCTATGAGCCTGGCCCAGCAAGACCAGGTAAAGGGGACCCAGGCTGTAAGAACAGGCTGATTCAGTGGTATTTTAGCTTATCAGGTGACAGCCCCAGGGTGGTCAAACCTGTCACAGCAAGAGAGCTGCAAGATTATTTTAAGGGGTCACAGTATTGCCACCCTTACTTCTGTGCTGCCTTCAGAACCAGGCAATCAGAGAGCATCAGCTGTTGGACTGGCGCTCAGCTTTGGAGACAGCACCCTGGCAGTGCAGAAGTAAGGACGGCATGGCATGATACTACCTCACTCGCTTCTGTGCTGCTGCTTTCAAAACTGATAGGCAGAGAGTAACAGCTGAGAGCTCAGCTCTGCAGGCAGGAGCACAGAAGTAAGCCTGACAATACCATACTATGCCATAGTTACTTCTGCGCTGCTCCTGATGGCACCTCTGCCTTCAGATCTGGGCTCCTGGCCAACAGCCAGTCCTCTCCAGCTGCCCAGCTTTGAAGGCAGAACCACCACCACCAGTGTAAAAATTAGGGTAGCAATAACACAACCTCCCTACAATACCCTTGTAGGTCCCCATCCACAACTCCTTTGTCTCAGAACCCTATATTTACAACACCATGAAATTTCAGAATAGCTGAAATTCTTAATTTAATGATTTTTAAAATTCTGTGACCATGAAATTGACCAAAATGGACTGTGAAGTTGTTAGGGCCCTAGTTAAGTCTGATTTGACGCTTTCCAGAATATGCCTAACTTAAAGCATGTGCTTGAGGTCTGTCTGATTTGAGCAGATTAAGCGCTTTGTAGAATTGAAGACTTACCTCTTACATACAAATAATTTACATTCTTAATAAAATTATTTTTTAAAATTGGGAAATAGCAGCTGTCTTGTGCAAATTTATTTCTGTCCTTTGAACAAACTGATTATATAAAGAGTATAATAATACAAATTCTCTACAACCTCCCCACTCCTTAAGACCACAGGAAAACATGGTCAAAGGAGGAGGTTTTTCTTTAATGTCTTTTTATTTCCATCAGTTATTTATTGTTCCCCATCCAAATTCTGCAATGAACATTGAATTCACTTTTCAGGAGGTTTTCTGCAACAGTCAATGCTGTAGTATCAATGTGCATCTCAAACATTAATGAATCCCCATTTTACTGAGTGCAACCGAGGAGCAGAAAGATTGCAGCCAAAATATACACAATGTGCATTAATTATGGTTCCTCAGTAATTGAGCACCCCACTTGACACATCTTGGAGCATTTTGTTTTTTGCCATTGATTTCAACATGTTCTGAACTTCACCCTTATATGTTCCATGCCCCTAACTAATCCTCACAACATACCTTTAAGGTAAGGCTGTCATCCTCATTTCGCATATCAGGAAGCTAACAGACGGATCGCTCAAAGTCACATATCAATTAAGTGGTAGAGTCAGCATTGGCACTCATGCTCTCCAGACTGCCCTCTTAATTTGGGTCTCCAGAAAATGAGAAATATATAATTATAGTAAAACCCTGAGTTACATGGCGGGTTGTGTTCCTGCAGCCCCCATATAACTCAAATGTTTGTGCAACTTGGAGGGCAGATGGGAGTGAGGCTGCTGCTTGGTTCCCAGCTCCCCTCCACTGGCAGACCCAGGAAACTGACTGGCCCACCAGGGCTGGTCAGTTTCCTGGCTGCTTCTCCCTGCCTTCCCCCAGCAGTGCGGCTGTCAGGCTGACAACCATGTGACTGGGAGAAGGCAAGGAGAAGGGGCTGCACAGCAGCATCAAGTTGTGCTTAACTCATGTTAAAGTGTCACATGCAACTTGAAGCTGCACGTGGCCAGGGTTTAGTGTAGGGGCCATCTGCCAAAATTTTGGTTTAAATGACAACATCGCATTGAGAGTCTATGGTAGAGGCAGAACTAAAACTAAGTTATCGGGGGTGAAATTAATGTTATATTCACTATATGGCTTCCAACTTTTACCCTGTGTGAACACTAAAGCAGGGTCTACACATAGAAGTACATTCAAAATTTCTGGCTCTCTTTTGAAAGAATGCAAAGAGTGTCTATACACAGAACACATTCTTTCAAAAAGAAACCGAAGGACCACAGTGCAGATTTCAAAATCCCTATCCTGATCCCATTTTAGGAAGAGAATTCCCTTTCAGAAGACTCTTTCAAAAGCATACACATGTAGACGCTCCACGGCCTCCTCTTTCGAAGATGAGTCCTCCACAGCGCCAGCCAGCTGGAGCATGGAGAAACCCTAGTCTGCAACAGCGGGGTTCTATGATCGCAGCATCTGGCCACCCTTAAAGCTGTATGGACCCAGAAACCCTGTAGCAGGAAGCTGACAGCATCCTAGTTACAGGCAGACCACGAGCCAGGCACAGAATGTCCTCCCAGTCCTCACTGCAGGCCAGATGCCCCACATGGTGAACAGCCAGCCACCCCCGGAGCCCCAGGGCCTCCCCTCAGAACCCTTGCAGGAGCCAAGGCCTGAAAAAAGGGCCTCCTCCTGGATTAAGCCAGAGCTCAGAGACCTCCTGGGACTGTGGAAGGAGGAGGAGGAGGTAGTTCAGGAGATGGGGGTAAAGTGGTGCAATGCTGCAGCCTTCGGCCGCCTGGCCCACACTCTTGCCCCTCAGAAACACCCCAAGTGGACCTCAGACAAGTCCAGAGCAAAGTGCAGGAGCTTCAGCAGGGGTACACCGGGGCTTGGGACAAGGCCGGTTGCTCAGAGGCAGGTCTCGCAATCTGCCCTGACTGCAGGGAGCTCTGGGACATCCTGGAACCCCAGAACAGCTCCCACCGCTTGTCACCCTCGAGACCTTGGCAGATCAGCTGGACCTGGAGGCCCAGGAGGAGCTAGGACCAGCAAGCCAGGGCCAGGAGCCATCCCTCTCCACAGAGTGGCGCAGTGACGAGGGGCACCTCATCATTGATGTGTCCTACCAGTCGTCACCAGACCTTGGCTAGGGACCATCTGGTAAGCACTCAGTGGGGTATGCACCTGGCTTGTGGAGTGGGAGTGACACAGCTGCCAGTGAGTCACATACATGCCCCGTGATCCCAGCCTGGACACATCCTAGATGGCTGTGGCCCCTGGCACGCCATGACATCCGCCAGTAACACTCAGCATCTGCCCCCATGGACAGCACCGTGAACCACAAGCACAGCAAGAATCGGGCAGGGATGGACCATACACAAGGACTACCCCACATGGGCGGGGACCTCTCTGAGCTTGCAATACCCTATGGCTGCCATGCCTTTGGACAGGCGGATGCTCCCCCAGGGGCAGGAAGCAACATATGCCAACTGGCTGCCACCACTGACAGTAGAGGTTTCCTTGCTCCTGTTAGTGGCAGCAGCCGAGAGTCAGGCTTTCGACTGCCACCACTGACAGGAGTGGGGAAACTAATGAGCTCTGGCTCACCAGCTGTGGCCAGTTTCCCAGCTCTGCAAGCAGAGGGGAGCCAGGAGCCAGGCTGCTGCCTGGTCCCCAGCTCCCCTCCACTCGCTGGAGCTAGAAAACTGACCAGGGCTGGTGCCCTTATCAGTTTCCTGGCTCCCCTAAGTTGCATAGGAAATTTGACTCACACTGGGGTTGCAAAAACACAACCCCACGTAAGTTGGGGGTCTACTGTATCCTTGCTTCCAAAACAAAACACCAATATCAGGTCCCTCTAAAATATTTATGGAAAAGTAAAAGATTTCACATATACACATTATTGCATTACAAAATAAATATATGCATGTATATATGCATATCACTTCCTAATCACTATAATCAAATGTGATTCTAATAACTACTTAAAGTAGAAAAACCTACAAAGAGTAGCAGCAATAGAGCAATTCACAATACAACTGATCCAGAATTAATCAATATATTAGGAATAATTTTAATTAGTTAATTCAGGTCACAAAATAGCACTAAAATATAGCGCAAAATAATTTTATTTACAAATTTAAGAATAACCATCTTCTAGAGTTTTTCCCACCCAAAGTTTATGTTATACTCTACAGTGTGCAATAGCAATTGTGTGTGTATGTAGGAAGTATTTCTGAATGCAATTAAGCCATTTATTAGTCATCTATTACTAATTAAGAGGCAACCTTCAATCTCATTTTGGTAAATCACATTGCATATTAAAAATATTTGTTTCCATTTGAAAAAAAAGATTCCAGTACTGCAACATTACATGACATATTTTTTTTCTGAAGGTCATTTGACTGCAAAGTTATTTTGTGGTAACAATTACAATGCAATGTACTTTCTGAATGGAGTGTACAGTTTTTTCTTTGCATTTGAAATTTCCAACCATTCCAATGTAATGACTTTTCCACTTCAGAAACTGTCTTTGAGAAAGAAAGAAAGGAGAGGCTAGAACACTATCTGGTGAACAACCTGTCTTTTGGTTAAAGAGCAATTCTGGCACAATAATGTTTTAACTTGCACGGTAACACTCCTTTATTAAGCTGGTAGAACTCCACTAGCTGGATGAGATCAGTAAATCTGGTGTGACCATCATCCAGTGTATAGAATGGCTTCCCATCATCTTCCAGCTGCAAAAGGGAAGATACAAAAGATAACAAAATACTACTGAGCTACAGCATTTCAGAAACTCAAAATATGTACTTTGTTGATCTTTAATGAAATCAGGACTTGTGACATCTTGGGGTAGATTCATGATCTTGAATTACTTATAGTCCGTGGGAAAGGGGAGAAGTTTAGTATTCATTCATCGCAAATTCAAAAGTGACTAGTACAGAAGAATGCATTCTTTAACTTCTTGTTAATTTTAGGTAAATGCATATGGTAAAAGGGACATAAGGCTGAATACGTAATAGAACATTAAGACTGCTAACCTCAGCCTATTATGCCTTTGCTTTTATTCAGAAAGAACATCTGATGATCACACATGCAAATATTTAACCGGAATCATAAGAGCCTCAAGCCTTCATGGAACAAGAAATCTGAATTTATGCACACTGTCTCTCTGAACAAAGAGATCTTGTCAAACATTTTTTGCCCTACATTCGTTATATCCAATGTTCTGTGTACTTAGTATATTCTGTGTAGCAGCAAGTGCCAGAATGTTCATAGCTACTATTCTGCACTGAAGCAGAGGGTGCTGCAGAGGGTGCTTCCAGGCACGAGCCTGTGTACTGTAACTTACCATGTTAGTGGCAGCCATACATATGCTAACATGCTAATCACAGGAGGCACGAGGGAGGAGAATTCGAAAATACCTATAGTTTGAATACCTGGGCTGACAAAGATTTGCAAGGAATATTTACACTTTTAAACTATTATAAATAAATAAGCACACAATTTTAAGCAAATTCTTTGGCTAATAGAATATCCTCAATCAGCACAAAAGTACAAGGGGGCTTCAGATTTCCCAAAACATTTGATACTTCTCAGTAATATTGATCAATTAATGAAAGAAAGAAATTTATAGGCAGCAGAGAGTAGTGCACAAACGATGACCCTGAAATTGGGCTAACGTTGTAGCTTCAGTTACTGCAGCATTAAGAAAATATGTAACTATACTTCTGGAAGGAAGAGAGTACGTTTTCTAACCTGTATTTAAGATTTCTTGGTGGAAGCAGCAGTTGGATTGGCCCACAACTACTGGGTTATCCTACCCATTCTAAGTCTGGAGGCAGCTCTAATTTTTTTCCCCCCCAAATTCACCAATCCAAGGCAAACACTACTAGGTAAGGAAGTATTAACAGCAGTCATTTGATGGGTCTCAACACTTATTTTCGAGCAAGAAAAAGTGCGGTCATCCATCCAACGCAATAAAATGCACACAACTATTGTGCTAGCATGAGAGAGACTGCAGAGCTGAAACATTCAGAAGAGCTGAGGCATTTGTTAATCAGGAATTAAAATTTATCAATGGTTTTTTTATACCCTAACCTCTATTTGCTTTGAACTGAATCTCAGTTCTTCAGTAGATTAATGAGGAAACCATATTGTCAAAGAACCTAACACATACAGCATGTTTGCAACACTGTTATTCAGAATCATCAAGCACTTATTAAGAGGGTTGTCCAAGAACTAGTATAATTGTAACCCTTTTTCACTCAACCTGAACAGTCATTAGCTTTCTGGACGTTAGAAAAGCAGTATATATGGTGATTAAACTGGTAGCGGTAGCCCAAAGACAAAGCGTAAATTGGGAACGGAACATACAGCAACGAAGGATTTTTTTTTAAAAGGAATGTTCAAACGTTTTCATAATGAGGTGTACCTCAATGAAATAGAGAAACTGCCTGCTACCATATCCCCCTTCTAATCACCCCATCAGACATACATTTGCACAAAAACCATGCATGAACTGCTAAATAAATTGCTAATATTGGAGAAGTTGGAGAAATTATGCTCTACAACCATTAAATACAGGAACTACTTTGGTGTGTTTTCTCAGATCTAACAGGCTAGAATCCTTGTGCAAAAGCAGAGAATATTAACAGATCAATTCAAGTTTCATTCATCTAAAACTTGGCAAAAACCTCTAATCCTTTTGGGATCTAAAGCATCTGAAGCTGAATTCCTAACTTGAGTGATCTTTGGTAAGTGTGCTGATCATATTTTTATATATATATATATATATATATATATATATTTTTTTTTTTTTTTTTTTTACACAAATAAAATGATTTGTTACCTTGAATCCTGGGAAAAGCTGAGTTGAGGAAATAATTTGGAGGAACAAATATCCTTTGTCTAGGATTACTAGGCCACATTTGTCCAAGCATGTCACCCTCCCTTATAAGGAATTAGTTAATGGAGATGATAAAACCATCAGAATTAAATAAGAGGAAAAGCTGTTTTTTTTTTTACTTGGAAAGCAGTTAGCATCTATTTTTAAAAAAGCAGAACATGCTATCCTTCAGACAATTGGAGGATTAAAATAATCATGTGTTCTTTTAAAAAAAGAAATCAAAGTTTCAATGCCCCTGCTTCCTCCACTGAGATCAATATCTTCCTATACGAGGAGCACTCATGGCAGAGGTATAAGGAGGAGGGATCAATATTTGGAATGGATGAGAATTTTAGAATACTTTCCTTCCAGACCGATATTTTAATGAGGCTCTTTCTGTGCTCTCTCCTTCTGGCTGGAACTCTTCTGATTTATGCTATTTTTTCTCACGATTTTGGTATAAGATAAAAGGGAAAGTAAAGGAAAAGCAGTTTATAAGAATCTATCTTTTGAAGTGATACAGACAAAAGTTACTCCATTTCCAAAAGATAGGAATAAGTGTGCTGAGATCTTCCAGATCATTCCTTGGAAAAGTTGGCTTGGACTCTTGATGGCAAATGTTACTAAGCAGATATTTCCTCTTCCTTGATCAAGAATCCCATTCCAGGAGAGAAAGGTGTTAGTAACCATAAAGGACGAACAATACTTGTAGGTTTTGTACTATGTTTCTGTTTGGAAGAACAGCCTACAGGGGAGTGTGAGAAAGGACTAGCTTTTTGAGAAGGGAAAAAGGGGCATGTCTGGGTCAGAGAGAAGGGAAATTTTCTTTAGAGAAAATGAAGTTTTCTGCATAGGAGAAGTTAAAGAACTATGGGGCCTGTTTCCTGATAGGGAAAAGAGGAAGTGGTCTCTGAAGTTGGAAAGTCAAAGGAATGTCATCCTGATGGGACTGAATCATTCACAGTTTTTGTATGGAACCCTAAAAGCTGTTTTCGGCTATATACCATCGGCTCTAAGAGTTGGATACAAAAACAACTGGATACTGGAGGTGAATCCTCAGTGGCCCTGTCTACAGAAAAATACAGGATGGGTCCAAAGAGGAATGACACAGGTACCAAGATGCCTCTCCTTGGATAATTTGGGCTTGTGATACCACCATCCGATTTGTCTAGGCAGTGCAAAACTGTAGACATTTCTTTCCACTGCCATTGGTTCTCCTTTGCTTAATGGTTCACAGTGCTTCAGGGGTTACAAGCTGGTTTCCAAGCAGATCAAGTTCACTGAATCCTAAAGTGTTTCAGCTTCAGAGGGAGGTTTCTAGAGTGCTGACTTACAGGAGCAGGGTGAAGCATGGAAATACCAAGAGTGGGCCTTTGAAATCTCTCAGTGGAACCACTGAGCACCAGTGAGTCCAGGGACAAAGCATTTGGGGAAGTGCCTGGTCTGGCAGAATAGACAAAATCCTGAAAAACCCGACAGGGGACGCTGGCCTGGAGATGGTGGGTTTAAAAAAAAAAAACACCTAGGAGGGTGTTTCTTTGGGAAAAAGGAAGTTGTATTTGTCGCTCCCCACGTAAAGTGCTAGAGCTAAAGCAGGCAATGAAAATGTATGTCAACATACAGCAGAATGGACAGAACGTGGAATAATTTTAATGCTGCTTCAGAGTCAGTTCAATGGATGGGATAACTCCACAGTTGTGACAAGAGCATCACATGCTATGCGACTGCTTTCACTGAGAAATTAATCGACATATGGCTGTACCTCAGTAAACCCGCTGAGGATTTCAAGATTTACCACAGGCAATTGATCTGTGGAAAAAACATACACATTTAACCAAAAATGCAATGTACACTGAGAAAAAATGAAAATCCCTATGTATCCTACTGGCCCTTGTACATGGAGAGATCATGGCAGCATGGAGGCAGGAAATGGTGCCCCAAACAAAAAATACTGAACCCTAAGACAGGAAGCTGCTCTGAACAGAGGGACTGCCTGTGCATATGGCTAAAAGTTCTAACCCAAATGCATTCATCTAACGAAAATTTAAGGGGAAAAAAAAAAGGCAGAGGGCCAGGAGGCTGAGAGACATTAGAAAATAAAATATCTTCATCCCATAGAAGGCATTTCTATTTCACTTGGAAAACAGATTTGGCCTCATCTTAGGACGGCTCACACAAAACTCAAACAATATTGCCAAATCTTATAACAAATCAAGCAGCAAGTACCATAAATGTTTAATTCTAGTGGTGCCAGGTTGTTGCAAATGTGCTGGTCTCAGGATATCAAAGAGATAAGGTGTGTGAGGTAATATCTACTAGTAACAGAAAAAGCTTTTCTAATGTCTAATATTGTTGTACCAATATCCACCATTTTCCATATACGAGAAAAAATATCTTCAGAAGCATGGTATGCTATTATGCCTTTTCAATTATATACAAATTAACAAGTTGTTACTTACTGGTACAATTTGAAAGTGCTTTATTTTTAATCCATGGCTCATTGACAATACAAATGTTTTGGGGTTACTTTGGCTATCCCGTATCAAGAAAACCCTAGGGAAAGAGATTAGGAATTTTCAAAGTAAGCTCATTGCATGGTAAGAATTTTTTGTAGCTGTCCAATAAACACTATAACGAATTGCAAAACACATTCTTAATGATCACAAACAATTCATTCAATATTGTACTAAGTTTAATTTCAAAAGTTCTGCTTTAAATCTTTGTTTTGAGAAACTATCAAAATTGGAAATACAAGCTTTAAAAGTCTATTTCATCTGTTTATTATCCATCGAACACTGTCTCTATCACGTTAAAGCATGTCTCTCCACAATGACAGATAGAGCAGCCATTAACTTTAAATACCTTGTATGTCTATGTCAAGGTGTATCTCTTTATCACAGACATAAAACCATGTTTAAGAGTTTCCTAAAAAGTGCAAAGTTTTAATGAAAGCAAAAAACAACCCATAAAATAAGACAAGTGTAAAACTCTAAGAATCCACAGCCTATGTTTTTTCATGCTGGAAGATTGCAATTGTACTTGTAAAACTTTTATTTTCTTCAGAAGAAGCCACAGGCACCTATCACTAGTAGGCTGATACACAGTAATTTTATTTAAGGAAGTACTTCAGTGTGAAAGGAGAATATTTCAGTTTCTATAGTCCATTTGATACATTTCTACTTGTTCTTTCAAGTCTCCAAATAGCATGGCTGGAAATTTCCTATGAGGCTAAGGCAGTGGGTTGGCAACCAAAATAGCAAGAGGAGTCATTTATTCCAATTCAGTAAAAAAAAAACTCAGTAATTCAAGAGCCACAATGCATGTGAATATGAGATTGTCCTTAATAAATAATGTAAAACCATAATTTTTGTAAACCCTATTTTAAGAACAATGCACACACAATTATTTGCAGTGTGATACATGTTTACTGCACAACATTCACAAACTTTTTACATATTTTATTTCCTCACACTTTACTTGTGTGTTTGTACCACTGTCATCCTGACTGTCACTCCCAGACCTGCTCTCTCTCTCTCTCTCTCTCTCTGGAGGATGCTAGGAGGAGTTATCCAACATTTCAAGATATCGTCTGCTATTTAGATAGGAGTTGTTCATTTTCGGGCTTTTAGACTTTTACTGTTTATATAAATTAATCAGGAGTGTGGAATTTTTTTTTTAAATTTTGCAGTTAATGTCAGGAGCCACAAAAAAAGTCCTTAAAGAACCGGATGTGGCTCCGGAGCCACAGGTTGCAGACCCCTGGACTAAGGAACTAAGCATCTTACTCACACTAAACTCTGTGTGATTTCGGCATCTAATTCCCTTAAGGATTTACAAAAAATTCCAATGTACACATGTTGCAAATGTTGTGTAACAGCATATACATAAAATAACTTGCAAAGTTAGGACAGGTTGAACTTCTCTCATCTGTCACACTCAGGACCTGACTGGCACTGGACGAGAGAATTTGCTGGATGACGAGAGGTCAATATTTTCTAGTGCATTACCAACACATCCACTGCTTACTGTGCTCTTAAACATTTGGGGTAAATTACAGCTAAATGACAGCACAGAACACTGTGAGCCAGGACTGGGGGGCTGTAAACAAACTTTATGGGACCACAGGAATCTTGGCCACACCCGTAAGTGGTTGTCTGGTTAACTAAAATCATGCCGTATTACGGAGTTTGCTGGATGAGAGTGTTCTGGATTACAGAGGTTCAACTTGTAGTTCAATGGAAGGTTTGTAGGAAATACAGTACAAGACTTTAAGCTGGCCATTGTATAGGCATATATTTGCCAGCGCTAAACACTAAAATCTGCACAGCAGGAAAATTCACCATTCAGGAAGAAACTTTCAATCCTACAAATTATTGGTTATTTTATTGTGAGCTGAAGTAAAAAATATTCTTAACTATCAACAGTTGGGTTGATAAGAGTGAACCCTAAGAGTGAAAATCCATTGCAGACCAGTTTTTCTGAGAGCCCTTGTCCTGGGAACTGTTGAAGCTGAAGGGGTTTTGTAACAGTATTGGCAATATGATGGAATAGAACTGTAAACTGCTGTGCCCTCTGGGGCTCCAATTAATGGGTCTGGGGCTGGAACACATACAGAAGAGAATAGCTTAAAGTTGTAGAACTAAGCAGTCCCTACAGTTGGGAGATAATCTGGACTGGATGAACAATATAGAATAGAGGGGTAACTATTCCCAAATGAAAAAGGGGAAATGAAGAAAATCCAAGGAGAAATCCAAATGGGTGGAGAAAAATCAGTGCCTGCCTCTTATAGTCACCTTTATGATGAGAACTAGCATTGTATCCACTCCAGGCCCATGCTGTGAGGGTATAAGGATATTGAGCAAATGGGCCTTCCCCTACCCTTAGCAGACAATTAATATGCAAAGGAGAGGCCATTGTTAGGGCAAGGAAAGTAGAGTGGGAAGAGTAGATAATAGGTGACTTACAGGGCCCTCTATTGGCTCATGTATGGCCTCTGAACTGCTACACAAATTAATATAAATCCCAAAGCTTAAGGCTCTCCCATCACCAGGTCTACAGGTATTGTTTTAACCACCATGTGGGACAATCTGCCTAAGTTTAGCAGTTTTGAAGTCCTTGATAATTTTATATTAAATTGAAATTCACCAGGATTTACTCAGAACCCTCATGCTCAGCTCATTTGGAGGCATGTCCACGAGGAGGAAAAATACATATACAGGCATCTATTCATACATTACACCAGTAAAAGGAACCAAGTGGGTTTAATTATAGCTATAAAGCAATAAATCTATCTAGACTTTTCTAACAAGCTCTCCCATACCATCTAGTGGCCTATGAAAGTCATCTCTTAGCCCTTTCCAGGGCTGTACAAAAAAAGGTTCAGTGTACAATTAGATTCCATGCATAAATCATATGGTATTTTATAAACTCAAAACATTAAGGATGGGCAAACTGGTCTGGAAAACTATCCATTCTGACATCCAAAATAAGGCCACCCTCCTACACAGCTTACTGCCCAAACTAAACATTGTGGCTATGTCTACACTAGAGAGTTTTGTCGAAACCCCCCATGGATTTGTCTACAAAACTTGCTGAGCATCCACACTAAAAACACATTCTGTCAACATACTGTCAACAGAACTTGGCACTTTTGTCGAAAGCCTTCTACCTCTCCGCCATGAGGCGGAACGCCTTTGTTGACACATTCTGTTCTTTTGACAAAAACCAGGTGCAGACACTCCATATGGGCCTTTTGTAAACAGAACAGTCCTCCCTGGCTCTGGGGATGCACTGGCCACTGCAACCACAGCTGTATACTCTCTGCCTCTGGCCATTCTTTAGCCACAGGGAGCCCCAGAAACCCTGCAGCAGGGAGTTAAGAGCATATGAGCAGCAGTGTGATGAATGGCTGTCCAATGTGCCTCAAAGCCACACAGCATAACCGATGGCTGAAAGCTAGCCACCCTGAGACACCTCCCAGGACCCTTGGGGGAGCAGACCGAGGAGTCCCAGACCCCACCACAGGCCAGCAAATGCCAGGTCCCATCCTGGACCAGCCCAGAGCTACAGGACCTGCTGAGCCTGTGGGCTGAGGAAGTCATGCTCCTTGACTCCACCGCTAAGAGGCGCAATGCCCTGGCCGACTGCAGACACCATGCCTGCCCCCTGGAGTAGGTGTGAGCCAAAGTAAAAGAACTGTGACAGAGGTACGTCCAGACACAGGTCAGGGGCAGGCACAGCCACCTGCCCCTTCTATGCAGAGCTCCACCAGCTCCTGGGGGGCAAGGACAGTGCCCCCAGCTGATAGACCATGGATATGGCCGAGGAGGTCCCCACAATGCAGCAGGAACCAGAGCAGGCAGGAACCCTGCCAGAGCCTGAGCCAGAGCCCAACTCAGACCCTGAGTATACCCAGGGGTCCCTCTATCAAGGCAACATCCAGGGCATCTCCAGACTTCTTTGAGGGATTCTCCAATGAGTACCCCACGAGCCCCAAACTCCATAGCATGGAGGAGGGGTGAGTGCAGATGGGGCGTGTGATGAGCCTCACCCGGCCAGCTGAGGAGGGACTCCACACTGTGGTCCCAGTACATGCAACCATGTGAAAGGCAGCATGTCCCAGCTGGACCCAGCAGGCAGCCTCTGCTGCCAGCCCCACCGGGGGCCACACAAGCCCCAGGTGAGGGCCTGCCGATCCCTGCCACAGCTGGGAGCAGGCCAGCCACACGGAAGACAGCCTGACACCATACACACCAC
The DNA here is from genome assembly GCF_033958435.1 of Carettochelys insculpta. NCBI lineage: Eukaryota > Metazoa > Chordata > Testudines > Carettochelyidae > Carettochelys > Carettochelys insculpta. The sequence continues at coordinate 40,784,415 of NC_134144.1, read as the reverse complement.
CGAGGAGTACAGCTCTCAGCTCGCAGACATGCCCACAGGCAAGAGGCAGCACCCGCCCCCGTGGACAGTGCTGCAAGCTGCACACTTTTGGAGGAGGGTAGTTCTGGGGAGGACCATGCTGCTCCTGGTGCACCTACCACTCATGTAGGGACCCCTCTGTGGCCGGACACCCTACCCTGGGCCACTAGCCTGTTGGGCAGGGCAGGAGGGGCGCAGTGGTCAGCCTGGTCCAGGCACCACAGAGCTCTGTGCATGGAATATATGCCTGTGCTCCTGGGACATGCCTGTCTCTTGGCCTGGGGGTGGGGGCTACCCTCAAGGGGGTGAGGGGCAGGTCCTTAGAGACTGGTGGGAATGACTCACCATCTCTCCTCCAGTCCCATCCAGTGACGAGAGCCAGTCAGCCCAGGAGTTGCAGCAGAGAGGGCTGACACTCCACCACCACCAGGGTGGGTCTGTGGGGCCATCACTGGCCCCATCACTAACACCCTGCAGGCCTACATGGCTGCACTCAGGAAACAGACTGAACTCTTGGGCTATATCTACACTAGCCCCGAACTTCAAAATGGCCATGTAAATGGCCATTTCAAAGTTTACTAATGAAGCGCTGAAATACATATTCAGTGTCTCATTAGTATGCAGGCGGCCGCAGCACTTCGAAATTGATGCGGCTCGCTGCCGCATGGCTTGTCCCGACCGGGCTCCTTTTCGAAAGGACCCCACCTACTTCGAAGTCCCCTTATTCCTGTGAGCAGATGGGAATAAGGGGACTTCAGAGTAGGCGGGGTCCTTTCAAAAAGGAGCCCCATCGGGACGAGCCACGCGGCGGCGAGCCGCGTCAATTTCGAAGTGCCACGGCCACCCCCATGCTAATGAGGCACTGAATATGTATTTCAGCGCTTCATTAGTAAACTTCTTTGAAATGGCCATTTACTTGGCCATTTCGAAGTTTGGGGCTAGTGTAGACACGGCCTTGGAGTGATGGCTGTGGGAGGACAAGGAATGGCAGGCATGGGAGTGGCGGATGTGGGCCTGTGACCAACTGATGTCCTGCCTGGATACTGTCGTCAGCGTCTGGTGGAACCAGTTAGCCCAGCCACCCACAGCTGCCACCCCTGCTCCTCCTGCGGCTGTCCTTTCCCACCTCCCTTTCCCACCTCCCAAGCCCCACTTCCTTGCCCCTACCAGACAGCCTGATGGCTGTCCTGAACCTGCTCCCACCCAGCATGCCAGCCCCCACCCCTCAGGTTCTCTCTACTCCCTCTGCTGATCTCAAGCCCTCTGAACCACCCCCGCATCTGCACCTCCCCTTGCTCTTGGCCCCATTCCAGCCTCAATGGGAACCCCAAACCTGTAGCAGGAGGGGATCCTGTGGCCGATGCCACTTGGGATCCTGCACCCCAGCAGTGTCGCTGCCCCGACCCCCTCTGTAGACTGAAGCCCCATCCCCACCCCGTCCCAAACCCTCTCCTCCGAATTCAGCTGCCCCCAACATATATAGTTACCTATCATTGCACACTGCAAATAGTTATTTGCACAACTTTTATTTTGCATGTTTTTCTATTTTAAAGTAAACACATTATTTGTTCACAACCCCCGTGTGCCTCATTATTGTGTAGGGGCCGGAGACGGGTGAGTGGATGAAGGGGAAGGTTGTGGTGGGGAGAGGACAGGGTTGCAGGCCCGAGGAGGCACCACCTGGAGGACATTGTGCTCCACCAGATCCAGCCAGGTCAGGAGGTACCTGAACCATGTCTTCAGACAGCCAAGGGCACACATGAACTCGTTCTGTGCCTGGTTGAGGCAGATGCTGACCTGGTCCTGTGTGGGGTCCACTGGCCGGTGTAGGACCTCATGAGCTAGGGCATGAGGGGGTAGGCAGCATCCCCCACGATGCACAGCAGCATCTGAACGACCTGACCACCAGCTCCCGTGGGGGACGTAGGTGCCCACTTCCATCCTCTGGCACAGGCTGGAGCCGCAGAACATGTGAGCGCTGTGTGCCCAGTCCGACCATCCAATGTAGATGTTGAGGAACCCTCCCTGCTGGTCAACCAGGGCCTGCAGCATGATGGGGTAGTACCCTTGTAGTTTATGTACTGGTCCACGTTGCGGTCCAAGACACGCATAGGGATGTGGATCCCATCAATCTCTCTGACGCAGCTGGGGAACCCCAGGGCGCTTAGGCTGGCCATGACCGTGTCCAGGTCTCTGATGCAGACAACCCTCCAGAGCAGGAGCATGTTGATGGCTGTAACTATCTTCAAGGGGAGGAGACCAAACACACAGATGATGGACTGAGGGAGGGTGTCACTGAGCCCCAGTGGGCTCCCCTGCTCCCTCCCCACCATTGCCAGGCTCTCTGAACACCTTCCATCCCTCTGGAAGAGGTCTGTGTGAGGGTGGGATGGCATAGTTCCCAGAGACAGGGCTTACCTGCCTTCCCAACCCCACCTTTCATACCCCACTCCCCAAGGTCTCCTCTCAGGTGGGACTCCCTCCTCACTCTTCCACCCCTCCCCCCTGCACTGCTTTGCAAGGCCTGCAGCTCCAGGAATGCCTTACCTGTATAAGGACAGCCCCAGTGGCGGATGCCCCCATGCTGAACTGGTTCCCAACAGAGCAGTAGCTGTCCAGGGTGGTTATTTTCCTTAGAGCAATGGCGACCCACTTTTCCCTTGGCATGGCAGGTTGCACATCCAGGTGTCCTCTCTGGAGGGTGAGTGTGAACCAGGTGCAGAGCTTCAGGAAGGTATCCTTCCTTATGCAGAAGTTCTGGAGGTGCTGCTGAAGTTCTACTGCCACATGACCAGCCAGTCTCACCAGTAAGAACAGGTGGGCCCCTGGGGCACTGAAGACCTGCTCCTTGATACCAGTGGCAGGTGCATCCCCCCAGAAGAGCTGGATGACGGCCATGATCAGGTTGATCAGCAGCTCAAACAACTTGGAATGGGTCCAGCGCAAGCCCCAGGCTGCTCTGGCACCATAGCTGGAACAGTCAAACTCCCACAGAAAGTGTGTGAGCCCTGCAATAGCTATGCTGTCCATCAATGAGGTAGGCAAGCCTTAGCATGGATAGGGAATGTGGGTTGCGGGGGAGTCCCTTTAAGGATGCGCCTGGCCAGGGCTCCTAGAAGGGCTTGCTGGCCATGTGACCCTGTCTGACAAGGTCCTGGGGTCTGTTCTGTCAAGAGAGTGGCCTGGTTGTGTGGCCACTCTGTCGACAGAACTGATCACTTTTTCAATCCACTTTTGTGTGTGAACATGTTCTACAAACAGAGTTTTTGTCGGAAGATCTCTTCCGACAGCAACTTCTGTTGACATATCACTCCAAGTGTAGACACAGCCTATGAGTAACTACATCAGACCACAAGAGAGGGCCTGATTCAGCTAAGGTGTCGACATTCACACTCTTTTTAGGGCACATTACAGGGCCTATTCATTTCAGCAGCCTGGTCTCTCTTACTGGGACCCATCCTTTGTTTTATTAGCTATGTATTTTTTTAAATTAGTTATAGCCTTTCCTAACCCCGTTTCAGTGTGGATTATTCTTTAAAATGACGGAATCCCTCAACACTAAAACTATCCTTGTGCATGCTTTAGGAGCTTTTAAAGCTTATTATAATGAACAAACAGAAACAAATATCCAGGGATAGTGTTTTTCGATACAAATCTAAAAGCCATCTTCCTCCCTCATTAAACCCACCCGATTTCTAAAAACATCAGTCCACTAAACTCCAGGTGGCAAAGCCCAAATAACCTCCATTTTTTTCCCACTTGAGTAGACACATGCTGAACTAGGCTCTTTGTTGATACAATGCTGCCCAGGTATCAAAAGCCTGGTAGTTTTAAATTCTGGCTGTCAGCCATTTATTAATTGAATAGCCTTCAAATAGCCACTAAGGGTCTAATATCATCATCCTAATCTGGCTGCAGTGTCTGACCCGCTTTAAAGCACACATTGTTGCTTAAAATGTAGTGGATTCAAAATGAAATAACACCCCAAAGTACACATTATATATACACAACTGATACTGCATGTCAGTTACAGTTGCACTCATTTTTTCATTTGTAAAAGCTCCACAGAGAAACTAAAACATGTGAACTTGGATTCCAAGTAAAATAAAGATTTAACCTCAAATGCTTTCAAAATTATTGCACTACTTCACCTAAACTAGGGAAGAAGAATGGCGTAGAAATATCACTACTCACAAAATTTCCTGAAAATACACAATTTGTAAAACTGCTGGAGATGAGACCTGAGACTTATTAGTATTATCTTGATTTCCCAAGAAAGCAGTTGTACCATGATGAGTCTCAAATATGCTGTAAATAGATTCACCGCTCTCTTCACACGACAGCACCATTATCAGCCTGCTGCAGTTCCTTCACATAATGCACCTTGTTAAAACTATTAACTTTCCTCTTTTATACGACTACATAATCACTATTTATCAGGACACACATTAGAGCAGCAGCCCATAAATCTGTTTGTATCTGCATAGTGGGTTTCATTGTCTGGAATGCTTATCTTTGAGCTGAAATCCACAAAGCTGCTGTACACAGTTTTGCCTGATACATGAACGTAACTATACAGAAAGAATATGCAAAGCCTCTACATGTTCATGGTGGCAGTTCATTTTTTAAGACAACTAACTAAGTGGAACAATTTGGCACAGAGGTTACCTCTATACTAGAAGCACCTGTTGACAGTAACGTCTGTCGACAGAGTTGTGTTGACAGAAACGCCGTCGACAGATTGAATCTACACACAAAAGCAGATCGACAGAGCAATCTGTTCTGTTGACATAGAGCAGTCAGACTGCCCTGCCCTCTGTTGCCAGAACAGCTAGCCAGAAGCTCTGCCAACAGGGCTGCCTGGTGAACTGGAAACCCTCTGTCAACAGAAGCATCTACAGTTTTTTCAGGCATAAGGAGCTGGTGACAGAGGGGCTTTTAGCCAGCAGAGGCACATCTACAGCGCCTGTTTAATGCCAGTGGTAGCCTCTACCAGCAGGGAGATCTCATGTAGCTGGGCTAATTAGCCCTGGGATTATGCTAATGAGCAGCCATTTGCAATTGTGAGACTGCTCATTAGCATGAAGCTGCCGGGAGAACAGGTCAGTGTAGCCCCAGCCGCTTAGGTGTATTATTAGAAACCTTATTGCCTTATATTAAGCCAGCTACAATCTCACTGCAGTGAACAGAATTTAAGGAGGATGGAGCTCTTGATTTTGCAGTTGACTGAGATTCTGCGCACCACAATGGAAAATGTTTTCAGTTCTGTGAACCACTTTTTCTGCAGTCCTTTCTGGGAGGCACAGGAAAAACTGTTAAATCAGTGATCCGAAGGGGGATTCCAACAGCACCACTCTGAACTCCAAAAAAGATTAGAAGTGGTGGCCAAATATCAAATGTGAGATGTATAACTGGCATTCCTGTTTGGAATGCCAATAGGAAAGCTAAAACGTGTGCGGAACTTACCTATAGAAGTTATGGGAATGAGGAAGCCCTATACTTAAAAAGTGCCACAAAATTCAACCATATTACAGTAAGGTAAGAGAAGAGATCTGTAAGCAATAAAATATGAGATTTGGAAAAATAAACATAAAATATGTATTATCTTTCTCTGAAGAAGTACAAAGTATATTAGAAAAGACTACATGACTCATCCTGAAGCTCAATATTTTCTCTCTCTCTCTCCCCGCATTGCTTCCGTACTGTCTCTGCTCAGCTTCCAAATTAAATGGCTTCTTCCAACTGCCAGTGCTAGAAACTCAACCTTTGTGTTTACTGATTCATAACCAGTGAGAGATGCTGGAATCCAATGTCAGGCCCTCATCTTACAATTGATAATATAGACGGACTGTTGTGCCAATCCAGTGCCCACTGACTTCAACATCAGTGTGTGCAATGCAGCAGCCCAGACACACAACTGTAGGATCAGTGCTTCAGAAAACTATTTTATTGTTACAGAAAGATGTCTAATACAATCTAACTCATCCTCCCATAGTTCTAAGAATATGAATGTTTAATTTTATTTCTATTTACATAAGCTGCTATCATGAGACAAATCCTAGAGTAAGGAAATAATATTATTTCTACATAATTATTTTTGACCATTTTTCTAAACGCAGAAAAGTTTAAAAAAAGAGTCAACTTACCCATCTACAAGTCCTTGCTGTAAAATAAGTTGTTGAGCTTCATCTCTCGAGATTTTATGGTGAAACCACAGCTGTGTTCTATGTATAGCTGGAAAAAGTCATAAAGATCTTTGTTCTAACAAAATTGTTTTATAACAAACATTATTGCATTGTGTTTCTTCTGGAACTATACATTAGTTGACCCATACCTACACTGGATGGGGCACTTTGAGACGTATTAGGACTTCCATGTGTGTTGAGTCGTAAACACCCTTTTTTCTGAGTGGGAGAGAAAAAAACATACAAAAAAGTGTGTCAAAGCTAATGTGTAAGAATAGAATTAGAAAAAATACTGGGGAAAAAGTGAAATATTTATACCCGCCATGCTAACCCTTCTTCAACTGCAACTGAAAGGGCCTCTGTTGGATTTTCAATTACTCTGCTTTTATGTCCTGAGAAGTCCATTGCTACCAAGGAATTTTCTGAAATGCTTCTCTGGGAAAGAAAAAGGAGGGCAGGGGGAGTAATTCAGATTTGGGGAAAAAAAGGTTAGGAGTTTCTAAGTCTTATTTTGAAATGTTATAATTTTGCCCGTTGTTTCAGATTTCTGCAAGATTTGCTCCTCTCAACCAAGATTTCTCTCACTTTAGATAACATTTGTAGTTCTAGTAACAGAGATAGCCGTATTAGTCTATATTCTATTCAAAACAAAAAAAGCAGTCCAGTAGCATTTTAAAGACTAACAAAATAATTTATTAGGTGGTGAGCTTTCATGGGACAGACTCACTTCTTCAGACCACTTCTTGGTCTGAAGAAGTGAGTCTGTCCCATGAAAGCTCACCACCTAATACATTATTTTATTTGTACTTCTAGTTCTGAAGAGAGTCTACCCAGCTGAACTCAAAGCTTTCCACCACTGCTCTGTGGCTCTGATACCTTAAGAGAAGGTACGCCAAGCAAGGATTCAACTATCCTTCTCTTTTTCACACTGACTAGAGTGGTTAAAGATATGGAAAGAAAAATGCCAACCAAGATAAAACACCAACAAAACAACCTTTCTGATGGCTAAATTATACATTGTGAGTGCTACAGTTACAGTTTTGTGAAAGTATATCATTCTTCCAAGATCCCACCCAAATTTTCAAGTGGGTATTTGATGGGGCTCTCTAACTGACTAACTACCACAGCTTTAGAAAATTGATGAACGTGCACTTCTTAATATGATTTCATACGCACAATGCAGATCTCTTCTTAGCATAACAGTGCTACTCACCTGACACAACTCAGCTGCATGTGAATAAGAAGGTCAGGATAAGGCAAGGGGAGGAAGAGAGTTTATTCTAAATCAGAAAGCCCCTGTAACTACATTAGCAGGAAAACCTATTAAACTCCACGCTTCTCCATGTACACCTCTACATCCAGTGCTATGCCATAGAATGGCCAGCCTGCACAAACTGCAATTAAATGTATTTAGGCACAGATTTTTCTGGTACAGTTTGCACCTTTCTGGTCTGACATCCTCAGGATCTGACCAGTCCCACATGAGGGAATTTGCCAGATCAGAGGAAGTCCCTGGCCCTGGTGGCCCCCTAACCGCAGGCCCTGTGGGCCCTGGGCTCAGGAACAAAAGCCCTGCAAGCCTGCCCTGTGCAGTGCTACCTGCCTCTCCATCACCAGGCTGCAGCTAAACAAGGCTTTCAGCCACTGCCCCTCCTTCCACTAAGTCTTCTGGCCCAGAGCTCTGTGGTCTAGTAACATTCATGGTCCAGCAGCACCACAGATCTTCCCGGAGCAGAGAATCCCAGTTTTAGGAGGTGGAACCTGTAGTGCCCAATGAAGTTTATTTTTCTGTTTTGGAACAGTGGATACCAGTAAATCTCACTGTGCTATGGTTTGGCTTTGGCACTTTCCTTTCTATTCAAAAGCCCTTTATAATGCCACTAAAACCAAGAAAAAATGGAGATGCCTTTCTGACCCTCACAGAAAGATTCTTATACTCTTTCTTCCCCCAAACAAAACCCCATGATATTTAAATTCAACCAAAATTGCTAAGGATTAGGCTGATGAATTACAATCTCCTAAAACTTTTATTAAAGTTCAAACAAGAACTGGATAAAAGGTCATGGCTTGCCTCTAGGGGGAGTTTGGAGAATGGGACCTGCATTACTGAGACCATTGGGATTATGATTGAGGGGGTGTGAGAAAGTAACTGCTTTCTGTTCTGAGAATATTCTGCACGTTCAATCTCTGATCATTTATATTAGCCCTTTTTCAAGAGTGCTACTGGACTGATTTACATAAAAAAATAAAGCGATAAATTACTTAACACTCCCCTTAGCTCAAGCATGGTGCAAGTAACGGCTAGATTCTTTTGTGCACCAAAATCCACTTGGCACACAAACAGACACACATGAAAACTGCAAGCCAGGAAATCAGTAAGGGCTCGGGTTCCAATGTGAAGGAGGACAGCTGGACACTGTCATTAAAGATTTTAATAAGTGCTCACATCCTTAAAGTTAAATCACAAATACAAACATTTCTGGGACCACAATCACAGGTTATATTGCTTCTGCCATAATTTCTATTAAAGTAATTGATTTGCTCAGTAAGTTATTACAGTACATACCACGGGTGATATAGTCAGAGAACTGCAGCCACCTCTACCTTGATATGGTTGCATGTAATTCTGATACAGCTGCATTCCATACTAAAAGCAAAACAGAATATACCTTTTCACTATTGGGTTACTGGGGGGATTTTAGTAGTGCCATCCTGAAGAATTCAATCAAGATTATACAATGAATTTTATTTAGAAGGATTTTGACTTACTAGCTTAATTATATTATTCTAAAAATAGAACTGCCTCTACAGGCCATCGGAATCCTTGCCTTAAAATATTTTTCCATTATAGTTTTCTGACACGGACTTTTAAAGAGAATTTTCTAAATACACAACTGTAATGTTACATTTTGCTCCCTTGAAAATAAAACAAAAATTTGGCAAGAATGAGCAAATGGCTCCAGTCTTCGCTTTCTTATGGAATAACCTACATGTATGTTAATTCTAGCCATTTATATGCATGATATGACCATTCTGCCTACTTTGTCACTAAAACTAGCCTCTCTGACTGCTCACATAAGTTCCTGCATCATAATTGGGGCCAACACCTGTAACGGCAGTGGCTCAAATTGTATCATTGATTTATTATAATTCTACTTATCTTAGGAACTAGAAAGTGTTCTTCCATTCCATCAAGTACTCTACTGAAGAGTTTGATATTGTACTTTTATTGTACTAATTATATATTACCATAAAATAAAATTAGCTAAAAAGAATTAAATTCAGTTAGTAGGTAAGATTTAACACCTGAATGTCACGCCTCAAATACATTTCAAGGCCTTGGTACTTCCAACATTGACACATGGACTTAACATTACTCATTTTAATAGTCTCACTGAATTCAAAGGGTGTATTCCTGCGCTTAACGTTCAACACCTTTATAAGTGTGTGCAAGACTTCAGTGCTCTTAAATAAAGAGCATCATGCCAGCTTTTTCTGTTTTACTGGAAATTCAATGTCAATTTTTTTTTTTTTTGAGAGAAGAGTGTACAGATTTAAGGAATGTTATTGCACTGAAACCTCTCAGTAACCCCTGCTTCTATAGTCCAGAATATAAAAAGCATTTAACGTGGTAAAGTGCTGGCAAGAAATTAAACTTCACAGATTTTACCTTAAGTAATCGAACTGCTGTCATCCAGCAGGTCCTACTCTGCTCATCATCTGCACAAAGCTGCTTCAGGTCTCTGATTCCTCCTGCTTTGTTGGGCTAGAAGGCCACAGCATATTGTTTAGCATTAATGTATATCTTGAAGATAATACCTGTTGAAATAAAAGCCACTAATTCTCCTATTTTATAAGAGGCAGCTGGATCTTTTTTTTAAACTTTACAGAAACTTAAGCTTACCTAATAAATGTGGCTTGCTTTAGCATATATCTATCAAAATATTAAGCATGTACCTTAAAGCAGAATCCATAGTTTGTTGGTGTTCCAGACATCTTTTTGCCTGCCAAAGACATATACATATCACTACCGCTGAATTCACTGAAAAATTGCAGATGCCTTGGTTCCTGAAAGGCAAAGCAATATAAAACAATTAGGCTTTTTTACTTTATTATAAACTGATGAAGGAATAAGTAATTAGATGAAAAGTAGAAAAAAATTCACAGTGAACTATGTATGATAAAGATCTCTTAAAATACACAACAATCCACGTTCAAATAGATCTAGGAAAGATTCCTAACTAGTCAGTTAGTTAGCAATCATATCGCCATATGATAAATGTACCCAAAGAGCTGGGCTAACAAGAACATTCAGCACGGATAGAAGCTAAAATTTTAATCCTATTTTAATTCACAACTGTTTTACAGAAAGCAGGTAAAATTGCTATGCACATACCAGACCTGACAAACTAACAACATTAAGATTATAGTCAAGCTACGTAGTAGTACTTGTACTCTGAGCTTCCATCTCAAGCATAGACACCTTACAACCCCTGCAAACGATGCACTTCAGTCTTAACACTGCCCTTACTTTCACCCTATTTCACACATCCCTTCACCAGATTATCTACTCCCTCTCCCAAAAACAATACCACATAGTTGTTTGGGAGAGGGGAGTTTGGTAAAAAGTGTGCAAGACAAGAGGGCTGGAGGCTAGCATCTCTAGAAGGGGAGAAGTAAAGGTACAGGACTACTGCTGTCTGATAAAATTTGACATCTCCCCATGGAGATGAATTCATGTGCATCTAGGACCCTCCCCAACAACCAGCCAAGTTTGTATGTGCGTAAGCCCTTACTAACAGTCAAGTTATGTGCTTTGTGTCTATCAGGCTTATATGTATCTGGCCCAATCAGATTTTCATGCATCCAACCCCATTAATTAATTTTCATCCGGCCTCCATCAATAAAGGATTGTGCACAATGCATACATTTTCACATACAATATAAAGAATGGCTATAATGGCCTTAAATCAAAATTTTAAAAGCTTCCCTGTTTCACCTTCTCTCTGAAAAGCCTAACTTCTTAACTAGCTGTGTGCTGATAGCATTTCACCCAGTGAAACATGCTCTGCTCACAGGAAAAAATAAACAAACATACATACATTCAGGTGGAGTCTAATCCTAATTATTAAAAATGCACGAGAAGAAACCAATCCAAGCTGTATGAAAACTAACCTGGTGTGACATTTCACAAAAACTGTTCACCCTACTTTTAGAGAAACAGGTTTTTATTATCAATTTTAAAACACAACCTTGAGTGCCCAAGTGAAGTCATCCAGCGCTTCCTAGTGAAGAAGCTGGGTGGAAGAACTTTTTTTGTTTTGGGCAGAGTTGCTTGTTCCTTTCAGCAAATAAAAAGGGGGAGACAGGAACAAATTGTACAGCTGTTTTAAAATTACATTCTTTGTATGTGCTCTAAGGTACAGTAATAGAATTTCTCTTGTAAAACAGGAATCACCACTTTCTCTGCTTGAGGGAGTTTGAAAATTCACCTTGTAATTTACTTTTTAAAAGGAAACAAAAAGAGTTAGGAAAAGCGTAATACAAAAAGTGTAAGGCACACAGAACACCTTCAGGGAAGAGAAAACACAGACCACTTCCCTTTTAGGCAAACAGCTCTTTTTAAATACTAATAACCACTGCCATCTGAGGTTCTTATGTTGTTCCAAATGGCAGCCTTCCTGAAACTGTGACAGTAGAAGTTGAAGTGACTGAAGCATTATACAAAAGGCCACAGAACATTGTACCTGCTGCAGTAGAGCAAAATGACCAGAACTAGACAAAACCAAAAAGCAAACTCAATTTTCTCCAAGAAAAACATGAAGTACCAATGAGCTAATTTCTAGAAACACATATGTGAAATGTAAACCACAATGCTTAATGATTCACTATGCTAAAGTCTAACAACTTCAGAACTCATTCTGCAATTCATTTGTAATCCCATTTAAAGCAAATTGTCAGATACAAGAAAATATATTTTAGCTGTTACTGTGCAGTCCCATTCTAAATACTAATTCCATTCCCCAAGGTGGAGCCAGTCAAGTTTCTTTTGTTTACTTCTGTGTTTCTTCAATTAGATGAGTATAGCTGTGGAAATACCCTAAAAATAACATATTCCAAGGATCACAAAGCCTTAATTTTAAGTGAATTACATAAAAGTTCTCATTTCCAATGCACTTTGTTTTACATAGGTGACAACAGTTAGAGCTCGTCTACACTAGCCCCCTCCTTCAAAGCGGGAACGTAAAAAAGCCTGATCGGAGAATAGCAATGAGGTGCTGCGCTGCATACGCAGTGCCTCATTAGCATAAATTCCCACCACACAAAGTTTGAAGTTGCTCACCTCGAAGCAGCACCAAGCAGTCCAGCTGTGGGCACCTCAGAGTACCCGTGCTACTTCGAAGTTCCCTGCGGCTAGACTGCTTGGTGCCGCTTCGAAGTTAGCGACTTCGAAGTTTGTATGGTGGGAATTATGCTTATGAGGTGCTGCGTATGCAGCATGGAACCTCATTGCTATTCTCCGATCAGGGTCATTTATATACCCCCTTCGAAGGAGGGGGCTATTGTAGACAAGCTCTTAAGCTTCCAGTATAAATAGAAATAGAACAAATGAAGTAGAAGGAGTATGAATAGTGAGGTTGAGAGTAAAAAAAACTGAGGCTCTCTAAAAGCTTTCCTATGAATTATTTTTTTGCAAATTTGCTCTTTTCATTTGGTTTAAAATAGAAAAATACTCTGAAAGACAAGTCCAAATGGTGCATTCAAGAACAGTTAACATTTGCTTATGTTCACACCCTTCAGACTTCTAAACCAGTAGATCTCAAACACATATTTTAAAGAGCGCTGGTGTTGACTGAAAAAAATTTAAATTCATATATTCAGAATGCACAAGACTTGTTAGGCCAGAGTCCTCTGGTTTATACAAGAAATTCTCTAATGTATTCTAAACCCCTTTTATTGCATATCCTTACCCCCACCATTCATATGTCTTATACTTAGAACGGATGCTTTAAAAAGAAAAAAACCCAGCCTTGCTTCCAAATTTCCTGTTGGTTATCATGCACTGAAATGAAATTTGGTTAGAAGTACTGCAAATAAAAATACATGCTTGCCCTATGCTTATTGTTCTTTGTCACGTTTTACCTTTGATGTCCCTTCAGTCTTACCTTTGACGTCCCTTTAGTGGAATAATACAGGCCAGATCTTCTCAAAAGAAAGAATACTTTTTTCCATTTCTTCCCCAGCTCTTTTGCATGCAAATAGCCATGAATTTCTGGATATGTGCTGGAACTTAGGAACATCTGAAACAAATACTACAAATGTGTTTCCAACCTCAAGCCTGCTTTTTCTTCTATTGACATACTATTCCATAGTTTTGCCTACATCATGCTAAAATTTAAAGGTGAAACTTAATTCTCTGCGAAAAAGAAAAATTATACACATGCTTCAGAACAGTGGGACCATCTACTTACAACAGCATAAAAGACACTGAACAAAGCTTCTGGAAAGTAAAGATGCTTAAACTTTCAAAGAGTCATCAGAAATTTTCAGAGAGCAATAAATATCATAGGATTGAAAATCTAACTTCTTACACTCTGAAATAAAGAACAGCCTTGGCACAAACTCAGAGTTCAGAGACACGTTGATGGCAGTAGTTTACAAGTTTTTAGTTAAAACCAGTGCTCTAGAAGTTTGGGGTTTTTTGGTTCCATTTTTTTAAAGGAGTAGGTTATTGCCATATCTCCCATTTCTAACCCCTTCCAACTGAAAAACCACTGGAAAGGAAACAAGTTCCGTTTATACGAGATAGAAACATGCTATCATACCACAGTGAAGGAGCTTATCTCTTATACATGTAGGGCCTCTTTCTCTGTCCCACACAAACCCAAACATGAAAACTCTGAGTGCTGACTGATAACTAACGTGTACATGAAGTGACCCTGAAATCAAAGTTAAATTTCAAACACTCAGGAAAAGAGGTTTTTCCTCTTATAGAAAACATTTAGCTGCATCATTTTTCAAACATGCTAGACTGAGAAGTATTCCAAGTCCTTGAAAAAGTAAAATTGTGTTATCTCTAAGGACAGTTTGCAGATATCTTCACAGTACATTTTCACAATGTTTTGTTCCAAAGTGACATTATAGTTTTACGAACACTGAAGCCACAGAGAGGCAAATGCCATTTATTATAAGGGAATTGGCCTTTAGTAGACGGATGAAGACATGTACACTCCATAAAGAGCATTCCTTATTAGTTCAATGCATTGCCCTTGCTATTTGGATTGAATTTTTAAAGGAATATATCATGCCTTTTGAAAAACTTGACAGAATGCCCAAGAAATTGTATCAGACACTGGAACACTTCCTAATGCAACACAAGAAAATTGATCTCCAGGCCAGGAGATAGATTTATAAAAGGGAAATGGTTTTGAGATGAAACTCTCATCTTCAAGTCCTTTGTGTACATTCCTGGAGCTACTCAAAGCATTTCACACACCTGGGGACAGGGCTCCATTCACTCTTCTTCTCTACCACTGCCCAACTCCTCAAAGAAGGTTAGTGCCTTCTTTGCTCTCAGAGGTGTCTGAGCCATCCAGCCCCTGATGCTGGTCCTTTCAATGCCTCTCAAATACTTGTGTTTTTATAGCTTTCTCTGCTCTGCCCTGTACACAAATTAAGGAAAGTTTGAAGCCCTCCTGGGATCAACACTCCATTCCTTCTCTGAGACCAAATGGAAAAAATTGATCCATGCAACGCCTACCAATCTCTCTTTTCCCAGCACACGCCCCCCTCAAAAATAATTAAAAAGGACAGTTTGCCTAAAGGACAAAAGTATCTATTCTAGCTAAGAGGTTCAGTTGCAGATAAAAAAAGAACTTGTGTTCCGTTATCAACAGAGTAATCTGTCTGATACACTAGTGCATGTTCTTGTAAAGTCTTAAACAGGCTTTATGCACTCTGTAGCTAACTGTGCATCAGAAACTCATGTTCTGCAGCAATATTACATTTTGCATATTGTCATGCAATACCCTCCATCCCCACATCTTTCCACCCTGAAACACAGAAGTGTAAATACTGAAATACAATTCTTGATTGTTTTCTGCAATGGTTATTTTGTGTCACTCTCCAGATGGACTATTCCACACCAAGGTCCTGGACTACGCACAATGTTTTCTAGACAGTCGGGTCAGAATCACCTTCCCTTCCTGCATGGCAAGGAAAAGGCAATGCTCTAGCTAGTTGTCATGGTTCGCCTCCCTGGCTCCAGAATCCTTGGCAGTTGTGCTTTTCGTCAAGTGGCCTAGCTCATAAACTTGAATTTCTGACGCTCCCTGCTCAACACCAGAAGCCTGCTGTAGCATCCAACAACAGGATGGCTTCACATCACTGAGAAAGACGCATGCACTAAAACTGAAAATAAGAAATGAATTAATGGTGAGAATGATTTAGCCACTGGAATAGTTCACTGTGGTCCTGGTGGCTTCTCCATCACCAACCATTTTAAATCAAGATTAAGGTTCTTCAGTCACTGCAGTAAATCCACCTCTCAGAGGCAATAGCTAGGTCAATGAAAGGCTTCAGTCATCGTAGCATTGTCCACACGGTGTCTTACACACCTGAATGACACAGTGAGATCAATCTAAATTTCCAGTACAGTTTAGCTGTTTGTTATCTTTATGCAAATTGTGATTAAGACACTCTGTCTCTCTCCATCCCTCTGCTAGCTCTTAATTTCAATGCCTTTACCTATTTTATCTAAAGAGTCAAGAGTCACTGTCTGCCTGACAACATAAGACTCCATTAGACCCTGTATCCTTGCACCTAGGAAGATAGCCATGACATCATCATAACTAAAACAACATTCCTGGAACAGCAACCCAAAGTTACTGAAGAGCAACAGAGCTCTGTTTTAGCAACCAACAGAACAGATATACTAATAGTCTATTAAACTAGTTCACAACAACATTACTTGGAAAGAAGCAAGACTAAATCTTTTATTAAAATTCTCTCTCTCTCTCTCACACACACACACACACACACACAAAGTTTGCATGGTATCAACTACTAGCATCTGACAAAAATCATGATTGCCACAATGAAAGAAGGCTGAAAAATCACCGATAATGAGAATAATTTGCTCTTCATGATATTGTGGAACTGTAAAAGATAGTTGCATGCATAAGTTGGTTGGATGTTCATGGAGTATGTTTAAGACCAACAGTCATTACAGCTAGAAGAAGTCAATGTCAAAGAGAAGCTTTATTCAGGACCCAACTAACAGTGGATAAAAAGGTGAAGAAAATTAGAGGATTTCTCCCCCAACTGATGGGTTGATTATAAAAAATGCAGTAGCATTCAATTTATTTTACTCTATGGGAGTAAGATTTTATATCTATATCTATACACACACACAAAATACAGGAGTATAGCAAACAAAACTGTACACTTCAGTGTCATTGTGTGCTACAGATTCTAGTATACAGCAGTATCTGACTTTTATAATTTGAATTGGATCTCTCTAAAATTCTTGCAAAACAGAAATTAAATTTAGTAGGTGACAGAAGGATAGAAAAATTCAAAATCTGAGATGAACATTAAGGAAGAGGAAAAAGTTAGAGGCCAATAACCTTGCATGAGAACATCTAGACCTAATGTTACATATCCCATTTATATACACTTATTCATAGCATCCCCAGAACTTACACTGAAACAACTCTACCACTTTAGATGTTAACGGCATCCTTACAAGTAGATGCACCACCTACTGAAGACTAATTTCAGAGAAAGCCAGCTTCTTTTTAACTTTCAGATTTGAATGAGAGCCTTTTTTGTACCCAGTTTGTGCCAAGA
Source organism: Carettochelys insculpta (assembly GCF_033958435.1). NCBI lineage: Eukaryota > Metazoa > Chordata > Testudines > Carettochelyidae > Carettochelys > Carettochelys insculpta. Next base: position 40,767,361 of record NC_134144.1, on the reverse strand, counting down.
CTGCTTTTAAGCTTCTACTTAATTGTTCATATTTTAACTTAGTCCCATAAAATCCAATTTGATCTTGAAAGCTTCCTTTTTGTTCCATATATGTTACCATTGGTCAATATTTAAGAATTACCTCTAAAACTGTTCAAATACATTTGTGAGCTGATAATGCCGGCACAGATGGAGGGTTACATGTGCACAATTAGCACATTAGCTACAGGTACAATCTGCAAATAACTTTGAAAATTACTAACTTGAAAACAACATTTTGGGCTCAGTTACAGACCAAAACAGTAGCACTATAAACAAGTGAAGTTGCCAAATTACTCCCATTATAAAGCCTGGTTTTCAGTTGCTTTAGACTTTGCCAAACTTTAACTGTCCACATTGAGCATCTGCCTCAGACTGAATATTTTTTATAAAATCATAGACTACTAGAACTGGAAGGGCCCTCAAGAGGTCATCAAGTCCAGTCCTCTGCCCTCATGGCAGAGCCAAGTACCATCAGGATCATCCCTGACTGATGTTTATCTAACCTGCTCTTGAACACCTGCAATGAAGAAGATGCCTTGACAATTTATTCCAGTGCTTAACCACCCTGACAGCTGGGAAGGTTTTCCTAATGTCCAGCCTAAACCTCCCTTGCTGCAATTTAAGACCATTGTTTCTTATACTTTTGGAAGGTGTTGGCAAAAAATAGTTAATTATTTTTGCAGAAAATAATTTGGTTTGCCCATCTTCAAACCATTCTCACCATGCCTGTTGCACAGTTCTAATGCCTTCACTCTTTGGAGCAAGGACATGAAATTTGATTTTAAATTAGATTTGAAGACATCAGCTTCATATGTAATTACCAGAAATATGTGAACTATAAATGACTTCATTCATACTAAGAAATCTACAACTTCTCAAAGAAACAGATAAAAATGAAATATTAAAATATTCTGTTACTGTGAAGGCCTCAGGTTTAAAATCCATTTGGCTATTAATTTTCTGTTTAAAATAGATCACATTCATGAAAACCCAGAACGTTAGTTATTCTCACCGATTCCACGCTTAATATCCAGGGAATGTATGCACAAATATCGTGTATCCCTATGATGTAGCCTTGTACCAGCTGCCTATTGCACCTCCTTCATACTTCAACTTTTGGGGACAGGAATTAAACCTTTCACTCTTTAGGAAATATGACCAGCAAGATTTTTTTTTTTACAAAAATCAATGCACGTCTCATAGCTAAGTACCAGAATAGGCATGCAAGGGAGGCTGAGCAATTTTCATCACTGGAGATTTTTAAGAACCGTTTGGGGTGGGGTGGGGTGGGGAATAGCTGTCAGAGACAGTCATGGTATATTTGGTGCTACCTCTGTGCATGGTGCTGGATTAGATGACCCCCTCACCCTTGCATTTCTATGGCTACTGGAGAACAACCACCAAGGAAAAGAAATCAAGATGATTTTAGGTATTTTTGTTCTTTGAGGTAAAGCAGGATTTTTGGTTCCTTGCTTGTATCCTACTCTTGCCTTACAATAAAAACGCAAGAAAAATGGTTTACATATCATCGGAAAATATTTTACTTGCTTATAGGACAACACAAACTATAAGAAAATTTAATAACTGGGTTGTTAAAACTAACATCTTTTGATACTTGACCAAGCATGTCACAAACAATAATGCAAGCCCATTAACTTGCCTTAATGAAAGTTTCCAAGGAAATGGTAGCATACTGTAAATGAGCTTCTAAATGTGTTTTGCTGAAATGTGCACAATGGCTGTAATTCACAAGGGTACTCACCACTTAATGTCTAGTAAATGCTATTAAACCAAATATAAATAATCAGACAACACAATGTATGTGCGTAGGGGTCCGTTGACTGATCTGCCCTAGGGCCCAAAATTGCTGTCAGTGTGCCTGGATATGTTTTGAAATTTAATTCATTGATGTTTCTAAAGCACTTGGTGGCTTTCCCAGCTTGGGCTCACCAAAGTATATTAAACTATCTTCAAATTTTAGCAAGTCATCCTATATTTCTTTTTTAAACAAAAATCCTACATTGTCACTGTTTTTTTTTTTACCCCAGTAGGCATCCTTCAGTCTACGTATACTATGGATCGCGCCCTTCGTAGTTCCATTTGGAATCATCATTTGCAGTGTCGACTGTGAAGGCCCACACGAGAGTGACAGTCCTTGCTGCATCTGTTGCACGTGTAATGGGTGTCTGGCAGGTCCTTACTGTGCTTTCTGTGGGCTCAATTCTCCTCTGCTAGCTGTCTGATCCTCATCTCGCCCTTCTGAAGGCCCTTGTGTAGTTCCTGCCTCCATCTGCTGCGATCGTCTACCAGCTCCTCCCAGTTGTCCGACTCGATGTCTACCTCTCTGAGGTCCCTCTTGCAAACATCTTTGTAGAGCAACTGGGGGCGTCTGGGAGGTCTTTTGCCGGAGGCTAGCTCACCATACAGGATGTCTTTTGGGATCCTTCCATCATTCATACTGTGGACATGGCCAAGCCAGCGGAGCCACCACTGCCTGAGGAGGGTGTGCATGGTTGGGATTCCAGCTTGCTCAAGGACAGCAGTGTCGGACACTCTGTCCTTCCATGTTATTCCAAGGATGCGCCTGAGGCAGCGCAAGTGGAAGACGTTCAGCCTCTTTCCTGGTGGGCGTACAGGGTCCAAGACTCACTGCCGTAAAGGAGGGTGCTGAGGATGCAGGTTCTGTAGACTTGCATTTTGGTGTGGGTGTACAACTTGATGTTATTCCACACTCCCTTGCTGAGTCTGGACAGAGTTGTGGCTGCTTTTCCGATCCTCCTATTTAGCTCAGTCTCCAATGACATGGTGTCAGTGATGGTGGACCCGAGGTAAACGAACTCGTGGACGACCTCTAACGTATAGTTGTCAATGCTGATTGATGGAGATTCAGCAATGTCCTGACCAAGTACGTTTGTCTTCTTTAGACTGATGGAAAGCCCGAAGTCCTTGCATGCTTGGAGAACTGATCCAGCAGTTTCTGAAGCTGGTCTTCTGTGTGTGACACTACAGCAGCGTCATCTGCGAACAGCATCTCTCTGATGAGGACTTCCCGCACCTTAGATTTAGCTTTCAGCCTTGCAAGATTAAACAGTTTCCCATCAGATCTTGTGTGCAAAAAGATGCCCTCTGTTGAAGATCCAAAGGCATGTTTCAGGAGGAGTGCGAAGAAGATCCTGAACAATGTCGAAGCAAGGACGCATCCTTGTCTGACGCCGCTCCTGATGCTGAAAACATCGGATAATGTGCCATCATATTGGATGGTTCCTCTCATGTCTTCGTGGGAAGACTGGATCATCTTGAGTAACCGTGGTGGACAGCCTATCTTGTGGAGCAGTTTGAACAGTCCATCCCTGCTGACCAAGTCAAAGGCCTTGGTCAGGTCGATGAAGGCAATATAGAGTGGCTTCCTCTGCTCGCTGCATTTCTCCTGCAGCTGCCTCAAAGAGAAGACCATGTCAATGGTAGATCTCTCTGCGCGGAATCCGCACTGTGATTCGGGATACACCCTGTCAGCAATCTTCTGGAGCCTGCCGAGGATGACACGAGAGAACAGTTTACCAGTGATGCTTAGGAGGGAGATTCCACAGTAATTGTTGCAATTGCTTCTGTCTCCTTTGTTACAATGTTAGCATCGCACATATCCTGTGGAACCTTTCCCTTTCTCCAGCACAGGCACAGTAGCTCATGTAGGGGTTCCAGGAGGGTGTCCGTGGCACACTTGATTACCTCTGATGGTATATCAACCTGGCCTGGGGCCTTTCCTACTTCAATGCTGTCGATGGCTTTCTTCAGTTCGTCCACAGTTGGTTCCTGATTCAGTTCATCCATTACTGGTAGGAGCGCAACGGCTTTGAGGGCTGTATCAACCACAATGTTCTCACGTGAGTATGAGTGCAGCTCGGAGTAGTGCTCGACCCAGCGCTCCATCTGTTTGGCTTTGTCAGTGATGACTTCACCAGATTTGGATTTCAGAGGTGCCATCTTGTTCTGGGTGGGTCCTAATGCCTTCCTGATGCCCTCGTACATTCCTGGAGATTACCAGTCAGCACTGGTCTGGATGCTGCTGCATAGCTCGAGCCAGTAGTTGTTGGCACAGCACCTGGCTGTCTGCTGTCCTGTTTTTCTGGCTGCTCTAAGTGCTTGCAGGGTACTCCGGCTCGGTGTGCGTTTGTACTCTGAGTGCAGCGCGCTTCTTTTCCATGGCTGGAATCATCTCATCGCAGTTAGCTTCGAACCAGTCATTTGTGTTTCTAGTTCTTCTTCCAAACACCAACAAGGTCGTGTTGTAAATTTTATCCCTCAGATGCTGCCATCTGGATGTCACATCGGCACCCCCAAGGCTGCTGCACCGATTCTCCTCAAGGGTCAATCTGAACATTTCAGCTCTCTCTGAGTTTGCTGTCTTTCTGGCATCAATGCGGGGCCTTCCAGTTGGTTTACAGTGGTACAGCTTCTTGGGTTTCACCTTGAGTATGGAGCAAACTAGGGAGTGATCAGTATTGCAGTTGGCACTATGATAGCTGCGTATCAGAAGGACATTTTTGAGGTTATCACGTCTAGCGATGATCACATCTAGTTGATGCCAGTGTTTCAAGCGTGGGTGTCTCCATGACACCCTGTGCTGTGGCTTGGTTTGGAAAAATGTGTTTGTGATGCACAGATTGTGGTCTGTGCAAAGTTCAAGATGACACTGTCCGTTTTCATTCATTTTTCCCCACACCAAAGTGGCCTAAGCAGGAAGGCCATGAGTCACGATTGGCTCCATCTCTTGCATTGAAGTCACCCAAAACATGCAGTTGCTCTCGAGCAGGTATTTGCACTATGGCAGCACTAAGCACGTCATAGAACTTGTCTTTTACTTCTGGTGTGGCGTACAGGGTTGGAGCATAAGTGCTGATCAGGTGGGCAGGACCGGTGCAAGTTTGAAGTATGACCTGAAGGAGTCTTTCTGATCTGCCCATGACTAATTCCATCATTTCTAGAAGGGTGTTTCTGATGGCAAAGCCAACACCATGCTCCCTGGGTTCATCTTGGGCTTTACCCTGCCAGAAAAAGGTGTAGTCCTTTTCCTTTAGAGATCCTGAATCTGCGAGTCACGTCTCTTGCAGAGCAGCAATATCAACTTGGAGCCTCTTCAGTTCCTCACTGATGACAAGCAGTTTTTTGGGTGTTGCTCATGTCCTGAAGATCTTCAGTCAAACCAGTCAACATGGTCCGCACATTCCAGCAAGCAAGCTTAAAACGTTGATGGTTTCCTTTCTTGTTGATTTTCTTATTGGTTTGCCTGGTGCTCAAATTTCAGTCACTTGTCAGGTTTGGGAACCTTAAGCCTCACGCACCCAGTGAGGCAGGTGAACTGTGGCGGGACAGTACCCTTCTGGCTGGGGACTGCCCAGCTTGAGGTGGGCAGTGACTGTCCAGTGAGATACGATGATCTCTCCCACTGTCAAAGGCAACCTCTGGCGCTCATTCTCTACGCCAATCAAGGAAGAGCTTATAACCGGTATCTGTTACCTCCTGTGTTGGTTCAATGCTGTTAAGCGATGCTGAAGTACCTCTCCAGGTGCGAGCCTGGGCAATTTTTTTGGGACCCTGGGCTGCCCAGACGCCAGTGTCCCACTCTCATCTTTACTGATATAGTCTTAAGGAGAGGATAACCTCTACGTCTGGTACCAGCTCAGCTACAGGAGTTTCCGGGTCAATGCCAGAAGTTGGCACAGAACCGTTTTAGGCACCCTTCCAGATTTTCTGTCAGGGTTTACTCCCCTAGCCTTGCTCCTTCCCAGGATAACTCATAAGGCAGTGGGGCAAGGAGAATGTGGGTCACGATCCCACTACCTCTTGCACCTCCCTGGCACCATGTGTCCCCACGTGTCCAAATACATGTGGCAGGTTGCTCTTCCTAGAACCAGTGTAAGTTTGCCATTTTAAATATATACAAAAAAGAAAGGGAAGATGCTTGTTTAGGTCATTAGTCCATCTCACAGCCATTACAGGGATTGTTTTTTATGCTGCACATTGTGCCCAATTTTACATTTACATGGATTAATTAAGTTTATATTTGAAACATGCTGTGGATATTACTCATTATTTGTATTACCATCATGCCTATAAGCCTGGAAATCATGGACCAGGGCCCAAATGCTCAGTTCCACCACTTTTTTTGGAATACTGCAGCATTCCACAGAATAAAAAACTTCACCAGCCATAAGACTTTTTTGCCAATCTGTCCAAATCTTTTCATTAAGTTTATCCCTCTACTCCTATTTATGCCCACTTATAACATGTTAAACTCTTTCCTTTGCATATTCCACTTTCAAACAATTGAGAATGACTATGCTCCCATCCTTCTAGACAGGCTACACTACTTCAATCCTTTCTGGTAAATCTTCCCAACCATTTTTTGCTCCTTTTTTTTTTTTTCTTAACTCCCTTCAATTGACCAATATTTTTATGGCAATGAATTTCCCAAAACTGAATCTAACATTCCAGGTGCAGCCGTATTAGAACTGCACAGTGGGGAAATATTTCCTTTGTGACGTCTCTCTAGTCAACCAGAAGTCCATCACAATTCCATCAATGACAAAATACTACATAAAAACAAACTTGACACCTAAAATTGAGGTATTCTGCTGTGACTTGGTTCATCTTAATGCAAATACTGAATACCTGTAATAGCATTGCGTGGCCTAGGACTCCAGTGGTCTCGCTTGACAATGACACCATATGCTCTGGAAAATAGTTCTGTTAAAACAGAACATATTAAAACTTCTGTAAAATGTGAATACAAAATCCTTCAGATTTCTCTTAGACATGTAAACAGAGCCACCATCCAACTGCAAGAGGAAGAGCAAAAAGACAATGGGATCTTCCCACTCAAAAAATTTAGGAAAGGGGGAAAGCTACTAACAATCTCAAATTGTGGTATTTTGTAAATTCACATGGTGAGTTTGTGAGAGTAAATTCGAAGTTTTAAAATATTTCAATGCAGGCATAAGGGTTGGCCAAGTTAAGTCAGATTGCCAGAAGGACTATTCTTTGGCTCTGTTTACACTCAAAAAAAAAAAAAAAATCACAAAACTGCACACACACACGTCAGCGAGTCACAGGTTCATATTGGCTACACCTACAAGAAGTTTTTTCCCTGCAAAACTGGACTTTAGTCAAAAAAACCCATGGAGGGTCTACATGCAAAATGTGCTTTGCTGACAGTTTGTTACCAATACTTGGCACATCTGCCAGCAGCATTATATCTGAATGGGGAGAGGTATAATGCCTTTCTTGACAGTTTCTCGTTGAGAAAAACACCCATGTAGACACTCCAGGGCCCTTTTGTCAACAGACAGGGCTTCTGGTTCACCTGACAGTCCTGTCTGCAGAACCTCCTGTCAGCTGTTCTGTTGAGAGAGGGCTGGGCAGCCTGGCTGCTCTCTGTCAGAGCAGATCACACTTTCGATCTGCTTTTATGTGTAGATGCCACCTGTCGATAAAAGCCTTGCTGGGAAATCCCTACTGACAGTTACTTCTGTCAATAGATGCTTCCTGTATAGACTTCACCAATGTATAATAGATATGTTCCCACTTGAGCTGGAGCACAAGCTTTGAAACTGCCACAAGCCGAAAGAGGCCAGGTCTGTTGACCCAGGGCTTGTCTATACTATGTGGAAGGTCGACCCTGACTGGCTCAATCTTCCAGAGTTCAATTTCACACCTTTGGTAGAGATGTGTGAAATTGATCTGTCTGGGGTCACCAACTGACCCCTGTACTCCTTGCTATTGTGAGGCATAAGGGAGGTCAACAGGAGAAATGCTTCTATCAACCTCCCTCAGTGAAGAATGTCAGGTAAGTCTATTTCAGATATGTCGATTCTAGCTACACAATTGCCATAGCTAAAATTGCATATCTGAAATAGGCTTATTCCCCTAGTATATACCTGGCCTTAGGCTCAAACTTGCTGCTGGGCTGTGGTTATTTGTATTTTTGGTAATTTTTGTTTTACAGTGTTGAAGTACTCTGATTACCAGGTCATCGTTTACCTTTCCCTTCACAGAGCATAGACAGACCCTAGGATTCAACAGAATACCAAAAAAAATGGGAAATCCTTCTAAAATGTATTAGCATGTAATGTTTTGTTGAAGTTGACACCCCAATGGAAGGGAAAAAGAGGGATACACTGCCAAAAACATTTACTTAAATCACGTAGAAATAAAATGTTGGTTAATGTATTGGATACTAGCTTTTATCAATGCAGAAAAATCCTCTATGCTTTGCTGTGATTGCTCTCTTTATTCTGTATGATATGAAGATGGATCAAAGGCTGGAGAAGTAGCAAAGAACGTAAGTGGTATTATAGATCAGAGCTAGAATAAGTCAGCACAGCTCCACTGCTTGAACTGCAGCTATGCACCACAGACTTTCATTCCAAATGATCATGTATATTATGTTTAGGATTAATTAATAGATTTAAGTGGTTTTGAGACAGTGTTCCAATTCCACCTCCTTTTGGGACTGTACCATTGTTGTTGGGCATATAAGGGCGCCAATGGGTTAGCTAATGAGAGCCCATAGGGTCTACCAATACTGCATGATTGTAAAGTGCACAACAGTGCACATGCCCTGGTCAATCCACCTACTAGGTCTAATTATACAAAGTGATTTCAACAGACCACTGTAATAGGGGCTCCTGATTATTAATTCACTCAGCAACACCCGTGATATAGAGACTAATTCCCATTCAGAAATAGGGAAAAAGAGAGTGATGCAGGGCAAACAATAGAACCTCAAGTTCTTGTGTCCCTTGAAAGACATGTCTGCACCATAGCCAGAAGGCGTAAATTTCAGCTTAAAGAGACATGCCTACATTAGCTCCAGTCAAGCTAGTGTGGTAAAATAGAGTGCAAGTAGGACACAGTGTGATGACAGAGAGGGGCTAGCTGCTGTAAATACAACCACATTGGAGACTGCTGATATCTACTTGGGCAAGAACCCCATCCCATAGCTCATACTGTGGTGACTACACTTGTGCTTTTAGCATACTACCACAACTGGAGATAGTGCGGGTATGTCTCCTCAAGTTTGAATTTACAACTTCCAGCTCTGGCATAAACATAGCAGAAGTGATTTCAGATCATTCTGTCTTTCCTTGAACAGTTCACAGGTAGATTTAAGTTCCATGTCACAGATAATTCTAAATCCCCCTACATTTCTAGCATTCCCCCTCATCACTATGCAACATGGCTTCAGATGTCAGGGCAGTGTCTGAAAACCCACAGTGTTTTTAAGACAGACAGACTTACCATTGGGTGTTTAAAAAACTCATATTTAGCATAGTTTTTCCTAAAATACAGTCTATTTTCTTCTTCCATTCCCCAGTTTGACTGAACTTCAATTACCAATTCATGGTCTTCTATAATTCTTTCTGTAAAAGAAAGAAAAATACATTGTCCTGCACACAAGTCCACCATCATGGTAAAACCATGAAAATTTAACACTTCAGTTGTGTCCAAGCTCATGTTGAGATCAACATGAGCAAGTCATGTGAACATCAAGTTGTTTTTTTTTAAATGTTTCAACACCATAATCAGTTCTCTTGTATAACCCACGTCTGCTTATAAATATCAATGTCTGCCTCCTTTTCTTCAAACATCAACAAAGTTTTATACTCAAATACAAAAGGCCAAAGCCAAAGCCAAATTACTACATATTGTAATGTTTTTTACATCACTGGGATGAGAGATGGTGATTTTGGCAGTAAGAAGTTTCAATTATGTAACTTCCTTCTTTGAGACAGACAGAATTAATTAAAGGGAATGGTTGATTACAAAAACACCCTACATTCATTCATAAAAGCATTATATCATATTGGAAGAATTCTTCATGAATTAGTCAAGAGCTGGCAAATCTATTAGAAGTGATCCATTTGTATAGATGTGAGTTCATAAGTTAGGTTGGATGCCAGACATTTAGATCTGCAAAGCCATGTGGGGAATTGAAATTTCTGAAAACCAATTCTGATTGCTAATTAATTTTTCAGTAATAGGGGATTTTAAAAAAATCTAATGAAATGGCAAACAAAGGACTTATGTAAATGAATAATAAATAGCCAATCACTTCATCTTTGTCTGCTCCGGAGTTCTTTTGAAATTTTTGTGGAATACCGTTGCATGTCCCTGCAAGCTATTTTCATTTCATTTTGTTGACCATTTCCTGCACTGTAAAGAACACTAAACTATATATGAAAGGGCATATGATTTCAAATTTAAGGCCCCAATCCTGCAAAGAGTTGTGAATGTGCTTAAGAGCACAATCATTGATTTCAATTAGACTACTCAGAGTGTGTAAAGTTAGGCCTGTGCATAACCCTTTGCAGAATTGTGACTAATTTTATTTCTGTAAATTGGATATCACTTTTTAAAAAGCTCATGATATTAATGCTGCAAAGAAAAATATTTCAGTGCTTGGACAAAGTTTAGTGGGCAATTTTTATTTTGATCCCAGGATGAACCAATAAGGAAACACAAGTTATTTTACATGTAAGTGGGAGTTTTCTTCTGCAACTATATTGAATTGTAATTAGAAGGGTGCATTTCAAATCTAATGTAACAAATAAGTGATTTTACACTTCAGCTATTGTTACTTCTCCCCCAGCCAATTATACAGGTTTACACAACATTATAATTTTTCTATCCTTCCCAGCATTGCCAAAATGCAAGAGCACACATAAAAAAACCATAGTCAAGCCTAAAAACGCATGAGATGAGAGAGAGGTTTCATAGAACACTAGGACTGGAAGGGACCTCAAGAGGTCATCGAGTGCAGCTCCCCTGCCCTCATGGCAGGACCAAGTAGTGTCTAGACAATTCCTGACAGACATTTATCTAACCTGGTCTTAAATATCTCCAGAGATGGAGATTCCACAACCTTCCTAGGCAATTTATTCCAGTGTTTGACCACCCTGACATTTAGGAACTTTTTCCTAATGTCCAACCTAAACCTCCCTTGTTGCAGTGTAAGCCCATTGCTTCTTGTTCTATCCTCAGAGGCCAAGAAGAACAAGTTTTCTCCCTCCTCCTTCTGACACCCTTTTAGATATCTGAAAGCAGCTACCATGTCCCTCCTCAATCTTCTCTTTTCCAAACTAAACAAGCCCAATTCTTTCAGCCTTCATTCATAGGTCATGTTCTCTAAACCTCTGATCAATTCTTGCTGCTCTTCTCTGGACCCTCTCCAATTTCTCCACATCTTTCATGAAATGCGGTGTCCAGAACAGGACACAATACTTCAACTGAGGCCCAACCAGCGCCTAACCTTTCTATGTATTTTCCTTCTAGTTTTTCGGCCATTAAGCTATAGCCAAGTCATGTTCTCCAGCTTCACTCCATAACACGAAGACTTTAAAATTTAAGCTTACCTAGTCACTTTAGTCCAAGACCTGGAGCTTTAAGAAACATTAGTTATCTCATGACATGTGATAATATTATGAGCTGGCATTGGCAACACTGCTTTCCAGAATGGATGTAAACAGAAATTTTGGAATATACTAGGGAGAATTGTTTGTTTCAGAAGACAGAGAAAGTAACCCAGGGAACTGCCAGCAAAGAATTTATTTTAACAGCATTGTGAACCTAAAGTTGAAGGCAATTTGGGCAAAGGTGATCATGAAATGATTACATGAAGGAAAAAGATGACCAAGAGTTGCAGAATAAGGACAACAGCCTTTTTTTAAAAAAACAGGCCTTCCAAACTCAGAGAAGTGGTTAGGCATGGACCCTAGGAATAAAATCTAAAGGAAAAAAAGTTCAGGAGAGTTCTCAGATACACTGAATGGTAAAACAGCAAACAGCTCCTAGCAAAAGTGCTTGAAGTACCCTGTATCTGTGGATGCAGATACCTCTGGGCATAAAAGTGGATATCCAGGGAGCTACAGGGCTCCACCAGCAACCACAGCAGCATTTCAGCCCACCACAGGATCCACTATGCAGCCTGGGGCAGCTTCTCTGGCATGGCTGTACTTACTCCAGCCCTGTTCACCTGGACAGGCACCAGGCTCACTGGCAGCTGTCCCTGTTCATGCTCGTGTCTTCAGGAAGGTCACAGGCTGCAAGCAAGTAGTAGTAAGCTTAAGGGGCAAAAAACAGTACATTTCTATCTTTTTATGGAATTGTACCTAATTTTCTGTATCACTAAGGTAACACAAAGACTAAGATTTTTTCAAAGGGGTTAAGTGATACCTATCCCCTACAAATCAGACTCTAAAAAAATCTTAAGTTGGACACACAAACTCAAAAATCTTTGAGTAACTTGGCCCTGAAAGAATTTAAAGGGCAGGAACAGGGGCTTCCCACGAACGGTCCTCATGTATAGTGGCAAACATCCTCCCCAACCTCAGAAAAATAATACTATTTACAACCCAAATACCATCAGTTCTACAGACCTAAATTAATTACTGTGCCAAAAAGCTTCCAAATGTCCGCTGAGTTATTATACTCACTCAGCTAAATTATACCAGTAAGGAAAAAAAGGTAGGCTCATTGTAGGTTGTATATACTAACAGGGCTCATGCAATAATTACACCAATCATTCATCTTAAGCTATTAGCTTTTTAGTTACTGCAAATATGAATTGGTTAATTCCTCGATTTAAACTAGCTTTATTATAACCTTACTGCTTTTTTTCCCTCCAAATTGTTCGTGCTTCCTTCAAGTGTTAGAAATGACTTAACTATTCCTTAACCATTAGTTGTTCATGCTCTTAAATAAATATTGTAAAAATCCACACTGGCTTCCTCTGAAATGGTGACAAGGTAAAAACACCACCTTAATGGAAAGGACTTCAATTAAACATTTGACACAACTGATGAAAACCCTACTACAGTAAACCCCGGATATAATGGCCCAGTGTGAGGGGGGAAGGTTGTCTGCTAGTATATTACATGAGAGGGTTTACTGTCCCCCAGCCCTGTGAGGCTCCCCCAGCTCCAGTCCCTCCCCCCAAAAGAGAAGCTAGAGCTGCTTCGCCATATGTGGCTGGAGGGGCCACTGCATGGCCTGAAGTAGCCACTGCCAGAGGCGCCATGTACACGAGTACCAGTCTGCCTGTGGCCCCACCCCTTGTGGGAGGAGCGCATGGCAGGTCTGGCAGAGGAGGTGGCAGCTCCTCCAGGCTGCACCCATCAGCAAGTCTCAGCTTTTCTTTGGTTGGCATGGATGATTTTACATACCCCAGCAGACTTCAGGAACAATGGGCAATGTTCATTGTTCCTGAAATCTGCCAAATCGGGGTCCATAAAATTGAGGGTTTATTGTTTAATTACATCTTGCCCAATCCAAAGAAAAAAGCAGCAGCCCCCCATAAACTACTAAATACCATACGCTCAGAGAGATAGCCATGTTAGTCTGTATCTTCACAAAACCAAAAAGCAGTCCTATGACACCTTAAAGACTAACAATATTATTTATTAGGTGATGAGCTTTCATGGGACAGACCCACTTCTTCAGGTCCGTTTGGAAACTAAATGACTTCCCCTCACAGACTCTAAAAAAAACACTTCAACTCATCTGAGAAGCTAATTTAGCCCCTTGTCACAGGCATAAATAAAGGAGGCGAAATTTTGAAGTAATAATTCAACCTGAATAGTTTCTTGAAAATTCTCTGTGAAAACTAAACTGAATGAGGCAGACAGAAACCCTTTCTCCAAAATGTATCCTTCACAGTTTCAGAGCAATGGGGTTCTCCCTCAAAACAGTTTTTGTTGACATTTTCCAGACAGCACGTGCTGTTCTGGTATGCCATTTAAACCGTTAAATTTCTGGCACTGTGATAAATAAATATGGTCTCCTGGAAACTTGCTTCTTGGAACAAAAAATAGGTAGCAGATTAAAAATAATGTAAATCCACACAAATTCTATAAAGGAATCGAAGTATTAACCAGATACCATAGTTTAAAATAAGCCTGTGATAGCATTACTAAGCAAAGTAATTCAATCTGTCCTGTCTTGCACGTGACTAGAGACTCCTTAAGACAGGGTTGTCTAAAAGCAATTGATCGCGAAAGTCTCCTGTCCCCTCCCCCCGCCACAGCTAGGCACCCTACTCCCAACCTCCCCCAAACTCCTGGTGACTCACCAGAGCCATGCTGCCCCACAGCTCAAATAAGCCACAGGAGGAGCAGCCTCTGCAGCTGCCATCACATTTGTCCCACCAAGTGGCAGGGCACAAGCATGGAGGGCAGAGGTGTGTGCAGCTCCAGTGAACTGCTTCACCACACCACGCTGTCCAGTTTGCCACATGTAGTGAACAGACAGCGTATTGGACACTACAGCCTTAAGACCATAGTGCAGTTCATTTAAATGATATAAAAAACTTCCAGGAAAATAATCAGTAGAAATAACTACAATCTCAAGATGCTATCGAAAACATTAAGTCTCAACACCACAGTAAAATGATTTAGACATTTTACTGATTGGTAAACTGAAGCCACAGAACTTGAGTGTCCAAAACTCCTCATCCACTGTTCTAATTGGTAAACCACACTTCCACTTCCACTTCACACTTCCAGTTTACAAAATAATTTTAACTTCTTTGCCCAGCTCTTTCCCCCGAAAGCCTGCCTAATAAATGCTGAGATCATTTTCAAGCAGAAATGTAACAAGGTTACTTACTTAACGTCTTTTAAAAGGCTTCTTTTGGTTATGGACAGCTTTCAGCATCCTCAGAACCACTTCCCCTTATGAGAGCATACAAGACTGAATTGCAACAGACAAGATCCCTAACTAAAACTTGTTATGGAGTGAAGAGAGCTGGCAAAATTCTGTCTGGGTTTAGAACAGAATAGTTTTACTCTGGAACTTAGTTTCCTCATTCTCTATTTCTAGAAAGATCCAGATGGCAGCCACCATCTTCCTCCTTCTTGTGCCAAAGCTATTTCCTACTATGCTGGCTAGCATTTATCATGGCCCGATACTGAGATTTTTCCCTCATTCAAGGGTGAGGCTTAAGCTTACAGTAGATTATCATCTTGAATGCTTTCCAGCTCCTGTCTTGTGCTGTTTATCTTATTCAGCTTTTCTTTTGGGGATAAGATTTCATCCTTGTCTGGGTTATAATTCCTTTTCCTAAATAGTGCGTTTTGCGAAGCTTAGCCTGAAAAGAAGGCTTCAAGGCCTATGTGTTTTCACTGGCTAGGTCTATAGTTGGGAAATAGGTCAATTCAGATATGTAATTCTAGCTCTGGCATTTGCACAGCTAGAACAGACACATCAGAATTGACTTATTTCACTAGTCTAGACCTAGCCTCTATATTCTCCGTTAACATCCCTTAATCCACGTGATCGGGGTTTGACTGCTGACCCCTGAGAGCTTGATTTTGCCACATGTTTACCTGACAGACATAATAGAACTCCAGAAGCCTGACCTTGACTGAGTAGATCTTCCTAAAGTACAGAAATAACCACTGAGAAACCCCAGAACCTCCACCTGACAGTCAGAAAGAATGCCAGACTCCTTGACGTAAGATTCAATTAGCAGCTGAGAATACAAGCAGGGACTCCACAACTTTTCTTCCTTGAGTCAGAGAAGGCTAAGTGGCAATTAGATGAGTATTTAGACTTAGCTTGCAAGACATCCTTAATCAACTTAGATGCTAGGTCTCAAATGCTGACCTCTGATGTCTTAGGAGAAGTCTCTCACTCTATGGGACTTCGGAAAACTATCCAAAGTCTAACACTTTCTCAAACCAAATCGTGGCAGAGCTCATTTTTTGCAGCACATGGACAATCTTCATATTCCATTTTAACTGACTCTGCCATGCTGGAGAAGGGAATCAGCAGCGGGATCCTTACAGAGAATAACTGGGAGAGGGGAAAAGGAGAAGAGGGAGAGGATAAGTACGTGACTTCTGCATAAGGAAAAGGAGTTGGGGGGGGGAGAATACCCCTTCTCCAAAATTTGGCTTCAAAAGTCTAGGATGACAAAGAAATAACATGGTTCTCTGCATCCAGGCAGAAAATCTGGAGAAAGGACTGAGCAGGCAAAACTAAAAACTGTATCTCTGACAAAAGGGAATTGTTAAGAGCTTTAAAGAGTTTTTAAATGAACATGCCAGAAAAGTAGTAAATTTGGAAGAAACAAAGTTAAGTGGATTTCCTAGAAAACACCCCAGGGAGGGAACATTAATTCCCCATCTCTGGGCTAAACCTATGGAAGTGTCCGTCCCCTTGTGGAGAAAAGAAAGGTTACTCACCGTAGTAACGGTGGTTCTTCGAGATGTGTCCCTGTGGGTGCTCCACATTAGGTGTCAGGCTCGCCTGGCGCCGCAGATCGGATCTTCCAAGCAGTTTCTACCGGACCGCGCATACGCCGGCACGCGCCGCTCCCTTGCGCGCTCCTGGCCACGTGCACGATCCGGTCCCCGCCAGTTCCTTGACCAACCGCCTCGGATGCTCCTGCAAAACACTAAACAGAGATCCGAAGCAGGGCGGATGGGCGGGTAGTGGAGCACCCACGGGGACACATCTCGAAGCACCACCGTTACTACGGTGAGTAACCTCTCTTTCTTCTTCGAGTGTCCCCGTGGGTGCTCCACATTAGGTGACTACCCAGCAGTAACCCAAGATAGGAGGTGGGTAATCGGATCATGTGCAGCTTGTCCCCGAGAGGACCGCTGTCGAGAGACGGGTATCCTCTTGGAATACCCTGTGAAGGGCGTAATGTTTGGCGAAGGTGTCATAGGATGACCAGGTCGCCGCTCTGCAAATGTCTTTTAGCACAACGCCCTTGAAAAAGGCTGTTGATGCCGCCACCGCCCGAGTGGAATGAGCCCTGGGCGTGGCCAGTAAAGGAGTCTTTTTGAGTTCGTAGCACATTTTTATGCAGGATATGATGTGCTTCGAGATTCTCTGCGAAGAGAGACGACCTCCTTCCGATTTGGGAGCGAGAGAGACTAGGAGTCTATCCGTTTTCCGGAAGGACTTGGTCCTGTCTATACAGAAGGCTAGCGCCCTCCTCACGTCCAGGAGGTGTAGGTGCGCCTCTTTGTTAGAGTTATGAGGCTTTGGATAAAACGAGGGTAAAACAATAGGTTCGTTAATGTGAAACTCTGAAGAACCTTTGGGAACAAAGGCTGGATGCAGCCGTATGGTTACCGCCTCCTTGGAAAAAACAGTGCAGGGTGGCGTTGCCATAACTGCCGCAAGCTTGCTCACCCTGCGAGCTGACGTGATTGCGAGAAGAAAGGTCGTCTTTATCGTAGGGAGGCGGAGGGAAACCGTGGCCAAAGGCTCGAACGGTGGTCCCGTTGGCACATTAAGCCCCAGGTCCAAGTTCCACGAAGGTGGAAGCGGTTTCCGAGGGGGGTATAGGTTTACCAACCCTTTGAGGAACCTGGTAACCATGCGATGGGCGAACACCGTGTGCCCTTCCTCTTCGTGTCAGAACGCCGAAATGGCGGCAAGGTGGACCTTTAACGAGGATAGTGAGAGTCCTCCTCTCCTGAGGTCCAGTAAATACTCTAATATTACAGGTATAGGCACCGAAAGGGGGGCTAGCTGTTTGGTAGAACACCATGCCGTGAAGCGAGTCCATTTCTGCTTGTAGGTCTTCCTGGTGGAAGTCCTCCTGCTACTTTCTAGGACTTGTTGCACTTCCTCCGTACATGTACTCTCTAGGGAGCTGAGCCATGGATTAACCACGCTTGTAGTCGCAGGCCTTGGGGGTGCGGATGCACTATGGACCCCTGGGCTTGCGTGAGCAGATCCGGCGCCACCGGAAGCGGCATCGGTGGATGGTCCAACATGCGCAAGAGTAGGGGGAACCATTGCTGTCGATCCCACGTTGGGACTATCAGGATTATTCGTGCTCCTTCCCTCCTGGCTTTCTGTAAGACTTTGTGGATCAGCACTGTGGGAGGAAAAGCGTAAAGCAGGGGGCCCCTCCACGAGATCGCGAATGCATCCCCCAGGGAACCCCGTCCCAGTCCTGCCCTGGAGCAGAATCGTGGGCACTTCTTGTTGTGTTGAGTGGCAAACAGGTCTATCTGGGAAAAACCCCATGCATGCAAAATCGGTCGTAGCAGATCGGGACGGATCTGCCACTCGTGCGCGAGTGCAAAACGCCTGCTCAGCTGGTCTGCCTTCACATTGTGAGCGCCTGGTAAGTACGAGGCTTTCAAGGTTATATTGTTGGTGATGCACCAGTTCCACAACCGGACTGCTTCTGCACATAAGGCACGGGACCGAGCTCCTCCTTGCCGATTTATATAAAACATGGTGGAGGTATTGTCTGTACTGATCCCGACTACTTTGCCTTGTATACGGTCTCGAAAGTGTCTGCAGGCATTGAACACTGCTCTGAGCTCCAGTATATTTATATGCAGTGACTGCTCCGTGGAGGACCACAGCCCTTGAGTCACCTCTTTGCCCATGTGTGCTCCCCACCCTATGAGGGAGGCATCTGTAGTAAGAAAAACTGATATTTGTGGTTGGTGGAAGGGTACCCCTGCTAGCAAGTTCTTGGGGTTTACCCACCATTGCAGGGATTTGCGCACCTCTTCTGTGGGCGACACCACCCTGTGAACGGTATGTGCTGCCGGTTTGTATACACTCGCCAGCCAGTGCTGCATGCTGCGCATGTGTAACCTGGCGTTCTGTACTACGAACGTCACCGCTGCCATGTGGCCCAGCAGCTGTACGCACGTCAGGACTGGCACTGTAGGGCTGAAGGTGATGACCTGCACGAGGGAGCCGATGGCCCGAAAGCAAGTCTCTGGTAGATACACTCTCGCTGTAATAGAATTTATGCGTGCCCCTATGAACTCTATGTCCTGTATGGGGTCTATCTTTCATTTTGCCAGATTGATAACCAGGCTGAGCGAAGAGAACGTGCCTGCTGTGATGCATATCATGCGTAGTACCTCCTCCTTCGAGGCCCCTTTGAGTAGGCAGTCGTCCAGATACGGTAATATAAATACCCCGTCTGTGCAGGTAGGCTGACACCACTGCCAAGGTCTTGGTGAAGACTCTGGGGGCCGAGGAGAGGCCAAACGGTAGGACCTTGTATTGAAAATGTTCTTTGCCTACCATGAACCGGAGGAATTGTCGGTGAGCCGGATGGATAGTTATGTGAAAATACGCATCTTGTAAGTCGAGGGCTGCGAAGCAATCTCCATCATCCAGTGCCGTAAGGATGGAGGCGATTGTGATCATCCGAAAGCGTTGCTTGCGCAGGTACCGGTTGAGGCCTCGAAGATCTAAGATGGGCCTCCAGCCTCCTGTCTTTCTCCGTGAGGAAGTACCTCGAGTAGAACCCTTTTCCTTACAGTTGCTCCGGCACTCTTTCCACTGCCCGTATGAGCATGAGATGGTCTACCTCCTGCTTGAGCCTCGCTACATGGGAGGCCTCCTGGAGGTGGGGCCTGGGTGGAAGTCATGGCGGTGGGAGCGACTGGAAGGGGATGGTGTACCCCGTGGCTATGATCTCCAGCACCCATTTGTCTGTGATGATCCTTTGCCACTGGTCGTAGAATGGTCGGAGGCGATGGTGGAATAAGCGCTTCGGATGACCTTGTGCGATGGTAATGATGGCGCAGCCCTGGATCTGTGTGTCAAACTTGTGGCCTTTGGCCCTGCCCTGAGGACGCACGGCTCTGTTGGGAACGTCGCCTGGGAGTTCTGTACTGCTGGTGCTGTTGATGTCGCCCTTGCTCGTAACCTCTGTGGTACTGGGGACGCTGTTGCTGGTACTGGTACCGTCTTTGTTGAGGGTAGTACTTTTTCTTTCTGTATGGAGGGGTGTAAATCCCCAGGGTTCTAAGTGTGGCTCTTGAACCTTTACTGGAATGAAGGACCGAGTCAATTGATTCAGCAAACAGCTTCTGCGAGTCGAAGGGAAGATCAACTATCTTTGCCTGCAGATCCCTCGGCATACCCGAAGTCTGGAGCCAGGACTCCCTTCGCATCACCACTGCCATAGCTGTGGAGCGTGCTGCTGTGTCCGCAACGTCCGGGGCGATCTGAACTCCCGTCCTCAAGGCCGCGTAGCCTTCTTGCACGATGGCCTTGAGCACCGGTTTCTTGTCCTCTGGAAGCGAGTCCATGAGGGAGGTTAACCTAGTGTAGTTGTCGAAATTATGGTTCGCTAAATGCGCTGCGTAATTTGCCATTCACAACAGTAGAGTGGAGGAGGAGTAGACCTTTCTGCCGAACAGCTCTAGCTTTTTGGCATCTTTGTCTGTTCCCCCTGTCTTGAATTGAGATTCCTTTGATCTTTGTTGCGACAACTCCACCACCAAGGAATTTGGTTGTGGGTGGCTGAACAGGAACTCCATGCCCTTCACCGGCACGAAGTATTTCTTATCCGCTCTCTTGTGGACAGGCGGAATAGTCGCAGGGGTCTGCCGTATCATAGTGGCGGACTCCAAGATTGCTTCATCAAGTGGTATTGCTATTTTGGAGGAGGCCGGAGGTCTCAGATTTTTGAGGAGCTTATGGTGTTTCTCTTGCACCTCTGCTGTCTGGATGCCTTGCATGAAGGCCACCCTCTTAAACAGTTCTTGAAACTGTTTGAGATCGTCCGGAGGATGGACGTCCCCCGGGGCCGTAGCCTCGTCCGGGGAGGAGAGCGAGGAAACACTAGGGTATGCCTCTCTGGACCCTTCCGGTTCCTGTTGGTGATGGTACATCTGCTCGCTGGAAGCTTGCAAGGGAAAATCTCGGGGTTCCATAACCAGTTCCCCCTGAGATACTTGAGCCTCTGTCCCCGTTCATGATTGCCCTCGGGGATACGGGACCGTCTGTGGGGATCTTTCCCTGGTAGATTGCTGGTGGTGTCTATGCCCCGCGTGATAGGGGCGACCATGGCAGCATGGGCACTGTTCTTGGGAAGGTGACCTAGACCACTCCCTTGCTGCATACCCTCTGCGTCTGGGGGAGCGAGATCGTCGAGAGACCTGGGACACTGGAGAGAGCGATTTGTGATAGTACTCCAGCGGCTCAAACCCCAGGAAGGGTGAAGGTGGTCCCAGCCAGGGCGAAGCTGGTTGTAAAAATGGAGATGGGGGCTCCGGGTAGGCTCGGGGGGACCCCTGCCTTCTGGTTGGAGTCTGCAGCATAAGCGGAGGGCTGAGAGAAAGCAACTCTGCAGCCCTGTCTGGAGAGGGGCTGCGGTGCCTTGTTTTGTGTGCAGCCTTCCCCCTCCCTTGAGGGGGTAGCTCCGCCCCCTGACGTGTAGGGGATCTCGGCCCCGTCCGCGCCGTGCTCGGCACGCTCATGGGCGGTGCCGCATGGGCGGTGTCCTCCGGTGCCTGCAGGCTGCGTGCCTGCGCGCTCTGCACTGCCGGTTCCCCGGGGGTCAGTGCCGCTGCTTGCGGTGCCACCGGTACCGGTGCTTGTTTAGCCGCCGCCCTGCCTGTGGTGCGGGGCGGCTGTTTGATTATCGGAGATTGAGCCGCCCCCACGTGGCTCTCCGTGCCGCTGCCGATCAGCTGTTGCTGCAGCTGGGGGCTGTGCGCTCCTCCCGTCCCGCTCGCTGTTGCTGCCGGCAGGGATCGGGCTGGGGAGACTTTCCTCCGTTTTTGCGCTGATGGGGTCAGGGAGGCGGCTTTCCTTTTATGGGCCCCGGAGGGTCCCTCCTGCTGCGGCCGCTCCGGCACGTCTGGCTGGAGGGCCTTGTCGAACAGCAGCATTTTAAGCCGCATCTCCCTGTCCTTCCTTGCTCTGGCTGTTAATTTTGCACAGAAGGAGCATTTCTGTGTGACATGGGACTCCCCCAGGCACCTTATGCAGAGACTGTGCCCATCAGATGCTGGCATTGCCTCTCAGCAGGACTCACATTTCTTGAATGCTGAAGAGGACATTGTTGGTGAGTCTTTCAGTTGTTAATGGGGTACTTAGCACCTTCTCTGTGCTGTTTTCTCCCTCTCCGATAGCCTGCCGCGGCAGGAGGGCCAATGGTCCTAGGCTCCTGGCCTCCGGTGCTCCGCTTGTTACTAGGACTGGACTGAATGCTGTCCTGCTTGTTGTTTCTTTTTTTTTTTTGAAAATAACAATTGGCTAACTTAACAGTAGCCTAAGAACTTGAAAACTTTAAAGAAAAACAGTTAAAACCATTGAATACGCTAACTTGGCCGTAGCCTAGTCGGATTCCGTCTGCAGCCGACGGCGGTTAAGAGGAACTGGCGGGGACCGGATCGCGCATGTGGCCAGGAGCGCGCAAGGGAGCGGCGCGCACCGGCGTATGCGCGGTCCGGCAGAAACTGCTTGGAAGATCCGATCTGCGGCGCCAGGCGAGCCCGACACCTAATGTGGAGCACCCACGGGGACACTCGAAGATCTGGACACCTCTTCCTGATCTCTAAGGAAGAAAGACCTAAATTGCATAAAAGGAGAGGAAAAAAAAAAAAAATCAGATTCGTGGATGTGCTACTCCTGAGCAAAAATATTCATGTATCAGTAACCACTGGAAAACCTTTGGTGGGGTCTGAAGGACTGTTCACCTGTTGGACGTAGGGTAGGCTCTGATAAGCTTAGTTGCATGTGTGTAACTTTTGATTGTTTTCTCCAAAATTCTTGTACTTTAAGAATAAATGTGATTGTTTAGAAAGAACCATGTGGTTACCTATTCAGGGGCAATTACACTGTTTAGTGTTTGAGAAAAAGTCAAACAGGAATGCTAAGGCACTCTGTTTTGCTGGGGAATTCACAGTACAGGCAGGGAACTCTGCAACAAGGAAACTCCCAAAATGGGTTGGGGATCGAGGAAAGAAAGAGAGAGAGATGGATGCACTTCTCTCTCCAAGATAGGTGATGGCTGGGGAGCTGGAAGCCTCAGAGAAGAGATAGATGTGCTTGTGCCCTGAACTGTGAAAACGGCAGTTATGCTGTTTTTATACATTAGCTTTATGCGTACTAGAACTGGAACTCAAAACTCCCCTCTCCAAATGTAGATGTAACCTAAAATACCTGTCTACACAGCTGCCCTGTTTGGGCTATGTGGGTATGCATTGTATCACACTCTTGCACTCCACTGTACAGACAATGATAATGCCAACTACAAGGTACATAGTTCTCTTTATCATCGTCTTCTTTAAACAAGATTATGGGATTGCAAACTAAGTATCTTTTAGTTTGCATCCTCAGCATCTACACAGGGGAATTACAGAGAGGCAATCTAGTATGCACCGCAATTCGTACCCCTACAGTCTGAATTGTGGGACTGTGTAAACAAACTTAAGATTCAAGTGCTACCTTATATTCTGCAAAAATGAATCTGGAACCTGCATAGGAGGAACAACAGTGACATCCAGTGGATATTAAAAAAAAAATTTCCAAACACCTGTGATGAGCATAATTGTTAAGAGAAGGAACTGTATGTTAAATAATTGTTATTTCTTCAAATAGTTCTGAAGTGTACTACGCAGAACCAAATATATTTTAGTGTTTGCTGTCCACCACAAAAGGTCAATACTGTTTAAAAATTGTAACCTTACATTAACTTAATGAGGTCTTTAAGATTCTGAAGTTTCTGGAAAACACATACCCTTCCAGTATATATACACACCCATTTGACTGCAGAAATAGCTATTCAAATATATGCACACAGATGAGACCTTATTCCAGTGACTTTATTATAATTGTCATTTTTATAAATACAGGTGACTTGATTTGCAAATAAACACCATGAAACACCATGTTCAGTTCACTAAGATTCATGGAGTCAAAAACCACAAACATTTGGAAAGATGTTAAATATTAATGAAAAATGTGCGTGTTAATGGCAGACACCACAATTTTTACAATTATTTTTCATTCCAAAAATTTTTTTTACTTTAATTTTTTACTTTTTTTACTGTTAATTAACTATTTATTATTTTTACAATTATTATTCATTCCAAAATTTTTTTTCTTTAGTTTTTTTTTTTACTTTTTTAATTTTTTAAATTTTACTTTAAATTTTTTCCCTATTTTTGGTTTCAAGGGCTTCAGTCATCCAACCAGGCAGCTAAAAAAAAAAAAAATGCTGCGTGCAACTTGGAGGATAAACCACACAACAGAATAAAGGGTAGCAAACAGTCAACCAAAACAGTTCACAAACAAACCAGTCTGAAGCTACATCTACACTACAAGATAATACTGAGGTTAAGAATTTGAATTTACTAGAAGCAGAATTTACGAATTTGAATTTAAGGGTCCACAAACCTTCTGGAAATTCAACCCTCCATTTTGCTGTGTCAAGTTTCTGCATCCTCATTGCCTTATCCAAGTTCGACTACGTGAGCAATGCATTGTAGGTACCTATCCCACAGTGCCTTAGCCCCAGTTGCTTGTGGCTGTTAGATGTCACTATCACAGAATGCAAAGTACTGTCCCAGAATTCAGAGCACCCAGTAATCGCACAAGAACGAATGGGGACAGTGCTAGTGCAGTCATGGACCCTCAAATGCTTCAAGTCATTACACACACATTGTAAAGCAACTTCACAGGCTGGCGTGCAATTTTTGCGTCAATTACAAAGTGAGATGATGATTCACTATTATGAAGAGGATGATAAAAGTTTTGAAGAGGAAATCTTTCCACTGTGGTCCAAGAACTCAACTGCTGGCTGCCCTGAATGCACTGTTGACACTGGAGCAGTTGTTTTGGACTCATGAGACCAGCACACACTGGTGGGACCACATTTTGGAGTCCTGGAATGAGGAGCAGTGGCTGCAGAATTTTCGCATGCACAAATCCACTTTTATGGAACTTTGTGACGTGCTGGGACCCACTCTGAAGTGCAGCAACACATGAATGAGGCTGGCTTTAACAGTTCAGAAGCAAGTGGCAATCACTCTGTGGAAAACTGCAATGCCCAACAGTTACTGGCCAGTGACAAATCAATTCACAGTAGACAGATCTACAGCGGGGGCCATGGTGATACAGTTAGCCAATGCAATCTGTCAGCATCTCTTCAGGAAGACTGTGATCCTGGGAGATGCACAGGCCATAGTAGATGGCTTTGCTGGCCAGGGGTTTCCTAACTGTGGTGTGGCAACAGATGACACACACATCTGCTTTATGGCCTTGGCCCACCTGGCTTCTGAGTATATGAACAGAAAGGGGTACTTCTCCATGGTATTGCAGGTGTTGATAGATCACAAAGGTCGTTTCACAGACATCAACATGGGATGGTCCACGACACATGCATCTTCAGAAATTCTGGGCTGTACTGAAAGCTCATGGATGCGACTTTTTTCCCCAGACCAGAAAAAAATCAAGATTGGCGACATGCAAATGCCTATTGTAATATTGGGAAACTCTGCTTACACTCTGCTCCCTGGACTTATGAAACTCTACACATGAGCCCCGGACCACAGCAAGGAAAACTTCAAAGACTAAACAAGTGCAAAATGGCAGTTGAATGTGCCTTTGGCCATTTAAAAGCAAGGTTCAGATGCCTATTGACCTGTTTGGACCTTTATGAAACTAATGTCCCCACTGGGATTACAGCATGCATGATTATGCATAATGTTTGTGAATCCAGGCAACATTCTTTCCTGAATGCCTGGAATATCAAGGGTAAGGCCAGAGGCAGGGCTTACTTGCAGCTGCCTACACCGCCATTCACCAATAACTACGTGGAGGTAGCAGCAATCAAGGACATTTAAAAAAATAGCTTCATGAATGACCTTCCATGCATTTATGGTGATGTATTTCTCTGCTGTAATAACAGCCAACCTCGACTCAAACTCATTTGTGCTCTCTGCCAAATGCAAAACAATAAATCAGATTGTCTTACACAAATGCTTTTACTTGGAGGGAGGGAGTTAAGTTGCAGGCAGAAGAATGGATGTGGAGGGAGGGTTATTTTCCCTAAAAAAAAGGCAGCTGTGCTATCAGCCCTCCCCACCCCATACCCAGGAGCCTCTGCCATGACTCCTCTGTGGACCTTGGTGTAGCGGTGAGCAGTTGTGCTATCCCCACCCACACCCTGTTCCCAGCAATGATTTGTGCATCCTACTGCTCATGCATGCCAAATAACAACAATAATCACAATCACACAGAGTTCACACGAATAAGTTTATTTTGGGTGGAAGAGAGGTTTAAGCAGCAGGGGAAAGAAACATGGCCAAGCTTGGCTGAATAGTATTTTGCAGTGGCCCTTGGGGCTGTAACGACAGGCTGCCCTTTCCCTGCCTCCCCATGTTTGGGGACCACAACCACAGGGGTGAGCAACCTGTCTTCAGGGGACTCCCAACTGCTGCATTGGGAGCCCCTCTGCAGTTCCAGCATGGGGTGCAGGACCTCCATTTGGTTCCTCACTGCTGTTATGAGCTTTGCTACATTTTCCACCTGCTTTGCTGCTGGCTCTCTCTGGAAATGAAGCATACTCTGCTGCCACTCTACTGTACTGTGACCTAACTCTACTGTCTCCCTTTTCACATCACTGGTTTCTGCTTCACACCAGTGCATGTGCTGCAAGATCAGATCCTGCTTGCACCTTTTGCGCTTCCTCAGCCTGTCTCCCACGCTGGGCATGACAGCTAGAAAGTGAAAATCACAATTCACACTAAGCCCTTACCCATGGATTGAATGGTCTCTGTCCCTACTATCAGGGAAAGTTTCTTTCTGCAAGACCCTTAAGGCTTATTAAGGATGGCATTCAAGATATGCATTGCACAAGCCATCATTTGCCACCATTTATCCGGGTAAGCTACTGGCCACTTTAAGCAGCGGCAAAGTACTATAAAAAAGGGTAAGCCATCTGTTGTGTGTTCCACCCCCCCAGCTCCAGGACAACTTTTTTCACCTATTTATGGAGCAATCCTCCACAAGTAGCAAGGACTGCAGCGATCAGCAGCCACATGGCAAAGGGGAAAGGTTCCATTCTAGCCACATGGATGACTGGGAGTGGAGGGACCCCTGCAAATGGGGGGGAAAAAAAAAGCCAGAAGAGGGTTTCCAGCCATCTGCCAGGTTGGGTAAAAAAAAGGTTTCTTGGCAGTCACCAGAGCAGCCCTCATCAGGGAAAAAAAGGCCATGTACAGGAGGGGAATCTCACCTGTGCTGCACACGCTGGTTTGCGTTAACAGGGTCTGCAGAGCTCGGCAGTCACATCGTGAGGGGGTAGGGTGGGAAAGGGTTTAATTCCAGCCACATGGACAGCTGGGTGCGGAGGGATCCCTGTAAACTGGGGGGAAAAAATATGCAGGGCTGGGGGAAGGGAAATGGGAGGGGAGAAAGCCCAGAGAGCCCACCACGCACATGGAGGGGGAGAGACATAGCGCGCACCAGCCACATAGTGCAGCAATGCACTCCAGGGAAATGTAAAAGGTCAGGAAGCATTGCAAAAAAATTCAGTCCAAATTCCCATGGTTGTTTAGGTTGTGAAAGAAGACGTCACCATCCTAAAACTAACAGATATCAACAAAGAGCTACTTATCCTGTGTGACCACAAGCCTGGAAAATTTGCCAAAATGCTGTGTGGTGCCATGATACCCAATCGCTATCTAGTTGCCTGGCATGGCAAGGTGTGCTAACATGGAAGCCACAGTAAGTTAGGCCTGCCCAGAAACCTGGGCAAAAAATGCAAGAGTGCCTGGATGAGGCCTTCGAGGAGATCTCCAGAAAGGATAAGCGCTCCATCTGCAGAAATATTAACATGCTGTTTGAGGGGCACAGATGCACAGAAAATCTGTACCCATATTTACACCTATCCCCACCCACAACCCATTTCTAGCATTCAGAAAAAAATACTCACCAGAACAGATGGGTCCCAGAGACTTGGGGACCAGCGTGGGGGGCAGGGCCCAGGGAGACCAGTTCTAGCTCTAGGGTGAAGACATCCAGGCTGTTCGGAAGAACTTCCTTGGGCCCTTGCTGGTTGCCCCAATCCTCCTCTCTATTGGCCTCTTTCTCCTGGCCTTCCAGCTCCACTCAGATCACCCTGGACCCCAGACCAGGGCCTCCACAACTCTTATAATCAATACTGGGCAATATAGTGGGGTCCCCCCTGCAAGAAGCATGTGCAGCTATTCATAATATCAGCAGGTCTGTGGAGATGACCCAGAATAATGTTGGCTTCCCAGACTCTGTGATAGGCCTGCCGGAGTTCTTTCACCTTCAACCAGCATTGCACTGAGTCCCAGGAGTAACCTCTGGTGGTAAACAACTGTGAGATCTTATCATATACGTTTGCGTTTCTCTTGGATACTCAAAGTCTGCTCACCATGATTCCTCTCCCCAGACTGCAAGAAGATCCAAAATCTCCTGATGGGTCCATGCTGATGCTGTCTTGAAAGCCTGAAAACTACTAAGCAGATCGCTACCCTGAATGCTCATGATTGAAGGAGATGGCTACCAGTGCAGTGCAATGCAATGAGTAAAAGAAATTTTTCATTGTGGGTGCCCTTTACATTTCAAGTACTGGATGCTGATGAATTCAAATTAAAATTTGCAGGCTTCCTGTGCACCTGGAGAGCAGCAGCCATACCTGGCGGGTAACCATGTAACTTCGTGGGATACATACGTGACACTTCCAGAGGCTAATAAAATTGATTTTAAAACATGGAGCTTTCAAACTGGCCTTTATTTGAAATTTTAAATTCGAACTTGACACTACACCCAGCCAGTACCAACGATATTATGGTATCAATATTGGTGCTCCCTAAGTCGGACTAAGGGTATTTACAGTGAAGACAGTGACATTTTAATATTGCATTAAACTTCCTTAATTTGAATTTATCTCATAGTGCAGACTTTGCCTGAAAATCATTACTCCAGTACATACATATAGTGAATTCATTCGATTACAAGACAGATCAGTTTATGACTATATCACACATTTAAAAAGTATCTAGATTTGTGTCATCATAATATTTAACCCAACTCAATGTTTACATGTTACAGCAGGAGGAGGCATCCTGAAAGGGAATTCATCTCCATACCTACTGGTACCTAGTCAGTTTCCAGCACCATCCTGAAGAAGGCAGACTGATTAAAAAAGGGAAATCTAGCTTCTTGCTACAATTACACCTGAAGGAGAACGAGATATCCTAGAGGATTGTTTAGGGAATACAGTCTCTTAATTCTGATTCACATTCAGCAGAGGTCAGTATTGAGCCCAGGAGTTACTGCTATAGGAGCTTGTATGTCTAAGTAAAACAGCCTGATGGTCTCAAACTTGTTCCCTAAAGGAAGGACACATCCTTTAACAAAGCATATTGTATGTACATTTTTAAACTTCTGCAGATTTAAAATGCTAGTACTGAATGACATGCATTAAAAACAAAATGGTTCATTGTTCAAATATCCTAAGAAAAGTGACAACTGAAAGACTGATATTTCTGCAGCAACAAACATCATTGTGGTTAGTGCAGTCCAACTACATGACAAAATATATATTGCAGGGGTGTGCAACCAAACTAGTGGGAAGAGCCATTTTTTTCAAATTCAGTTAGGAAAAAAATCAATACTTCAAGGCCAAAATGCATGTGAACATGAGACAATGCTCAAAAAATAGTGTCAAGGTTTTAAACTCATTTTAGGAAGAGGTCTGTCCCCATCATGCCAGAATAAGATGTTTTTGCACAGAGGATCTAGGCCCCATCTACTCCACATGCTTTAAATATATTTGTAGAATTAGTGCTCTAATATAATTGAGTAGTAAGCATGGTTATCGACTCAAGTAAGAAGTGGTAGGAAGTAGTGTTTCCCCAACAGTAGAAGATTCAGTTAGCTAGCAGAACTTATTTTCTTGGAGCTGGTTCAACTCTTTAAGAGCTGTTCAGTTGCAAGGTTATGATGGCATAACCATATGGTCAGTTCA
This sequence comes from Carettochelys insculpta, assembly GCF_033958435.1. Taxonomy (NCBI): domain Eukaryota; kingdom Metazoa; phylum Chordata; order Testudines; family Carettochelyidae; genus Carettochelys; species Carettochelys insculpta. Next base: position 40,737,543 of record NC_134144.1, on the reverse strand, counting down.
CCTATCTAAGCCTTTTTGACATGAGGGACTGGCTTGCTGCCTTCTTAAATTGTGTCAGGGAGATTTCAGTGCTCCATACTGGTCCATCAACTAATCATTGAGATACTTTGTCCTATAAAAGAAGGCAACACAGACTGCATTTGCTAGCGATGCTCCACATGCATATCCTGCGGGCACTGCCAGAGTGAGGGTCTCTGCTCTGCACCCTCCCCCTGCTGTGCAGCAGTAACAGGCCCAGTGGACAATCACTGCTTTGCAGAACCAGCACACCCAGAGCAGGGTGGGGACAGGATGCTGTTGCATGCACAGAGATCCCAGGGCTAAAGCGGAATGGCAGAGACATTGCCAGACTGGCTTGCCTGGAGACATGAGGAGTCACCACACAGCTGATGGGGACAGAGCAGCAAGGCTAAGGGAAGGAAGATTCAGGAGGAGCCCAGCATCAGGTGGGGGGGCAGGAAAATGAACCCGAGAAGGGGGTGGAGACACCCAAACCATGCCATACCTGTCTGGAGCAGGAGACCCCACCCACTGTAGCCCCTGCACCATAGTCCGCTCGAGCCCAGATGGCTCAGCAATAGGGCCAGCCCCCACTGCCACCCCTCCCACTGCCACATGCTGGCCAGTCCCTGCTGACGCCTTACCTGGCTAGACGTGAGATGAGGAGGAGGAAGAATCAGAAGGGCTGGCCAGGCTGGAGATAGCCTCTATTGTTTCAGCAGCAACAGGGCAGGGTCATTATGATGTCAGGAGCTGCAAATGACTCCTTATAAAGCCCCATATGCAGCTCCAGAGCTGCAAGTTGCCTATCCCCTGTTATATTGTATCAAATAACTGTAATAGACTGGACCAGGAACCATTGTAGCATCACTTCATTATAATTTATTTTTACTATCTGTCATCTCTGTTTTACACACCAGCCATATAGTTAGAAAATGCTTCTATTGTAAATTATCCCTAGCCTTCCCCCAATTGCACACTTAGTCATTGTACTATCCTGACCCATTTTTAACACTGTTCAAGCACAACTCTTACTGTTTGAGCTAGAAACATCTTACAATCAATGTACTCAGGGTAAAAAGTTATAAAATCTCTCTAAAAGGCTACAAAGGAGAAAACTTTCTGAAAAGTATTTGTGGCTGTCTTTATGCACCATAAAAAAGTGGTAAAAGGCAAAAACAATTTTAGCTTTGAGTTCATCTTTAAAATATTGCTCTTAAACATAAAACCATAAACAGGGTTACTGATCTGTCTAGGTCCACGTGTGGGGCATGTGCACAGGCAGCCTATGCAGGCAATGGCTGCCCCAGCAGGGAACGGCCTGACCACAAAGTGAGAGGCTATGCCTTCTGAATGGGAAAGAAAAAAAGGCTTAAAATCCATAGCACCACAGACTGGAAGAAAACTGCTTTTGTACACTCCCCCAGTACTAAGCACATGTTTTATTGTTACTGAGCTTGTGCCCATGTCATCATTCCAGGGACTCTGCCTGCTTATGCTTTTTTTTTTTTTTCCAATTTTTCTTTTATGCTAACCCACAAGGAGACCAAAAGTCATGTAATATAGTCTAAGGTGCACAGTTCACTATAATTTTACATAAACTTTGGACCGGTCTCTCTGGGCCAGCGGGAGCAATTTTCACAAACAAAGAGATAAAGGTAGTCCCAGTCCTGAAGCTGCTTTAAAAGTACAGTTCCCTCCATGAGACAGAGTAGCCTAAAGGCCACTTTGAATTTACCTCATATCCCAAGAATCTTCTAGAAGGTGTAGATGCAAAAACTTCCAAAACATTTTGGGAGTAAGGGAACTTCAAAGTTTGGCGGGTACTTTGAAGCACCTGTGGCTACACTGCCTGTCAGCACTTCAAAGTTAGCAACTTCAAAGTTCCCATGGCAGCCCATTATGCTAAATACGTGATGCATATGCACCATGGCACCTCATTAGCCTCCTCCGATTGGGCTGATTAGCATGTCCCCTTTGAAGGAGGGGGCCTAGTGTAGACAAGCCCATACTGTATTTGCTGTATTTACTTTCACTACACTGTACTTCTGGAAACATCATTATGGTTAAAATGCCAGTTATTTGAGAGTTCTGGATTATAGAATGGCAAATGTGAAAGAGTTTACTGTACAGCTTTATGAGGATTCATGGTAGATTTCTCCACTGTAGCTCTTGAAAAGTCACAAGCTCTAATATGAGGAGATGATATCTAACTTTTGATCCTGAGAAAATGTTATAGTCTGATTAAGGTAACTTTTAAACTGTTGCCTTCTGGAAGAAGCCATCTATACTAGATCCATACACAGATATAAAATTTTACCTGCATCTGCAAAAATGATGGGCAGATTAATTTGTGGGGAGATAATCTATACTAATTCTTTGGGGATTGCAATCTTTGTTGAGTTACCTATTTTCCAAATCCAACACTTGATATGCCTTAGTTTCAAACCTTTTACATTAAAAAAGTAAATTATGTGTCTGAATTAAAGAGTAGTGAGAGCCCCTACAATAAAATCATAGTGGTTACCCAAAACACACAAGAGTAGTTTTCTGTCACATTTCACCTTAAAGTATAAATGTTCCCGACTTTATACTTGAAAGCAACATATAGATAGTACCAATAGGGTAAATATAGTTGTTATTGTAGAAGTCTGAATAACATCAATTTCTTGGACTTGAAAGCTTAAGCTTAATTGTTTTACTGCAGGCTTTCAAATATTTAATATGTAGATTTGGGGCACGGGGATTTAAAAAAAGTGTAGGTCCAAATTTCTCTAGCTTTTAAACCAAAGCCTCACCAAGCTAATTGACTATTGCAGGAGGATGTTGTAAGTCTACTCCAATAGAATGGGTTGTAATTTTAGAGGGATGACACCCACTGTCCACATAAAAGTATGAAATAGGATAGTTCCTCTGTACTATGCCCGAGAGATCACTGCTTCAGAGTCATATCAAGGTAATCTGGGAACAGTGAAAATGCATACCTTACAACTGTGTTCCAGGAAAAAAAAATAAAGATGGGAATGGGAATGGGAACTAGAAGAATGATTTTTACTAGCTTCCAAGCCTTCCTACATATATTTTAAAAAAAATAATCACATAAGCATCTACAATACTTTTTCATAGTATGAACAAGGCAATCTTACCTAGACCTATGCGAGGAAGGTGTTCAAACAGCGTCCAGCTGTGGTCATCTATGTAATGATTCTTCAGTATTAATAAATGGCATACGTCTCTTGCTGTTATATCATTTGGCACTTCCAAAGCTCTGCTACTCTCATCCTCACTGTATACTTTAATTACCTGCAAAAACAATGAGAATACACACAGAAAGCTAAAGTGCCCATGCATTTACAATGGCATAGCATTGGTTTAATCCACAGAAAGCTTCCACGTCCCCCTGTAGTGACTGGAGGATCTCCACCTTCTTGAGAGACAAAGATGATGATGCAGTTGATGCAATGTCAATGAAGGACCCTGAGAACGCAGTTCTACAGAAAGATTGTTAAAGCCAGGTGTTAACTTGTTGGAAGAAGTTACACAGAGAGAGGGAAGCTAATCTGAGATGCAAACAGTTCTGTAGAGAACAGAATAGATAGAAGCCACAAGACTCAAAATTTTGAGAAAGCAAAAATCGTGGTAATAAAGGGGAGGCACAAGGGAATGGAAGTAGAGTTTAAAACAAAACAAAAAAAAGTGAGACCATGGCAATCTTTTGCATGTATATGAGCAACTAGACAGTAGTTCAAAATATGGCAGAACATAACATGATTTACTCTTACACCTTCTACATTGCTTTTATAATATACTTTTCTGGAGACTTTACAGCAAGATTTAAACTACAGCCAATCAGACGGAATTAATGAAACTTTCTACTGCCTATTTTCTGAGTGCTATGCACCTACTTCTCCAATTAAAGTTAACACAGAAGAGTTTCTGGTACTCAGGGACAATTTTGAAAATTTCTTGACTTGTAAGCAATTATAACAATCTTAAAATTGAATACATACAGCATAGCATTTTACATTTGCCATTAGTTTTAATTTTCCAATTTGCAAAGATATAAAAATAAGCAAGACAAAATAGAGAAGATGCCCAGCAACAGACTGGGATAGCAATAAACTTCACTGTGGTACTGAATTAACACAGCTGTTTTGTGTTTAATTGTAAAAATGATAGTCAGGTCAAGATATGAAGTACATGCAGGAGAAATACACAAATTTTAAAAGAGAGTCTTCTAGATCTTCTGAAGTCTAGTAAAATGGCACAATCTGAAACTCAGCCCTTTACTTTCATTAACCTGTGTTTTGTTTGTTCCAGGAAGAATACTGTGTTCCTAAAGCTATTTTAAAATTATTGAAAGGTAGAGAAAAAATAAAATTCTGTAGGTCATTTTAGTAATATTTCGTGCCGGTATAAGTTTCTTCCCTAGCGTATATATTTTCTAATAGCTTGAGACAACACTAAACTGGCAAAATGATGTCTCACATAAGCTACATCTATACTAGAGTTTTGTTGACAAAACTTGGAGCATCTACATTAAAAATGCGTTCTGTCAACATACGGTCAACAGAACTCAGCACTTTTGTCAACAGCCTTCTGCCATTTCCCCCATGAGGCAGAATGCCTTTCTTGACAGAATCTGTCAACAAAAGAGCCATGTGGACACTCCAGGGGGCCCTCTGTCGACAGACAGTGCCTCCAGGTCACTGCGGTGCTTCTGGTTGGCCATTTTGTTGAGAGAGGGCCAGGCAGCCTGGCCACTCGGTCAACAGAACGGTTAGACAGATGGCTACAATCTGTCAACAAAAGTTTCGTCAGAAGATATTTCCAAAATTAACTTCTGTCGACAGACTGCTGTAGTGTAGACATAGCCTAAGCGCCACCATTCCCTGAGAAATCCATGACACGCAATTGCAGACCTCACCATTATCTAGTTCTTCATATTCATTTTTAAAATTTTTCTCCATTTTTCCTAATGTATTTAAATGTCCTTTTATCTACTTGTATGTATACTCATCTGGGCTTCTGAGGTCTGTGCACCAAGTTAGCATAGCTTTGTACTCCCTTACTTTGTAATTGAAATGAGCTAAAGTTAGTTATCTTCTTTTTCCTTCATGAGGCAATCCTGCATCCCTTAAATGTGTGTCACCCTTCACTGAATTTCATTTTGCTTAACCTGTGAGAAGTTTATTGTGGAGCACCTCATCCATGCTTCAGCAGCAGTGCACTGACAGCTAACTCCTCTGGCACTCTGTTTCTCCACATGAAAATTGGCTAGACAGCTGTCAGGAAAGCCCAAGCCTAAACCATGCAGCCAAATAAAGAGCGACACCACAGACTCAGAAAATGTAGTTACTTCTGCTGCAGGAAAAACAACAAATCCAAATGGAATCTTCCAGGAGAAAGACTAGGAGATTAGTTTGAATGAAAGATCACTGTAAGCCTGCACAGCAGGCATGACTTGCCAACACAAGGGGAAAGATTCCTTAACATAAAGGAATGATTCCTGAGCGGAACCTGAGATTGTTTTTAGCACTGGAGTTACATCATTAAACACCTTGGATTTGTGTCACACTCTCATTAACTGTCTTTTTCAATTACAGCCACCTTCTGTCTCTATAGGTGTTGGAATAGATCTATACATGGGAATGATTCCTGCAAACACAGCAGACTTGGCTAGGATATTTCAAAGAGGCCACTATCTCTAGGAAAAAAAAAAAAGCAGCTATGTCCAAGATACACAGTATTATTCATCATATATATTAAACATTTCACCCAGAGGCACAAGGGAAGTTTGGTCACCATTGCAGTGGGCCCTATCCAAAACAGCTTACTGTTTAAACTGACAACACAGAAACTGTGGAAAATAAACAGAGAGAAGTGACTTGCCCACAGTACCACAACATGTTGGTTGCAGGGCCAGAAGCGACTCCCATGCCATCAACTGGTCTCTTCAATGATACTGCCAGTACGTGGGCTGTGTGTAGAGATTCCTTTTGCTATACACCAAGTCAGGTGTCATGTAGTGTCACTTTATAGCATGAATGTGTGCACAGTGTATATTAAGGCCTTTGGTACATATTTTTCTTTCAAAAATGGTTGGAGTGTAGATGACTAATTGTATTACTGCTGAAGAAACAAACTGGCTTTTTAAACATACTAAAGATGGCAACACACGTCCTGATAATGAGCTGCCTGAGGCCATTTGACTTTGACAGGAAAGCCTTGGAGGTGGCCTTGGACTATAACGGTATGGAGGAAGCAAAACAAAATTACAAAAAAGCGTAGTGTATATTCTAAGTCTCTTCATTTTTCTTAGTATAGGCGAATACATTCTGCCTAAGTCTAAGAAAGCCAATCACCCTGTTCTCAGCTCTGACACGTTATCCTGTAAAATGTAAAACTGCACCACTTAGTTCTGTTCCTTGCAAATGATCCAGATTCTACTGAAAAATATCTGACTACCTGTAACCTAAGAATCTCTCTGAACTTTTTTTAGTTTGATGAAGTCTCCTCAAATTAGAAATAACCTTTTCTTTTCCTTATAATTAATAAAAACTGTACTGTATGCATTGTCTAGATACATGCATTTGAGACAACACCAGGGTAAATTCCTTAGGAATTTCTTTGTTTCAAAGGTCTCCAAGACTAGAACCACCTGAAAAGTAGATATGCGGAGATTCCTCCTTTCCTTAAAATACAGAGCTATATATTTCTTGTCAGAAGCAGGTAGAAGAGAAATGCTCTTTAGGAGTAATAAGAGGACAAAACCATGGCCAGGAATGTGACTTCACTGACCTGCCCTGATCTACAACCTGTGAAAGTGCCCACAAGGCATATGACTGAATGAATGTCTCTTTCTACTTCTGCTATACCTTTCCTGAACCCAGCAAGCCATCTTTACTCTCTAACTATTTCCTAGCTCCTGAAACCTACCAAGATTGGAAGTAAATAAGATAAGGAAAATAAAGGCTGCGTTTTTTTACTTGGCTGTGTACCTGCCAGGTGTTTAAAATAAGTCAGCACAGTAGGACATTTTAAAAGTGGAACTCAGACCCTGGTACTTATAGGCATGCAATAGAAGACTCACAACCTGACTGCAGCAGGCCTGGGTCAACCAACTCAGGCTGGTGAGTTTTAGACTGCAGTGAGGCAAATAACTGCAGTGTAAACATTTGGAGCTGGATCCCATGAGAGTCATTAGGTTCCAGCCTGAGCCTAGATGTCTGTAGCACAGGTCGGCATTCCCCACAGCACGTGCACCAAGAGCGTGCCAGTGGCACCTGAGCCAATTTTGACTGGCTTGTGAGCTGGGATCTCAACCCCACCGCCTCCTCTCCCAGTGCAGTGGGAGAGCAGAGATCCATGGGCACTGCTCTGCTCCCACAGGTACACATTCCTGCCTTCCCACACCTGTGAGCTGGCTGGCAAATGGGCAGGACCAGCCAGGTTGGGCTGCAGGTGCAGAGCTGAGTGGAGCTGCTAGGAGCATGGGGCTGGGCCCTTCAGGCCAAAGTACGAATTTTGGCACTCCACCTTAGAAAGGTTGCCGACCCCTGGTCTAGACTGTACATTTTAGCCCTTCCCCCCAGCACAAACCCCACCAGCCTGAGCCAACTCTCCTAAGCTCTGAGACTTGATGATACAGGTTTTTTATTTCCATGAAAATATGCGTACCGTCTTTAAGAGGAAGAGACTGTATTTTGGCTCACAGAAGTGTGGGTGCACAAAGGAAAGGCACCACTTTTAGTGCAACAGGCATTATTAATTGGTTACACTGCATGAAGGGCAAGGGAGTCAATTTGTCATTTTTTTATTTAATTTTATCACTACATTTTGTATATTGAATAGACTCACGAAAGCACGTCAAACAATCAACCCAGAAATGTCACACACTCACAGTATACATATTATTTAGATTATATTAGCTTCCTTAGTCATCCTATCCAGATTGTCAAATCATGGCTGACTTAAACTTAAGGTGGAAATGAACAGTGTGAATTGTTTTGAAATATCATTAAACATACTGCTTGAAATGAAGAGGGAACAGCAAAGGGAAAGAAAGCCTAAAAGCTAACCAAAGCAAGGGATTTATTTTGTCCCCTGCTTTTCCAAATGTGTCTTGCTAAAAAGTCTTCTAGCAGACCAAGGACAGAAACTGTGAAAGACATGGATTTGTTTGAGGAGTCCTGCAAGTCCTACAGAATCAGGTTTGAAAACTAATTCCTATTAGTACTCTATTCGGACTGCATTATTTGTATTACAATACAAACCTCTACAGTACGAGGATCTCAGTGCGCAGACTCTATATGAACATATAGGAACACACAAATTAGGCCCTAAAGCAGAGATGAGCAAAATCAGCCCCTGGGGCTGGATCCAGACCACCAAGAATTTCTCTCCAGTCCACCCAGCTGACTAGCAGATTGTGCATACTTACACCCAGCACCATGTGTTCAGCTGTCCCTCCGCAACCTTGTTCCACCTGCAGCTGAGCTGCTCCTGGGATTCTCCTACTAGCTGGAGGTGGAGGGGGCAGGGGTGTAAAAAGGGTAGGGCTGGAGTCAGGTTGTTACCCTGCCCCTGTACTCCATCTCTGCAGAGCAGGCTGAGGGAGTGGGCCACATACAGAGGAGCTGCTCAGGCTTGAAGCACAGAAGGTAAGTGACTCAGCTGTGTAGAGCAGGTGAGGGGTAAGACAGAGTAGGACAAATTTCCTTTAAAGTGACAGAGGGTGCATTTTTTCAGAAACTTACCCAGCAGCAACCAGCATACACAGTGTTGTCACTGTCACACATACATATAGTTACTGTTTTATACAAACTGAAGCACACGCTCAATTTGGGTCAAAGTATGTCACACACAAAGGCTCCGTCTGCACTAGAGAGTTTTGTCAAGAAAACTCAGTGTCCCCATTACAAATGCACTTTATCAACAGGAAATAGATAGAAGGTGAGCAGCACTTCTGTCAACAGTGTCCTGCCAATCCCCCAGAGGGCAGAATGCCTTTCTCGACAAAATCTGTCAACAGAAGGCCTGTGTGGATGCTCCGGGGAGCCCCTCAGTTGACAGACAGGGCTTCTAGGACGTCAGGCAGCCATGTCCGCTGTGCTTCTGTTTGACTGTTCTCTTGAGAGAGCAGCTGGGCAGTCTGGCCGCTCTGTCGATGAAGCTGATCGACAGAGTGATCTGTTTACAGAAGATATCTTCCGTCGATAGACTGCTGTAGTGTAGAGGTATGCAAAGCGTTTTTCTTGCACGTTCACACTGTCTTTCTGCAGCCTCCATCCCCAGCCCTTCTGCTTAAGGCCTAATCCCTTCCAGGGGGGCCCAAAGACAGTCCATGGCCAGTACCAAAGTTTGTGGAGTGGCCCCTCTGTGAAAGTAATTGCCCACACTTGTCTTAGTGTTTAAAATCTAATCTACTTAATGTGTGGTGTAGTTTACATCTTCTTGCATTTTCTATCATACAAATCGAGAGGAAACTATAGATAACAGACAGAACTACTGAATTTGAGTGTCAAAATTTGGGCACTGAAATCCATATTTAGACACTTAAATCAAGATGTTGATCATCTATGTCATTAATGGGTGTTCACAGATGCTCAACAACTCTGAAATCTAGTCAATGTTTATATATTTAAGTGCCTAACTTTAAGTCATTACTTCCACAATTACTTTTTGTCCTATGAAGAAAATGTGGAACAGTTTCAATCACCGTGTTAAATTATTGTATGCCAGAACCACACTTAAGAAATCCTACTCTCCAAAGGCCTTTATGCCTCTGGGATCCTGCAAGATAATAACCACCCACTATCACACAGTTCACTGACAGGCTGTTTCCCTGGAGCATTTGTTCTCCAGCTCCCTGCCTTCTCTTTTAGTCAGAAAGGTTTGGCTACTGAGTCTGGCGGAGTAGGATAATGGAAGGTGCAGACTACTGCACTACAGCGGAGGCACTGTGAAACATTTTATAACTCTCAACAATAGGGCAGTGAATGCTGCTAGAAATGGGCAACCCTGTATTTTAAAAAAAGCTAATGATTTAGCCTATCAGCCAAAAGGCAGGCTTTCAACCTGCCCATTATGTACGGTCTCCGTCAAAAGGTAGGTTCCCTGGACATGGAAGATGTCAGACTAGAGAGATTAAGGACCTTTCCAGGATTTTTCCTTCAGCCTAGGGTTAAATTTTTCAGCCTTCAGCATTTAAACAAAGAGACCAGGTGTAAATAGAGAAAAGATCATCAGATCTCACAAATTACATTATGTAGTTGTGTAAAAGGAAAGGAAGATATGATCATGACAGACTTCTCTCTACATTCTAAGAGAAGTAGATATTATGAATTATTTGTATTACCATAGTATCCTTTACCCTAGTATCTGAGCTCATCACATGCATGTATAAATTTGTACTCATAGCACTCAAGCGTGGGAGGGAATTCTCACCATGCTGCAGATGGGGGAACGGAGACCTCGGGACACTAAGGCTATGTCTACATGGCAGCCTAAACTTGAAATACACTAAGTCAAAATAATGCTCTATTTCAAAGCATCCCTTACTCCTCCTTGCAACAAGAACTACAGGGATGCTGAAATATCATGCCCGTTATTTCGAAAACTATTTTGAAATGATGGGTGCACACCAAAGACACGGAGTAGCTATTTTGGGATACCAGACATAGACACAGCTTAGGTGACTTGCACAAAGTCATACAGCAAGTCCTTGCCTGAGCAAGTATTGTCTCCTCGGTTTCAGGCTATTGTCCTAGGCACTGGACGATCCATCTTTTTGCTTTGAATATCCAATAGACAGATACTGCCAACAAGGGTGATGGCAGTGAAATATCATACACTGAACTTATAATGCAAGCAGGAATCCCAACTAGCCACCACCACCACCTCCTCCTGTGTTTCTCGGGTGGGGAGTCAAAGATACAGATAGAAGATGTTAGCAAAAAGATTTTATAACCGAAACATAAAACCAGCAGGTGTCTGCAATGGACAGCAAGCTCCCAAAAATATTTTTGGCAGGATGTGTGTGTCGGGGTTGGGGGGATGCTGTGGTCCCTGGCTACAGTGCCGCTTGGAATTCTGAAGTGGTCTCTTGACTATCAGCAACAAGCCCTTGAGTATCTTAGGCACTGGGGGAGGGGGGAAGAGACCTCCCCCTCGGCAGCTGCAAGCCCCAGTAGTCCCACGCTATGGGGGGGGTGGGGGAGGCCAGCTGGGGGGCCAGTTGAAGTGGTCCTACCCAAGTATCTTAGCCACTGTGAGAGACATCCCCCCAGTGGCTGCAAGCACCTAAGTATCTTAGCTGACAGGGGAGACTTCCCCACCCCCCGAGGGGCAGCAAGTCCCAGAGTATCTGGGGGGAGACTTCCCCCCCAGTGACTGCAAACCCCTAAATATGTTCCTGACCTTGGAGCCCGAAATACACACAAGTTAGGACGTGGTGCTGCCTGGCAGCCTGGTCAGCACCCAATGGCAGGTACATCCTTTTATTGGCTATCCACGTGATGTAGCCGAGCATGGGAAAGACTGGACTGTGTGGTGCCTGTAGGGGAGAGAAGAGCATTTGTGCACAAATGTAAACCAATTAGAAGTTTCTCAGCATCTTATACAAGCACAACCTCCACCACAGCCTTGTTGCCACGTGGTGCAGCAGCTGGCACCAAGAAGCTCAGAAAAAAAAAACAAGTGTAGAGACAGAACCATGAACTCCCTGCAGAGGCTATCTGTAACGGGTAGATGCACGCATAGCGCTAATAGCAAAGAGACATTTCTCAGGCTCTCATACAAACATGAGCCCACAGCCACAGGCTTGCTGCTCCTACTTTGAAATTCAGAGTCTTCCTGTTACCTAATTAACTGGAGAGCAGCGGCCAGAGCACAACAGTGAGGGGCACTGTGTGTTACATATGGCACACCTCTGGAGGCTAATAAATTCAATTTGAAAGACATGACACTTCCACACTAGCTTTTAATTGAGCTTCTAAATCCAGGCTTGACACTATAGGCATCAGGTGACAGCAATACTGTAATCTTGATATTAGTTCCCGCCCCCCCCAAAAAAAAAAAAAAAAAATCAAGCTAATGGCATTTACAGGGAAGACAGACGTGGTAATATCAAACTACTGCCTTAAATTCGAATTGATCTTGTATAGACGCATGGGGGAGGACCAGCCTAACCTTACATACGATTCAGTACATGGTGTTGAATTCTTCTGAGCAAATTCATGTGTAAATTTTATACAAAGCTCAAATACAATCAAGTATTCTGCTATATATGAACACTCCATTAAATTTCAAAGCTACATATAAAATCTTAGTCATATGTATGGGAAATGCTTAGGTTTTTTTAATGCTAAAAACTAAAGTAATTCCTTTTGCGCACTATGACAGCTATACTTATTGCTTGACGTACAGCTATGCAGACTCATTTCTGCTAAGTGAGAGATTTATTCCTAGCAGAAATAACTATTCAGCAAAGCCTCTTGATAAACTTCAAGGCTAGACAACAGTGTCTGAAGGTTAAGTTCTGACTTACTGGAAGCCTAATTTTTAAAAAAGGAGACTAAAGTGGAAAGGCCAAGAAATAGCCAACCACTCGCCCCAACTGATGCAAAAATCAGTTTTCTTCCAACAGACTTTTGCCAGAAAGACAGGATTATGAGCAGAGAAGGGTACTAAAACATAGTCCCTTTCCTTGGTTACTAAATGAAGAATGTCAGGTCTTCAAAGAAGTCAAGAGGAAACTGAAGAACATACCAAAGAACTATTCAAGAACTGAGGAGGGAAAGGGGTGGAGGGCAATATCAATTGTGCCACTAAAGCTGGTCAAACCACACCAGATAATGAAACAATGTACTACACCACTGAGATTTAAAGACTTACAAAAAAACCCCACACATTTATGACTTCTCTCTCTCTCTCTCTCTCTCTCTCTCTCACACACCACACACACACATCTGAAGAGGGAGAGTGTAATACTTTGCCATACAATTCACATTAGCTTAATGTGAGTTCTATGATGAAAATCATCTGAAAAAGCCACAGGAAGTAGAGTCCTGAATGCCAGTGAGTGACTATCATATTGCTATCAAACTGAACCAAATATATGGTATCTTAATCACATGGCAAAAATACTCAGCATCTACATGTTAGAAAACGAAAAGGGCTGAAAAGGGCTTTTTGCAAAGTCTGCGTAAAAACCAAAACATGTTGGCCTCTCCTGCTAGGTTTTGTTTTAAAATAATTCCTTTGAAATGACTAACAAATAAAAGCCACACACATCTTATTGCGTATTTCTAAACAAACATAGCAATTTGTTGAATTAATGTTTAAAGAACATACACTTGTATATGAAATGGAAAATGTTAGAAGTTCATTTAAATTTTAGAAACATGTATAGTTACAGAACTGTAGACCTGGGAAAATTAATACAACCTAAAAATCAAAAATTTAAAATTCAGTCACAAGTATCTTCTCCTCAAAACAGCTACATCAGGCTACAGCCAGTGCTGGTCACACAGCCAGGATTTACAGCTTGCAGGGGAGACATGTAAAGCAGTGAGATTACAATGATCTAAATGCCTAACATTAAAGTAGATATGCTTCGAATAGGTTTCCAAACTCACAGCCTGTTAAAAACCTATATGGGAAAATGCAGTTGTTTGTATAACAGCAGCAAGCAGGGACCTCAGCTAAGCCTGAGGTCCCATTGTGCTACACGCAATACACATGTTGAGCGGAAAACCGACAGGCACTGCCCTGAAAAGCTGAGAGTGTCAGACACACAAACAGCAGAAAAGAAAACTGAGGCATTGAATAGTGAAGTGATTTACCAAAAGTTGCCTATGAAATTAGTAGCAGAGTCAAAAAACGGAGCCCAAGTGACTTGATTGTCACAACAGTGCCTTGTCTGTTAAGACTATGCCACCTTACTTGGTTTCCCTGAATATAAGGAAACAGGTTTACATCCCCCAGTTTTGTTACCGAGCAGGCCAGAACAACAGACATAGCTGCTCTCCAGCATTGGTGGTCTTCCATAGCACTGGGTTAGTAAGATGCCAAAAATTCAAATGGAGATTTTTAGCTAAGCAGGTGGTTATACGTTGTATCCAGTCATATGTATTTAGACCGTAAGCTCCTTAAGGAAGGGCCTATCTACTATTCTGTGTCTGTTCAGAACCTAATAAAATAGGTCCCCTTTCTGTCTCTCCCTGACACAGCTACATAATAAACAATTAATAGTGGTTTTCATCCCTCACTTAGGGTATGTCTAAACTAAAGCTGGGAGCATAATTCCTAGCGCAGGAAGATAAGGACATGCTGTTTCTGCTTGAGCCACCACTGTAGAAATAATGAGGTAGCCAAGGACAATACAGGCAAGCCGCTGGAGTACTAACCTGCCCAGACCCCTGGATCTATACTCAGGCAGCTAGTCTAAGCTACTACCTGCACCACCTCTGGCTCAGTATCACCTCTCTCTCTGAGCTACAAAATATTCCCCCATTGCAGTCTAGAGGTCTCCTTAAAATGCTTGAACTGTTCTGCATGCAGCACAGTGATCTGTAATCACTACCTGGACCAAAACAAAAAATACCAAGATTTATCTTCCTCCCTATTTCCACTGCAATGCTTAGCAGCACTAGATCTATTATCCCATCAAAAGGGCTAGGAAGCCACCTTATGCAACATCTAATACAGTAAACCCTTGATTTAATGGACTAGTGGGGGGGAGGGTGGAAAGAAGTGCCCATTAACACTTAAAGTCTGTTATATCCAAATGGTTATACCGTATATGATGATGCACTGACCTTCCCAGCTCATTATTCACTCCTGTCCTGACCCTGTTCTTCCCTTCCTCTCTCCTGCCCCATTCTTCCCCTCACACCTCCATCTCCCACTCCCAATCACCAGGAAAGGCCTGACTCCTTCCACCTCCTGCAGCTTGCAGCACTGTGGTTCCTCCAGCCCCTGACTCCAAGCTGCCCCTGCAAAGGTAGAGCATGGCTGACCTCAGCCTGCCAGTGGGCAGCAGCCTCCAACACCACGGTTGCTGCTCAGTGCCATTGCAGGCAGTGACGGCTGGGCACTGACATGCTCCACAAACATGGGGCTGGGGATGGAGTGCTCCTGAGCTCCACCACAGCCTCCCAACTCCCCTGCCCAGCTCCTCTGACCCTGGTGGCCCCAGCCACTGCAGTGGCCCCTCCAGTCCTGGCAGCCCCAGCCACCCTAGCAGCTCCTCCAGCCTCAGGTGGTGGCTCTGGTGAGTCTCCAGCGGTTATTTGGCAAGAGGTGTGGGGGCTGGCAGACAGCACCCATTATTTCCACAGTCCTTTAAATCGAGGGTTTTCTGTACTGCTATTGAACAGTTCGGATTTTTCTCCATGCAAGACAGCTCCCCATACACGCTTACGGGAAGTTATGGGAAGACACAGTGACTTGACTTTATGCATGGAGGGGGTTGGGGGGGGGTGCTATAGAAGCACTGCTAAACTAACTAGAGCAGTAAAGCAGACCACTTCAGTAACCAGACCAGCTCTGTAAGCTCATGGATGCTTGTTTGGGCTGCTGTAATAGTGCACGGTTTTATGACAGTGCCAGAAGACAGAAGTTCAGGGTAGAAAAAGTACACTAATCTCCATTCCATCCTGTCTGGAATTACTTCATTTCCTGCCTTTAGTGTCTGTGGTTGCAATATGCTAAGCTATTTTTGCTGTAGATTTCTGGTTTGAACTTGCCAGGCTCAGCAGAAGGGAGGCAAGTCTGAATACAGTTAATGCCCACAATGAATTCATTCATTCTGGTAATATACCAGAGCCTGGATTTAGTGAGCTTCAAGAAGCAGAATAAGAATTCCCAGTTCAGATGGGCCTTTACCCAAATAATGGCAATGCCTTAGGCGATGCATTTCAGTTTAAGTCTATAGAGGTGCTTGGTGTAGTCGCAATGGGTGGGGTTTATCCATCTTTAAATAACTCAATTTTTCCTGATGTGCTTGTGGATAGAAAGACAGAATGTTCAAAGAGGGGAGAAACACACACACACACACACACACACACTCCAGCATTATCCATTTATAGACATCAAAGATAGGTCAATTTGAGCATTATGTGAAGTTCCTAGGT
The DNA here is from genome assembly GCF_033958435.1 of Carettochelys insculpta. NCBI lineage: Eukaryota > Metazoa > Chordata > Testudines > Carettochelyidae > Carettochelys > Carettochelys insculpta. The sequence goes on along the minus strand of NC_134144.1, from coordinate 40,721,404 downwards.
TAATGCACTAGCCTTTCACCTCTGGGGACCCTAGCACAAACATATGTATTCTTGTCACTAATTCTGAATAAGGTTTAGCTTAACTAGCAATTTTGGAGAGAAAAGTCCCAAAATTAAAGTATGATGCACTAAAGGTTGGGGGGGGACTTTCAAAATTGCCTCCTTACATCCCTGACTTGAACCACTCAGACCCTCATTTCTCAAAAAACAAAAAGTCATTAAAAAAGATTAATAAAATAATTTTAACAATAATTACATATAATGTGCATGATAGTTACAGAATCATGTGTCGTGCTATACACAAAATGACTTATGAAACCTCATGAAAGTCCAGAGCTAGTCTGAAATGTGACAATGTTTTCATCATAGTACATGACAGCATCCATGCTTACTTACTACCACAATTAACCCTGAGTACGCATCAGTATTTATTTTTCACAACTCACTAATTCTGCAAAAAAAAAAAAAAAAAGAATTTTTAATACAGGTTGACATTTTTTAAATCAGATTCCTTAAAACAGTTTACAGAAGAAAAAAAAAAAAAGTTACCAAGAAGAGAGAAAAAACAACATTAATTCTGACTGTTTGACTGTGTGGCCAAAATGTACAGACCTGATCTGAACAATGCTGAATATGTACATTTGCATGCATATTCAATAAATCACCTTTCTGGATGATTTTTAAAGACCCTTTCGGAGAAAGGGTCAGGCCCTTAGAATAACATCCATAGCAAGCAGTGTCCATGTATGGTCGGTAGAAAAGTGCATGAATTGTGGAAGTACATTCTAGAGGCAGTAAAGCTTGTACTGCATTTTATTCGGATGAGATGTAGTTGAGTGGCAGTGGTATGAATAACATTTGTCTATATTAGGGTACAATGGATGCATGTTTTGAGTATGTATTCCTTTCAGCTTTTCAAAAAGAAAATGAAGAGAAGTAGTACACCCATCAGGAACTGGCAGGATAGCCAAATACCAGCTAAGTCATGCAACTTATTTTTCTTCTCTTAAAAAAGTGCTATTGCAATTTTTTGTATACTTGGTAAAGGCTACAGGTTTGCCCTACTATATTTGATACATAGTAAGTCAAATTCTTATGGAACAGATGACCAGCAATGGAAAATGCTTTGTGAAGACTCAGAGGTCATTTGATAAGAAGCAGAGCTGCTATTTCCAAAACTTTCACACAATGTATTCCAGATGATCACTGAATACCAACATAACATTTCACACTTCACTTACTCCTTTTTCCATTATTAATCTAGTATAACTCAAAAGTTTGTCAAATATGCTGTTTTTGAGCACCTAAAGGCACATTTTTGGAAGAAGAAAACAGTGGAGATTACTTTTAAAATGAGCATTCATACTTCTAAAGTAGAACTTGAGAAAAGCCTAAAGATGCTGTAGTTCAAGTTAGTGAAAACTTCGCCCCTTGTTTCAATAACAGTATGATCAGATCCTAAACTTTATGCTCAGGCCCACTGGTGGGAGTGGGAGGGAGGCACAGGGGGCAGTTGCCTGGTAGCTCTGGGCTCCTTTGAAGTGCTGCTGCTCTGCCACTTTACATGACTGTGAGGGAGGAGGAAAGGCCCAGTGCCACAGTTAGGACAGGGGTACGGGCCAACTGCCCTAGGCCACACTCATTCTGCCCTTCGCCCTGCGCCTTCCAGGGGCCTCGGGTGGCTGCTGGCTCCACTGGTTATGCAGCATGATGCAGTCTGTATATTTAAACATAGATTTGAAAAAGTAACCAAAAAGATCTGAATTGGTTTTTAAGTTAAGCGAGAATGATTACATTAAAAAAAAGTTTCCCCAACTTTGTTTCTACAGTACAGCAATTTCATTACAGCTATTTAAACCTGGAAAGAGATTCCCATGAGAAAACCTCTGCAAGAAGTGTTCCGCAATGGTTTCAGAGTGGAGGCTGCTCCCTATAGAACCCACCCTCCAACCTGGAGGCTCCACAGAATACTAGAACTATGCCCACAGAGACCTCCTGCACCCCTTCACTCAACTACCCATTCTCCCCAGCTTCCAGGTAACACAACTCCATTGCAGCTGTTCTTCCTGTCCATCGTAGCTCCCAGAAGCATTAGGTGAAGCAGCTATACTGAAAAAGCAGGACGTAAGCCTTTTTTAAAATCTTTTGCCTAATGTCCATGAGGAATCAGGAATATCTTCATCCCAGCCTGATCCTCTCACATGCACACCTGCCTTTGGGCTGACCAGTCTTTGTTATCCTCTTGCATTGTGGCTGCTCAGAGTCAAGAGGAAGGGAAGATGGCATTACAGAAGTGGCTGAGTCATTCTTCTGTGGCAGGAGGAGATCCATACAGAAGGTATGCTACGTATAAGAGCACAACCTGCACCAGAAAGTTTAAGTCTGGCACTGAATTAGCCCTAATCAAGGACCTATGCCTTTGAATATTCAAGTGTCAAAGTGTCAGGGGGTAGCCATATTAGTCTGTAGCTGTAAAAACATGAAGTCCTGTGGCACCTTGTAAATTAACAGATTTATTGGAGCACCAGATTTCCTGGTCAAACCCCCTCACAAAAGAACAACAACATCAGAAGATTGGGCACTGGTGGAATCTAACTAAATAGCAAAAATAAATTCCCAAATATGGAATTAAATTATATCTTTATTAGCACAGAAAATTCTGACAAAGCACTTTCAGGCTCTCAGTAAAAGTATTTAAAAAAATAAATAAATCAGTGAACTCCAAAGTTACACATGAACCCTTACCTATGCCTGCATGTATAGCATACATGTAGTGAGTAAAATTGCGTATTACTGTCTGTACTAGGTAAAGTCCATTAACACAAGTGCCCAATAAACAAAAACAATGAAAGACAGTGGCACATGTAGACCACCTAAGTTGACAACTGAATTACCTTTGACACGAGCTGCCATGTTTCCTAAAACAGACATAAGAATTGTTGAAAATAAAATCCAAGGGTATTAATTAAACTTAACATTGAAACATTTTAAATAATGGTGAAAAAAGCTCTCTGGTAAGTCAGTCAAGATATATTGGACTATAAAAGGACAAACAAAATTTAACACCACAAAAAACATATTATACACATATCCAGGATTATGGGGGGAGGAATACGATATAATGTAGCTATAGCATGCATTCTATATAAGCTATAAATGCTGTAGACATCACTGGGTCAAAGAGGCTGTAGAAAATATGCCCTGTGTCTTATTTCTGTAGGGATGGTCTTGAAAACCACATACAACTATGATGATGTTTCACTGAAATTCCATCTTTCATAGCTGTGACATATCTCAAAGACAACAAAAGACCCTATTTACCAGGATTTCATTTTCTTCAGGGAAACAATGCACATGACAATGAAACCTACCTTTAAATCACCTGTTTTTTTTTTAAATTGAGATTCCTGCATTTAATATAAGACATATTAAAAAAGAAGCATGTCCCCCTTCTTGTTGCTTATAAAAATCTATAAAGCCACAACATATAGACTGGTTAGTATGTAACTCTAGTTATTATCCACAAGCTGCAATACCAAAATTGTATGATTTTATATCAATTTCATTGTAAGAATTGAACTCTTAAAATAAGTATAGGTTTTTTTAAAAACAAAATATTTAAAAGGTTAATGCTCATATTCAACTTGTTACAAACAAACTTAGCGAAGAGTATCAGTAACCAAGTGTAGGTACATAAAGACTGATCCAAACTTCAGTGGAATTTGGATAAAGCCTTTATGCACTTGTATAGAGTTTATATTTAAATATTAAAATGGAATTATGATTTTAGTGGTTATTTCAGCCCCAAGATGAAATATTCGATATATACAGCTTTCTCTAGAAAAAGGTACAGCAGCATAACCACTTTTTTTCCCCTCTATCATAGTGTTTGTATGTATGATTAGTAGTCTAGTAAATATTAAATCCCCTATGCGACAGACATTGCACTCTTATGAAAATGCAGGACTTTTAAAAATTGTCTATGTCTACATTAAAGCCTTCTTTGCTTAAACTGCGCAACCACTTATCCCACATACACACACTACAGTGAATGTTGCAAAGTTATATAAATGCCCTACCCTTTGTTGCAGAACTATCGGAGTAATTGCTGGCAAAGTTACCCTTCTTGCATACAAGCTCATGTCTGCTCTCCACAGAATTAGAGTAACAGTGTTGGTTCAGGTCATACATGAAATAAAAGTTCCTAGCAATATTCCTTGAAGCTTCAGTAAGTGCAAAGAAACAAGAAAGAATTCAGTAAAATGTCACTCCGCTTATGTGAATCCAACCCTACCCAAAGCCAATTAAGGATGACTCTGGGACAGGACTAACTAGCAAAATCAACCAATCACAGGGCTTGCAAACTCCTCCTTTGTCCTTGGAAATACATTCTGGTATTTTTCTTTATGATATTTAAAGAACCAGATTAACAAGTATTTAAATCATGCAGGAATTTATCCCACATACCCCTACTAATCTCTTCCCCCCCCGCCGCCCAAAACAGCATTCATATGCCCTCTTGGCTGCTCATAGAAAGAGAGGAGATTGTTTACCTTGTTAATCTAGTGTGAGTAATATTTTAGATGCTTCATAGATGATCAAAAGAGGTTAGTATTTAAAAACTACTTTAATCTCCTAGTTCTAGCCATGTCTACTGCATAAGCTTCTTTAAGTCATTTTAAGACCAGCATATTTTAAATGTGAGCTAAGTAAGCCCATGTTAAAATTTAAAATAAAAGAAGGCACAATCTACAACAGCCCAAGTCAGGCATTCGTAACATTTTCAAACAAGGGTATGCAAGATATACAGCTAATGCACCCTTTAAAAAAAAAAGTAAATTATTTAGTGCATGTCTGAGTATTGTACATATCCTTGAAATGTTCAAAGCTGACTTGGCAAATACTACAATAATTCATGCCAAAACCACCTTAACTGTATGATTATGGGGAAGGGGGGATTAATTGGAAGATGAAGACAGACATTTATGCTCAGAATGTGGTAGGAAGGGAAAAAAATCTGATTATAAACCACATTAGTCAGTGATTGCAAAGAATTACATGCTGATGAGTTACAGAGGAACAATACCATAAACTCTCTTTTAACCAGTATTCACTTAACCGATACTCTCACACAACCAACACTGACAACAGGCGCTATTCCCTGCACCCGGGTTTCCTCTTCTGAGGGAGCTATGCCACTGGCAGCTGTTTAACCATGGAGGAGACAGGTGGCCAAAGCACCAGCCTGCCCCCACACCCCATGGCAGCATTGAGCACCTGCCCCCTCCCACTCACGGCAGCACAGGACAGGGCCTCAGCTGCTGGAAGCACAGAGTGGGCTGCGCTGGTGGAAGCAGCGCTCAATGGGCTGGGGTGCCCAAGGCTTTGGGAAGGGGAATGCTGGCATAGTGCAGACCGCAGATGACGAAGTGATCCTCTCTGTTATCCGGACTATTTGAATATCTGACAACCTCCCAGTCCCAAAACTGCCAGATATGAAAGAGTTTACTGTACTATGAGCTATAATTAATACTCTCTATAGAAGAGAGTTTTAAATAGCAAAAGATCCCATCTAACAAGTGATTGCCACCGATAGGGCACAGAGTTGAATGGGCTGCCCATGTGTGATTTTAGAATTAGGCATGCGCTTGATCACCTGAATGAGCCCTGAAGTCACTGCAGTTTCAGCATATTACGTACTCTGCAGAAATGGTCCCTAAATCAGCCTTAAATGCTCTTCTGCACAAAGTAACGTGCACATTTTAGGAAGTGGGGTGGGGCAGTGGAGTGATGAATAGCTTTTGCAAACTGTTGCAAAGTTATGAAGGGATCTAGTTTGGAGGCCTAAATTTGATGCCTGTCTAGTTAACTTTAATCACATACTATTAATAGTCATAAAAATCAATTAAAATGTGGCAAAATATCTTCCTGTTGGCTCATTAAAAGACGCTGAGTTTGCAGATTGGCTTGTTTCAAAGTCAAGTAACAAAAACCGCACTCATGGTAATGCTAAACTCCCGAACATTAGACATTGATCTCATTTGCTTTACACTCTTTGCTTATCTTAAAGTTTAGGAAAAGAATTCGTTACATTAATGTGTTGGAAATTTCCAGAATGTGGTGGCATTTGAAGATTAAATTTCAGTGCAGGTTCTGAAGCATCCAAAATGAACATTTCCTTTTCCTATCACCTTTTGCAGATTGACTACAATAAGTGTCAAGTGTTTGATTATGTATTCTACATAACTACTATTCTACAGTAGTACTTCTACCTCATAAAGTGACTTTAAGAATTTCACAGTAAAAACTTGAGACAGACATCTTGGTATTAGACCCACTCCTAAAAACACTTTACTCGCAGAAATACAGTTACAAATGTACAAGTTGGAAGCACTGGGGCTTTAAGATCCCAGTTTTTTTTAATTTAAATCTTACCCTTGGGTACTGAAGTTGCTTGTCTGCTGCCAAGAATTTCAATGTTTTTTGTTGTCATTATTTCCCCTCTGTCTTCAAGGTGATGCAGAGGAATTATTTTCCCCACTGAGAATATTTGTGTTAGTTCTCCTCCAGGCAGACATATTGGCCACGCCAGGTGTCTTCCTACTTTCCAAGGTTTTACCAAATGTTTGAGTTTTTAAATAGGAAGCCGTTATGCAGATGTTCGGTTTTTTGAATTTATGTTGGTAAGAGTGAATGTCTGTTTTCAAAAGGTGACTCTAAAATACTACTGTAGAATACTTCCGTTTCTTTATTATTTCCATGTCAAACCAGCACTGTTTTTAAAAGATGTCTTTTAAACTTGCATTGGTATAAAGCCAGAAGAGACCACTAGACAGGCCATTAGTTTTTCACCAACATAGTAAAATATTTTGGGCTTAATGTAGAGGCAACACTAAAGCATTCTGGTCCTTAGGACTTTAACCTGTTCATTTAAGGTTTAAAAAAAAAAAAAAAAAGACTAAGGTGCCACCAATATCTGATGTCTCTGTGGTAGCAGAGAATTAATTAGGTAAGATGTGTTTTGATCCCAGCAGCCAAACTATGCTCCATTCTGGAAGGGAGCAGGAGAAACCCACCCCCACCCCCTTCACAGTCTCAGCCAATCTGACCTGGGAGAAATTCCTTCCTGATGCCAAATCGAGCAGTTAAGTATGACCCTGACCATGTGAGCTATATCAAGAGAAGAAGTTAGTTTAGGCTACTTTCAGTTACAAGCTGTATAAATGAAATATAAATAAAGGAAATTCTCAGGCATAATATAGTTTAAAAAGACGGTGGAAGTAGGCCTCATGCACCTGACAATGGGTTTCCTTGGAAAGGAAAAGGGAGCGAGCATTTATTTAGGCCTTCTTCGGCAGTGACTGTGCATCTCTGGAAGTATGCAATTGCCATTTTCCACCTGTGCTTCAGCAGCTATTTCACCTAGAAGAAGGATCCTCCTCACCACCTTAGAGCACTGTCCCACACCCTCTGGCAGCCACAGGTAGGAATGGAATAATCTGATGTTTCGGAGGATGGAAAAAATCCAGAATATATCTGTCAGTTGTGCATATCAGGGAGGCGGGGTGGGGGGGGAGTGACCTTCACCAGTGACCCTGTGAAGTCTTGAAATACGAGATTCGATTTAGTAATTAATTTAGGCCTTGCAGCTCTACCCTTGGAGCATGATGAATGCCATTCCAACAATCCCATTCTCACTATGACTCTTAAAGGAAGGGGATAAACAGAGTGAACTTCTGACAGCTCTGCATGTCAAGCTGAGGTCAGCTTATCATTAATCAACTTCAGGAATAAAGATATTATTTAGCTTGAAAAATCTATATTACATATGTTCAACTCTGTTGCCTTCTGTGGGTTGAAATTATTACTGATCTAGAACTAGAGCAGACATTTAGTAAGCATCCATGTTAATGATGCACAAGAAATAGAATCAGGCCATGTTATGTTCATGCCATTTTGAACTATTCTCCACACTAAAATAGAAGAATTACTCTGAATACATACAGAAAGAAGATCATCTGAGTAAGAAGGTGCCAGTTTTTCCCCAGTACTTCTGAAGGTACTTAAATGTACGTTATATTGGATGATGAACTATAGAGAAGCTAAGTACATTTGTTATTTTTTAAGAGTGTAACCGAGTGAAGGGAACAGTATCTAAAATCTGTGGAAAACTCAAGAAAGTCAGCAACTACAAATGTTTTATCTATAGCACAAGCAGTATGGATATAATTCTAGTGGTAGAAGGCTGGCCTTAAGGCACCAGCTTTGGAGTCACGAGAGCCAATTCTATCGTTGCCTCTTCCACAAATGCAGCACATGTGCATTTGGACAAACACACAATCTTCATGCCTCAGTTTCTACTTTAGAGTAAGGATAATATCATCAAGAAGCTAAATTTGTGAGTGTTTTTAAAGAGATTTGAGACCCTTCCTTGGGCGGGGGGAGTGGGGAAAGGTGCTACAGAGCTACTATTTTAACCTATTAAATACAGTATTATTAGGTGACCACAAAAGACCAATATTACAGTCAAAGTAGTCTGTCATATCATTTGCATTTCTTTATCAGAGAGACTGAATGGGTCAAACCATCATCCTTTTGGGTTTCTGATCTCTTTACCAGAAGAACAGGGTTATACTAGAAACATTAGAGAGTAAACATCTTATAGGACAGAACTGAGTTTTTCTGAAAAAGTATTTTCTTTGTAAGACATTCCAGCCCACAGAGTCCAAATGCCAGTGCACGGACATCTACCAGGGCCTGGAGCACCACCAAATAGTAGCCCTTGTGGGTCACGTACTGGTTGGCACTGTGTTCGGATGCACAGATGGGGATCTGCATCCCATCCAGGACACTGAAACAGCTCAGGAAGCCAAGTGCAGTGAATCCCACAATGGCAGCATCCGGATCCTCCAGGCAGATAACCCTGTGGAGCAGCACGGCATTTGTGGCTTGGGTGACCTACAAGGGAGGGAAGACATCTGCTCTCGTGAGGGTGTGGAAGGGTGTTCCTAGCCCCCTGCCCCCTCCTGGCCTCCTTCCCTGCCCCCAAGGGTCTCCCTTGCCCTAGATCCCCCACCCCCGGTGGAGGGTGTGTGACTGCGCACAGCTCACCTCCAGGAGGACGGGCCCAACAGTGGCCTTGACCACCATGAACTGTGTTGTGTGTCACGGAGTGGTATGAGCCCAGGGTGGCCAGCTTCCATATGGCTATGGCAACTCATTTCCTGAGAGAGAGAGCAGGGTGCATGCATGTGTCCTGGTGCCTGAGTGTGAGGGCGAGCCAGTAGCAGAGCTCACGAAAGGTCCATCTATTCATGTGGAAGTTGCAGATCCATCGGGCCCTGTCCCACTCCCCCAGCACCAGGCGCTCCTTGGTGCGGCTCCAGAGGTGTCAGGCCACTTGTGGCAGGGGGGTGGCAGGGTCCTGGACAGGGGGACTCCATGGCCCCGGGGGGCTGCTCAGCCACCCATGCAGATGGGGGACGGCCACAACGACTGTGCACAGCAGTTCTAGCACAGTCTCCACGATCAACGTGTCCTCAGCCAGGAGCAGCAGCTGGGACTCCTTGCTGGTGCACACTGAGCTCTGCTTGGCTGTGGATAGCTAGGCAGCACTCAGCTCACCAAGGCTGGGGTGGGGCCCTTTAAGGGAGCAGCTGGCTGCAACCCCAGAAGGGCTTGTCAGCCATATAGCCCTGTCTACAGCATTTCTGGCTCCTTTCTTTCGAAAGACCGTCTGGAGCCATGTGGACACTTCCTTTCGAAGGAATGTAGTGGTCTTTTGGAAGGGCGGATGAATGATCTATTTTTATGTTGGACGCTATCCTTTGAAAGCCTCACTTTTCAGTGCCCTCATTCAATTTTCAGCCTTTGGAAAGGGTGCTTACATGCAGACAGCTCAGGTGAAGTAGGAGGAGGTGAAAGAGATCCTGAGATAATGACCAGGGCTGGGATGCAGGGTGGAATGTAACTAGGACTCCTCCCTTCAGAAAATTCTGGTTGTACCCTTGTCTGAGGAACTGAGACAAAGATTCAGAGACTTATTCAAAACTATAAAATAGGGAAAATACTTCCCTATAGCAGGAGGTAAATTAACAAGATATTCAAATAATATGGTGATGAACATGAGGGGAAAAAACCCTATAAATAAAAATGAAGCCAGAATGTTCTGTAGCCTTATTAGACTATGCATCTGCACAGCTGCTGTGGGGATATTAGTCCCCACCTTGCAGGTCAAATATGCCTAAGTTTAGACACATAGTGGAGACAGCTGAAGATTGCTTTCTTCTAGGTTCTTGACTACAAAAATTTTGAGAAGAGTCACATTAAACAGCATAATGCATTGTTCACTCCCTCCTATGCCCCCTTGCTCCCATTCTGTTTAGTTATTTGTAAGCTGTTGAACTCTTCCTAACAAGCAATTCCTGGAACTCTTTGTACTTCTCAACTCTGCTATTCATGTAATAATTGATATGCTAAAGTTAAAGCAAAAAATATTAACTGCAAAGCTCTACAAGCTCAGTCAATAACTGTTAGTAATTAGGGAAAGGGTTGGAAGTTTGTATGAATGTTTTCTTAACATGGATAGCATTTCTATGGCATTATCAAGTGCTTGCAGCTGCTCACAAACCCAAGGTCTTAATGGACTCAGTAAAAGGAGTTCTCATAACAAAACTGATATAAAAAGTCTATTTATAGCCTGCATGCAGACATTAGCTAAAAATTTCAGTTTCGGTCACAAGACAGTTTATGATACCTTGCTCAGCTGCAGATCATGAATATTATAACGAGTTCTGAAGTGCACATACATAATATGCCAGTATTTGGCATATAAACTTGCCACACAGCGTGCATGTACATACCTGAAATAGTCATGTCACAGTGCATCTGTGTAGTGGTTCAAAAAAGTGCATGTGCCTCCACACACACAGTAATATCTTAAAATTAAGCAATATAATCAAACCTTTTCCTGGAGTTGTTGAGTGGTAATTTCATATATTAGAAAACCTGTCATTAAAAGGGCTGGGCTCAAATGGCAATTTATTAGCAACAGATTGCCTTTGCACACATAAAGGGGAGGATTTATCTTGCCGATGGGAGGTCAGAGACTTGACCCTTTCACCACCCCATAAGTCTACACTACAAATTTGTGTTGACCTAACTGATGTCGGCATACAGCCACCACACTTAAGTCACCTGTGGGTGAGTGCACTTAGCTTCTTGTGTCACAATTGCACAGCCTCACCATGGACACTTGTATTGTCAGCATGGAGCATTGTGTAATGGCACCTGAGAGCCAAGAATAGACAAGAACATAAGCAATACAGTGCCTATACTGACCACACACTGACTTCCAGTGATTGCATGGACTGTTACTCTGTTGTGTGCAGGAGGATGGTGTTACTATATGGCTGTAGAGACACATCAGTGGAAGAAAAATTTAAGTGAAGACACTTCTGTAGTTAGGTCCACACTACAGTCTTATGTCAACCTAACTATGTAGAGTACACCAGCTTTCTACTAAAACTTTTCAGACTTAAGCCTGAAGTCTTGATACCCTGGAAACCAAATATGCTGTATTAGTCTTAGGCCTTGCAGGAAAAAATGTGTACTCCAAATAATTAATTGCAGTACCAGCATTATTACAGGAATGTCTAGTAACACAAGCCACAGACCAGGACTCCATTGTGAGAGTCACTATAAAAACACCATTACATAGATGGTCTTGCTCCCCCAAACTGTGCAGTAAACCTGTAATCTTACGCAGTCTCAGAGCTTAAGTTATTTGTCCCCCATCCTTTTTCTTACTGAAAGCAAGCTTCACTAACTTTGTCTTACCATCTGAATGCCCCTAACTCAAAGTCTTTAGTGCTGGGGAAGAGGACAGGCTAAGGAACACAAAGATAGTCACAAAGTAACAAAGTCTCAGTTTCCCATGCTATTTGAGCAAAAACCAGTCTCACGTCCAGATAAAATGTTCTTGTTAGGAAGCTAGAAATAATCTCAAAAATGCACTGACATTGCAGTGATAAACTTAGTTCTGTACGTGACAACTAGGATCAAAGTGTGATTAGAAATTTCTTCCATTCTAATACCCTTCTAGTGACATCCTTATTTAGAATAATCAAGTGTCAGAGATACCCCGTATAATGTACAGCTGGAAAGTAAATGCATGCACACAGCAAAGCAATTTTCATTAACGAACATATTTCTTGAAAGTTACATTCTATACATAATCAAATATTAATGTCACTAAGTTTAACTGTTACTATCTGTTTGGTGGTATTTTCTGCTTGTTTAATATAAATTCTTCCTATTGCAGCTACATTTTTATTGTGTGTTTCTCCCTGAATTCGTGTCCCTCTTTCTTTTCAGAGACCTCTTAAGCACACATCATCTTAGTTTAATGGCTTCTTATTTTTAGTTCGGTTAGAGATAAAATAAAATTCAAGGGCAAATGCACACATGCACCCTTCAGAGCTCCCATGCATTTTAAATGCAACAGTCCAAAGATGCACTAGGATCATACCATTCTTCTGCAACAAAAAAAGTTGCACAGTAACAAAGGATAGAAGCTGGGCTGATTTTTACTTCTATAGATGTAACTAATGTAAAAAGCCAAAAAGGCACAGGATGGAGACAGTCTTATTAGAAGCTTTGATCCCAATACATCATCTTTTCTGGAAAACTCCCATAATACAGCTTATGGAGAAAGCTACCAACTAGTTTACATCGCAACCCGTATTGAATAGCGACAGTGGTTTTCAAACTATGAATCATGACCCAATACTGGGTTGCAGAACTTAAGGCATCGGGCACCTTGCTCTAGGATGACCCATGGGGGTACCAACACAGGTTCCCTCTTTGTTCTGGGGTGCAGAGCTATCTGCAGTGCCAGATGCGAGTCTGGCTCCAAGGCTAGGTTGGTCATGGGGCCCCCTCTCCTATCCACTGATCCTGGGCCAATGGTAGCAGGCAAAAAAATCAGTAGACAAAGGCATGCAAAAACCTCTGTGTAAGAGCCAGACTGCTTCTTAGGCATGGCACGGTCCACAGTGCCAGGAAGCCTACCTAAGCACCCCCACTGTGCTGCTGAATAGGAGCCACAAGAGGTAAGCCCCTGCCCCAGCCTTGAGCCACCTCCCCCACCCCTACAGCCCAAACCTCTTATGCCCAGCCCCTTCTGGGTGCCAACATTCTAACCAAAACGTATGTGTTGGGTCATGAGCATCAACAATTTTCTGCAACTGTGTTGTGAGAAAAGCATGAAAGCCACCAGTATATAAAGGTAACACAAAAGTTTGTACAAAATTGTTACGAGATCAAAAAGCCACTATCCTCTCTACAGCTCCTATGACAATCAAGTTAGTTTACAAATATATGGTACAATGCCCTGATCCTGCAACTGGATCTGTGCAAGCAGAACATTGGACCAGCATGGAATACCTCAGAAGTCAGTGGGCTTTATGCAGGGGCAAAGAACTCCCCACGTGATTTGAGAATGAGGCCCAGACAAAGAGGCACCCCCTTAGCAAAACAATACAGAGGTTCACATAGTTAAAACGAACCGTATAAGATTGCTACCTTGCTTCTTCTTCACACCTTGCCTCCATTCAATCCCTTTTTTGGCTTATTAACTTTTCTCGTCTTACCTACTGTTCTAGATCTTTGGGGAAAAATAAAGCTGGTTTGAGATTTTTGAAAAATCAGTGAGAAAGAAATGAATCACCTTCAATAGGAGGTGTATGGCACTTGATCTCTGGGGTAACAGTGATGCTTTCTCTTAAGGTGTGGCAGCTCCCTCCCATTACCTCCCTGTTGGTTAGTCAGCCAAACCAACAAACTCCTTAGGACTCTGCCACTTCAAACCCTACCCTGAAGGCTAACTTCAGTTCCAAAACTCTCCCAAAAGATCTCCACACAGCACCTAGCCTATCACTGGACACCCACAGAAATACAGATCTGTTGTCTCCAAAGACAGAATACACCAACCCTCACACCTCACTTAAATAACAGCACTGAGATGAATTTATAAGAGAACAGATTTAATTGATACTAAGCAGAAACAGAAACAGAAATGGTTGCACCTAAAACAGACATTCTGCTTCTAGGAGACTAGGTATAATCTTGGCAGGCTGTAAGTTTTGGTTAAAGCAGTTCTCACCTATGGATGTTTCTCTGCACCACCAATCCACTTAGCTAGGGATCTATTATTCAGGGGTACAAAGAGCATTGAGAGCACCAAAACAACGCAGTACTAAGGGAACTGGGAGGACAGTAGATAGGCTTTCAAGACTGATGGATGTGAAAGCAAAAGTGGCGAGAGTATGAATGTATTTCGCAAGAGGGAATTCAATGAAGTCTCAAAAGAGAAGGGAAGAGTCTAAGGAGGCAATTATCAAAAGGCCCTGTAAAATGTATTGCAAAAGATGTAAAGATAAGGGAGTTCTCGAGACACCTGAGAGTGGTGGGAACAGAGGTGCGGGAACAGTTAGAATAGTGGGGGGTGCTGAGACCCATTGAACCAAACTGTAAATCCTGTATATGATTAACCACTTCAGGACAGTGGGTGTGGCAGCATCCCTCATTCTAGCACCTGTGTAAGGGAAGAACTTTCTATACCCTTCACGCTGGCTTTCTGGAGTTATAGATGAAGATGCCACAATCTTCAATACATGCCTGCATCCAGCAGCTAAGGTACAAAAAGAAAAATTGATGCACGAATAGATAAAACACCCACACCTTGTCAGTTTTTCCTACAAAAACATGGATCCACGGTAGGGTGTGTCACAAATTGTCCATCACTACTATTTTGACAAGTATCAAAAAAAAATCCCTCGGTTCTTAAAAACATGGTGGGTTTTTTGGTCAAGTGTCTGCCTTCTACAGAAAATTTTAATTTTTCCATGATGAAATACTTTGGTTTTAATGCAGCTATTCAAAGTGAAACATATCTCTGTTCTCCTGTGTGGGCTAAGCCACCCAAACAAACTTCATGTGCTCATCAAGAGAGAAGATGGTGCTATATCATAAACATGGTCTATATAGGCCTTTCTGAACCAAATTATTTTGATTCCAGAGATTAGAGGCAACAGGCTGAACTCTATTGCTCCAACGTGGCTAGAAAGAAGTACTCTACTGTACTCTAGGAAGGGAACTTGCAACTGACTGCCCTTTAATGCAGCACACATGGCAGCCTCCTTCCTGAGGATGGATACAAATAGGGTGGCCTGCATCTGTTTTTTAACTGGAACATCTGCTCACAAAGGGACCCTGGTGGCTCTGGTCAGCACCGCCCCTCACCAGGGCCAGGTTAAGACATGTCGAGGCCCTAAGCTATGTCAAGTTTAAGAGGGCACACAGCATTCCAAAACTAGTAGTTGAGGGTTTTTTTGTTTGTTTTTTAAATAATATTGGTATTTAGAGGCCCCTCATAATCTTTGGCCCTAAAATGTAGCTTACTTAGCCTGTGATCAAAGCTGGCTCTGTTCCACGCCACTCCCCATCCATTTTCTACTCAGCATGCTGAATCCTCACTCATCCCCTCTGGAGTCTCTGAACAGCTGTTTTGTGGTTGCAAGAGTTACTAGGGGGCAGGGGGGGTGGAGGGAGAGAAGAGGTGGAGAGGAAAGTTTGACAGTGGGTGCTGAGCACCTGCTAATTTTCCCCCCTGGGTGCTCCAGCCTCAGGGCACCCAGGGATCTGGCACATATGTGCTGAACTCCTCACCTCTAGCCCCAACCCCACACCCAGACTCCTTACCCATGCATGTACCCCAGCACTAGCCTGGTGAAAATAAGCAAGTAAGCAGATGCAAGGGGAAACTGAGTGAGTGAGGTGGCACCTGAGAGGAGGGGGCAGGGCATGAGCAGGACAAGGGTGTTTTGTGCAAGCAGAAAGCTGGAAGCCCAAAACACAAACCTGGAGTTTGAGAGCCTGGAATGACACTGCACTTAGACACCTAAAATCAGGGAAGGCTGGAAACTATAGGTACGTCTTCACTACAGGGAAGATTTACTGCAGCAGGGTCTATCTTCTGATGTTCGATTTAGCGATCCTGGTAAGGATATGCTAAAAATCTAAATTAGAGGGCAACTCCTTTGGGCTCGTTACTCCTGCCCCTCATTAGGGGTAAGGGAAATAGACAGGAACGAACACTCCCATCAACCTCCCTTAGCAGAGGTGTCACAGAAGCCTGAATTATGGTATGTTGACTCCAGCTACATAATTAACATAGCTGGCATTAAGTATCAGAGGGGTCGCAGTCTTAGTCTGGATCTGCAAAAGCAACGAGGAGTCCTGTGGAACCTTATAGACTAACAAATGTATGAGCATAAGCTTTCATGGGCAAAGACCCATTTCAAAGTGGGTCTTTGCCCACGAAAGCTTATGCTCATACATTTCTGTTAGTCCATAAGGTGCCACAGGACCCCTCACAGTTGGAATTGTGTACCTTAATTCAACCTTCTGCTGTAGCGTAGCCTGCCAC
The DNA here is from genome assembly GCF_033958435.1 of Carettochelys insculpta. Lineage (NCBI taxonomy): Eukaryota > Metazoa > Chordata > Testudines > Carettochelyidae > Carettochelys > Carettochelys insculpta. Next base: position 40,704,915 of record NC_134144.1, on the reverse strand, counting down.
ATAAAAATAAAGACATTTTCTTCACACTTCACTTTCAAAGTGATTAACTCCATGAGGCACCAGTGAGCAGCTCTCAGGCAGTTTGTGCAAAGAGGAAGGCAGAGCTGGTGCTTGTCCCAGCCAGAAGGGTCTGACTGAGAAATTTTCAAGTCAGACTCCTTGAATGAGATACTTAGGCTCTCCCATCGGCTTCCACACAAGATGAGCCCGACACTCTCTGCCGACTGGGAAGGCTCTGCAAGACAGAAGTTTTCCTTTCTGGCCTCTCTCTCTCACCTTTTCATCACTCTTACACACTCCCGTCTCTCTCCTTCACATGAGGCCTACTGTCCACCAAAAAAATTGCACTATTTTAACAACACAGATAAAGTAGCACAGAGCCCCTAATGTCAACACAGGTTTACTATTATAAAAGTGTGGTTATGACATTACAGCTTAGGGTACAGAAAGGGAAATACATCATACCACTGCAAGTACAGTAGGCCCCTGAGTTATACGAGGGTTCCTTTCCACGCACCCTCACGTAACCTGGATTTCATGTAAGTGGGGGTCCAGCTTTTTCCCCTGCAGAACACACGTTCTGCAGCTGGAGAAGCAGCAGAAAGCTAAGTGGGGGAGCACTTGGGGAGGGTTAAGCTTGGCGGTGGGTTGGGGCTGTGGGAGATGGGCCTGGGGGGGCTAAGCCTGTGGGGTGGTGGGGGGGGCAAAGGCTGGAGTTGAGCTGGAGCTGTGCAGGGGTGGTGAACTGGGCTACAAGGGGGTTGAAATGGGGTCGCACGTGGTGGGTTTAAACCACAGTTGGAGGATGGAACCTAGGCCGCGCACGAGAGGTTTGAACCGCGCGGGGGAGGGGTTGAACTGGAGCCACGTGTGATGGCTCGTGAGGCAGAGCTGTGAATGGGGGGGGGGCACCAGACCCACACACGGGTGGTGAGCTGGTGTTGCACCTTAGGAGTGGTGACTAGAGCCAGAGGTGGGCGTGGAGGGTGAGCAGGAGCTACGGGCAGGTGGTGAGCAGAGTGAGTTAAGTGCAACAGGAAATTGTGCATGCCCAGAGTTTACTGTAGGAATTGGGGATCAGCCGCATAAGAGCGGGGTCGTGTACTCTGGATTCAGGTACTCCAAGACCTTACTGTATAGACCTTGGCAGACACAAAATTGGTATCTGTGGAAGTGATCCACAGCTTGCTCTCTAATCTTTTATACCAGTAAAAGCCCAAACAGCCCTAATCTACACCAGGAAACAAAGCTGATCCTGATACATTGATTCTAGCTACCCTAACAACATAGCTAAAATTGCATATGTGTGAGTGACTTTGTTCCCTAGTGTAGATCAGGCCTTAGAATAATAATTAAATTTAAAGAAAAGTGAATCATAAGGTTCAGAAGTCCCAAAACCATTTATATGTTGTACAAAATGAATCCAAAAAGAAGACGGTTAATAGGCCTGCACGACTCCTTAATAGTCACAGTATAACAGAACCCACTTAACTGGAAATTCATGAATCATTGATATGGGAGTATAGGTATCTCCCCTTTCTATTTTTGTTAAAACTCCCTGAGGCTTAGGGTTGATTGAGTCAAGAGATGTTTGTTTTTATCAAGTTTCGTCACTGACAAATTTGCAAAGTGCCTGCTATTTAGCAATGCACAGTTACTAACAACTCTATTTGTAGCTCTTTGAAAATGAGATTTCAAATGGAAATACTGAACAACTTTGAACTATAGCAGCAGTCAAGGAGATAGGCTATGGAAGATATCAAATACTTAATTTTAATCTTCAATTAGTATATGTTTAAAGAAATACCATGAAGTTCTTCTTTGTCATGAAACTTTAACAAAGTTACTAATGGAAGGCAATCAATTTTAAAGGAAACAGTCAAACTGGAATTTAAAACATGTACCTAAATCTGTCTCGCACCACTGGAATTATTTAAAGTGTATGTGGTCGCAAATAAAAACATCCATTTGTTGGGGACACTAAACCAGAAACACACAAAGGATTTGTCGATACTTGCACCCCAACTTCGAAGGGGGCATGTTAAGAAGAGTGATGGGAGTTTACTAATCAAGCGCTGTGGTGAATATGCAGCACCTCATTAGGCTAATTCTCCTCCACAACAATTTCAAAGTGTCAGACTTCGAAGTGCCGGCATGCATGTAGCCCCGGGCACTTTGAAGTGCCTGTGCTACTTCCAAATGCCTTTACTCCTCAAACGTTTGGGGAGTAAAGGCACTGTGAAGTAGTGCACATCACAGCACTTCATTAATAACCTCCCATCACCCTAATTTTCTTCCTAATCCCTGCAGTGGAACATATTGTGCCCCGACGTAAGATATTTGATTATTCGTCCCTTAGGATGGATATATACACAAGTTATTTATCCAGCAATCTTACATTACATCTACAGTTTTGGACAGTGATTTCCCACAGAAGTGAAATCCACAGATTGATTACATATGTACTGTTATGGTATTAAGTGTTTCCTTTTATATGTCCTAAATTTAACTGTCACCAATTTCATCTCTGTTCTTGAATTCCTCATGCACTGAAGGAAAAAGATTGGTTTGCTTAAGGAGAAAGCCACCAATACAATTCAGCATCCTCAATTCTCAGATCAAGGCTTGATCTTGCAAGCAGACCCACCAGATGGCATCTCATGCACGTGCAGCTCACTGCTGAAATCTGGTCTTACAAATACCTGAAATAGATAAGTCTTAGTTCAAAAGGTACCAGTGTGCCTCAAAGCATATAACTCACTCTGTGTGATACCAAGTCCCTCTTTTCCCACTGGAAGAGAGCTAAACAATTGTGACTCTGGAGGCTGTATACCACACTGCCATTTTGTTTATTAAACCAAAAAAAAAAAATTTGTTTTCTTCATGTTTGTTTGGTATTTTTTCTGTTCATATTTTAAGGTTTTTAATTCAGCAAAAGCTATTGTGTTGGTTCATGAAAATATCCATATTTTAACAGTAAGTTTACAATACCCATGGTCCATAATCCTGCTCTTTATGCTGCCACAGTATTGAGGCTATAATCAATTTTTTAAAATTTTCAATTAAAAAAGATTGTTTTTTAAAAAAAAAACACACAAATATTAAACTTATTTAAAAATAACAGTTACAATTAAATTTCATGACAAACCTGCTACACATATACTTACAGTCTCATAAAAATGAAATAACGGCTCTGGTCCATTTAGCCTATGTACTAGGTCTTGCTTCTTGAAAGGTCTGGGTTTTCAATTTCTGTTTCTCAGCAGATTAAAAAGTAACATGCACAAAGAAAACCTGGATAGGATTGTTAGTTTGCTTCTTTTTTTCCTGTGCTTATGTGGTATTGGACTTTGGGAAAGCATAGCAGAGAAGTTAGCAAGACACTGTCTTAACACAAAGAGACAATATATAGAAAAGGACAGCGGCTACATAGAAAGAGTGGAAAGAAAAAGGGAAAACATTCAGCACACACACAGCTTCCTATACTCCCCCACGCCTTTGTCACAGAAAAGCTATCTTGGCTTTTGGATGTAAGAGAGACCCTATCTGGGAATATTTTAAAGAAATCCATTCTCTGGGTCAAAAAAGGGAAAACGCATCAAGTGTAAGCACTGCAAGAAGATACATGGCCTAACTGCAAGAATGGCACATCATTGCTTTTTTGGGAGAAAATGATGTGCATGAAGATGTAGAAACAGATGAACTGGTTAGTAACTTAAATAATTCACTTTGTAATGCATCATTCTTTGAGACTCTCTTTATGCCTTTTAGTATAAATTCCCAAGCTTTTTGCTGCACTGGATGTTGCAAGGAAAAAAAAAAGTTTAGTTTAGCTAATCCCTATGACTTGTTTAATTAGCTAATTAAGTTTAGAAGCGACCACTCAAATATACAATACAGGAAGCTGCAGTAAGAGAAACCTAGAGTTGCCACTGAGTGTCATTTTCTTATTTTATATTACACGCCTCTTATTTTGAAACATCATGGCCACAGACCATAATGGTGAGGCTATAAAAGTCTATTCCTTACTTTACTTCAACGTAACTCAGCTTTTCCAAGGGAACCCTACTCTGTACGTGTTTTTTTCAAAAAACTGAAATGCATTAAGAAGTCCATTGGGAGTTTGCTCCAAAAGCAAGTGCAGTCCAAGCACAGTCAGTCTTAACTATTTTGTAACTTGATTCAAATAAATGAATTTCTTTTGGTGATGTTCTCTCTCTCTCTCTCCGATTAAAAAACCAAACAAACCAAAAAACAAAAAACCAAACACCTTCAGTCCCCACCCATGTTAGTAGTCCATGTAACCTCATTCTGGCAAGTAATCCCCATTGAACAGGTGTCCTTGTCACCCAGCATGTACTGCATTTTAAACAGGTAAAAGATAAAAGGTGAGCAGAGAAAAGAGTACATTTCAGCCCGAGAAAATAAAAGTTCAAACTTAATGTTAATATTTTAGGCTAACTCCATTTCAGGGCGTGTTATAAAGTCAATGAATACAATAGAGCTGACAATTTCAGTTAGGCTGTGTGATGGATATTTGAGAACTAAAAGGGTTTATAAAAATAAATTTAAAAAAAAGATACACAAATTGGCGGGGCACAACTGTTCAAGCTAGGTTATACAGGTCTATTCCAATCGGGTGCCCGAAACATCTTAGATAATATTTCCATTGACTAATCCACACCTCTTTCAAATCAGAGAATTACTGTGGTACATTTTACAGTTGGAAGCAACAAAAGGAAGACATTTGATTAGTAGTGTAGTGGGACAACTGAATAGAGGAAACTATGGGTCTCTTGAATGGTCCATGAGACTGGAGTCAAATTAAACCCCGCCTGCCAGAGGCCAAAGATTTTGAGAAAGATTTTCTAATATTTCTCCTACAATCTTTTAAATATCCAAAGACACCTCTAGAGTGGACCAAGTACCTGTAAAACAACTAGCTAGATTTCACACAGAAAAAGGGTTTAATAAACCAAGGTTTTATTTTGTATTTTCTGAACATATGAAATGGTTCTGTTTTGTATACATAGTTTGATTTTTATAATGTTTACTTTCTTTTAGAAGCCTACTTGGCTGACAATGATATGTTAGGTTGATGTAGAAACTAACTTTGTTAATTTCTCTTTGCCGGTCTCTATTCCTTAAATCCATCAGGAAAATAAATTAAGGTGAATATGATTCCTTTAGCTATGAGCATTATATAAAGTATTTGACAGTAACAAATTACATTTTTAGAGATAATGACTTCCCTTATTGCAGTTGGGTTTGAGGTTTCCAGTAGACAACTTTGTTGAAGTACATGAATGTTATAATGTACTCACAAAAGCATTTGTGCTTGTATTAAATTTACTGCAGCTTTGCTACAAAGAAGAAATAAAAATAAGTAGCTAACTAAGCACTGGCTATTGGGACTCATGAATTCTAGCACAGAGAATCCACCATGCTTCTGTGAGACCTTAGACAAATTAGTTCAGCTTTCTGCTTATTTGTTTACCTATATGCAAGGATGATATAATACTTTACTGAAAAAAAGTCATTTGAAGGTTTAAATCTGCAAGGCAACACAGAAATGAGAGTCAATATTTGGCTACTAAGAATATTTCTGGACTTAATGCATTTTTACTTTAACTGTAAGCCATAGGTTCATTCAATATTCATCTGTAAAGTGCCAGCATTTTCTGTTGACAGATTAAGGACTTGATCAAATGTCCAGCGAAATCAACAGAAAAGTCCCCTTTGAATTAAATGAGCAGTGGAGCAGGCCCTAAAACAGTTACTTCAATTCCATCTTTGGAGAAATCCCTATACATTTTTAATTCACTGCTACTTTTTACCACACACATTGTCTCCTTAAGTGGGGAGATATTATTATAAAGACTGGGAATAACACCAAAGATTCAGGTTCCAGGGCAAGAGCCTTTAACTGAACTAGACTGCAATAAAACCAGTGAAGATTTGAAACTTTAAAGTATGCTCATACACCAACCTCAGGATTGAGCTGTGTTAGCGAATGAAGACAAATACTTTTCAACATGATGGGCTACAATAACATGTACTTGGGCTCTTGCATATTAAAGCAGGATTGAACAATCCTAATTTCAAGTGAAGGAACAGGTCTACACTACAAAAATAACTTTGAAATTACTTACTTTGAAGTAACAGACTTCAAACTTAAGTGTCTACACACACCCTACTTTGAAGTTAAGCTTCAAAGTAGAGCACTACTCCATTCCTGAGAATGGAGTAAGGACTTTGAAGCTGGGCTCCCTTACTTTGAAATTAAGGGAAAATGCGTGCAGACTCTCTGCAGGTTACTTGGAAGTTATGTCAAAGTTGGGCGTTACTTCGAAGTTACTTTCTACTGTAGACGCACCCAAAGTTTACCATGTTGAGTGGAAGCAGAGACAGGTTCAAGACTTCAATAAAAGGTGTTAAAGAAAAGGAGCTTGTAGCCCTTATGGCTACATCTACGAGAAGCATCAGTCAACAGAACTGACTGTTGGAAGGGATTTCCCAGCAAAACTTCTGTTGACAGATTGCGTCTACACATAAATGCAGACTGAAAGAGCAATACACTCTGTTGACAGAGAGCAGCCAGACTGATGGGAGCTCTGCAAACAAGGCTACCCGGTGATTTGGAAGCCTCGTCTGTTGACAGAAGGGCCCTGGAGCATCAACACAACTGTTTTCTCAAGAGAACGCTGTCAAGAGAGGCATTATACCTGAATGGGGAGAGGTATAATGCTACTGGCAGATGTGCTGAGTTTTGTCAGCGGACTGTCAAAGCATATTTTGCATGTAGACGCTCCACAGGTTTTTCCAGCAAAAAGGCCAGTTTTGCCAGAAAAACCCTCTTATGTAGATGTAGCCTATGAGAGCAAAGAGTTTTGCAAACGTGAGCTGATTCAATGGATCTTTCTGCAGATGCAAGAAGAAAACTGGGATGCCTGTGGTAGTGTTTATAGCTTCATCATTTAAAAAGAGAACACCCTATTGAAGAGCAAATCCTGACATTGCTTTTTCCGACTCGCATTTATGAAATTCAATTTAAATAAATATTGTATATGTATACCACAGAATTTGGAAATAAACCTGCTATCCACATAGCATGGCGGAAAGCTTGGTAGCTGAGCTCTTTAATCACCAATATGTTTTGTTTATACAGCTTTACTAAAAACACCAGTCTTTAGATAATAAGCTCTTCACTTACTGTAGACACCCAGCTGCTATGGTTTAATTATAATAATAGGGAAAGCATAGCATTTAAATTTTTCATTTAAGGATGACAACGCATATATCACCTGCTTCAGACTGATCTTTACCTGTCACAGATTAGTTAGTTACACGCCAATTATGAAAAACATTAAAGTCTCCTAAAGATATTGGACCATAGATTCCAAAGAGTCAAGCAAACAGTGATTATAATTAGACTGCGTATCTTAATCTCTTGGAAATGTTTATTATTCGGAATTTAGAAGTGGGTCAGTTTAGCAGATTATATATTTTATTGAAGATTAGCTCTATAAAGTGTTTTTTCACCGTGTGTTTTAACAAAAATAATTTATAAAAATCTTACCTGTTTTTTTCTTGAAGTTGCCTTGGGCAACAGACTGGCTGACAAAACTGATGAAAGTGGAGAGCAACACAGCTCAGGAAAAGGATTTGGAATTGATGGTATTTCCAACACACCAAGCTCTTTCTTTTTCATCCTACATCAACAAAATTAATACAATGCAGCATACTTACAGTCAACGTTAAAAACAAGATATACAGTATACATAAAGGCATTAATATTATGAGATTTGTCACATTCATTGTTGGTCTTGTTACTAACACTTTATTGTAAGAAGGCTGTATTGATTAAAATACAGGATTAATTTTGCACATGCAGGATTTCCTTACATCCTCTGAACTCTACCATCCCCACCTCCAGTGGTCAGCTATTTACATCACTGGCAATATTGCCAATTTAGTCATTTTCCAACTCTCCCCTCCCCCTGTAAATTTGATCACACCCTCTAATTTCAATTCCTAAGGAAGACTAAATTAAATCCCTGTGACAACCCACTGACATGAAATTAAGATTCACATTAGCAATTTACAGCACTAGGGCCCAAGGCATGTCCATACCACCTTCAGGTATTAGTAAACCTCTTCAGGAATACCATCAACGCCCATATTTTTAAATATGGGCCTAATTTTACTAGGAGTAGTTCTACCCATTTGAACACAACTACTCATGATAAAGCACCTGCATGAGATTTGGAAGGATCAGGTTCAAAGGATACATAACTTAGAATTTCCTTTCTGTTTGTCTTCTTTCTTGAATGATTCTTTAATTAGCCATAAAGCTCAGTATAGTGTCATGTTTTTAAAACTCTGTTTGTTTGTTTATGTTTCAAATAACACTAACGTGTGTGAGTTTGGGCAGCTTACCACCTCCATTACCATTGTGATCAATTATGCATTTAAAAAAAAAAAAAACCAACCATCAGTACTGACAGTTTTAGAATGCTGGGCACACTATGCTACTCAACTTTCTGATATTCAATATATATAAGCACCTATTTTTCTAAGCAATCAAAACTTTTAACAAAAACTATAAATTTTGATTTGACTGGCACGCACCCCCTTTTCCCCCCTCTCCTCCATTTCCGAGTTGGAGCAGAATCAATATTTTACCTCTTTCTTACCTGCATTGTCATTCTGTGTGCCACTTATTAATTGGTATGATAAAAATGTTTAGACTCTTTCAGAACATTAAATTAATTTTGAAGCTGCTGGTTTGTTGAAGTATTTAGAGAACATTAATTTAAAGGGACTTGATAGTGTTTAGCAGGAGTGGAAGGTACCCTGCTCACAGTACTTTGAAGCGTGGAAGAAGTTAGACAAACTGCCAGACACTTTATGAAAGCTTAACAGCCAGTTATATTAATACTGAACATGTTGAAATAGCTGTCTTTTAAAACACGAGTTTAACAATTGGTGAAAACACTCTGTACAAATATCATTGCAAATGACTAACTCTTACAGGAGCTATTTTAACAGGGATGATTTTGGGAAATGGAGTTTTTAAGCCTTACAAGCTGGTTCATTTCACTTAGGAGAGTTGTATGGTGTACAACGCTGTCCATAGCCTTGCCAAATCAAGTTCTAAAGCTGCAAACAGCAATATCAACTATGACCAAAACCCATCATGGGAAACGGGGGGTTGGGGGGGGGGGGGAGTTTCTCAAACAAAAATCTTTTTGAAAAGTAAGTTCATTAAAAGGTGGCTTAAGAGCTTTTAAGAAAGAACAGATGAGAGCAGAAGATTTAAAACATTGCCACGGAACCGCTAAACGTCCCTCTCCCGGACAGACTAGTGCCTGTACTTCACTGTACGGCTCAGATGGGCCTTTGCACATGCGCCAGTGCTCGCGGGAGTGGGGATTAACGAGTCCATCTAAAGGCGGTGGGGGGCGGTTCCGCACCAGAACCCCGCACACCTCCTCCCGTTTCCATGTGCCCGGCTGGCGCCAGCCTCTGCCAGGCTCTCCGCGTGCTGGGCGAGCGGTTTTACGGGGCTGCCCCCGGCCCGCCGCTGCTCACCCGGCGGACCGCTGCGACGGCTCCACCGAGGAGCTGGAGCCGGCTGGGGTGCGAGCGGCCACCCACATTCAGATCCAAACCGGGCCGGGCTAGTCAGCGCCCACGGAACCCAGCACGCGCCCCGGAGCCGGCGGGACAACGGTGCGAGTGCTCCGCTCCTGGCCCCTTGAAGCCACCTGTAGCCCCGCCGCGCAGGACCAGCTGCCCCAGCCTCACCTGTCCGGGGGCCCCGCCTGGGAGGGAGGTGCTGCAGGAGCCCACGGGGCTCGCCAGGGGGTGGGAGGCAAGTCCCCCTCGTTGCACTCCCGGCAAGGAGCCGGGCTCTCTGCAGCGCTCCGGACGGCCATGGCGGCGGCTTTTCTAAGGTACCATCCTCCGGAGCGGCGCTGGCACCCGCTAAGCGGCTAGGGCCGGACTTGTAAGGTGGAGACTGCTAGGGGCGGAGGGAGCTAAGGCGGTAGCAGCGCCCCCTCGCGCACGTGCGGCACAGGCTGCCCGACGTTCCCGCCCAGCCGCGCCTCCAGCCCCTGCTCGCCTTGCACTGCCGCCGGCCAGGCCCTCTCGCCAGCAAGGGCGGCCCCGAGCTCGCGCCCCTCCGGCATGGGCTTGTCGGGGTCACGCCCCGCTAGGCTGCGGGGAGCGAGTAATTAAGGTACTGCCGGGGGATGCTCCTCGGTCCCTGCTCCCTGGGCGGTCTGGGCTGCCAGCGGGGCTCTCCGACCGGCTGCAGCTCGCTGGGACAGGTTGGACTGCGCCGCGGGGTGGGGAGCCCTAGCCTAGGCTAGGAAGACTTTGATTCACTTGCCTCTACCGCCTACGTCCTGGGAGCCCTTGGGAACTTGGGCTGCCTGTGCACTAGCAGATAAATCTGATATTTAATGAATTCAAATATTTAACCTCGATATGATGAATTCCAATAAAGCGTCCACATAGCTTCTTGAACTTCTACCCACCTTTTTCCATGTCTAATCCCCACGTCCCCATTGCCCCCTGCAAGTTGGACAGACTGAGCAGGGCAGGGTGGGTACCTCCCCCACAGTGCCTCAGCCCTGGGCAGCTTGTGGTTGTTTCATGCTGGAATCCCAGAAGTCCAACCACTGTCCCAGAATGCACTGCATCATTAACTGCGCAATAAAAAGAACTGGAGATGGCACCAGTTCCTGCTGCGGCCTTCCAGTGCAAGCATGGATCCACAAAGGCTCCATCTCACAGCACAGATCATTTCAGCAGCCACAGCAGCTGTCACGCAATTTGTCCTTCAGTTCCAAAGCTCAGTGACACTTGGCTATCCTCCTGGTGCTGCTGCTGACGACAACGACGATAACGACAGTTTGGAACAGCAAATTGTCCCAACTGCGGTCCAAGAACTCACAGCTGGTGGCTGCCATGACTGCACTGCTGACAGTAGAGCAGCAGTTTTGGACTTGAGAAACCAGCACACACTGGTGTGATCACATTGTTTTGGAGTCCTGGGATGACCAGCAGTGGGTGCAGAACTTTGCATGTGCAAGTCCACCTTTGTGGAACTTTGTGATGCATTGGCACCTGCACTGAAGCGCAGCAACACCAAAATGGGACCCACTTTAATGGTTCAGAAGAGATTGGCAATTGCGCTGTGGAAGTTTGCAACCCCGACAGTTACAGGTCAGTGGAAAATCAGTTCAGAGTGAGCAGATCTAAATGGGGTTCACAGTGATGGAGGTGGCCGATGCAATCCGTTGGTATCTCCTCCTGAAGACTGACCCCAGAGATGTACAGGCCATAGTGGATAGTTTTACTGCCCAGGGCTTTCCTAACTGTGGAGGGGCAATATATGGCACTCACATCCCCATCATGGCCCTGGCCCAACTGGCCTTGGAGTATATTAATCGAAAGGGGTACTTCTGCGTGGTCATGCAGAGATTGGTAGACCATAAAGGTTATTTTACCAATGTCAACATTGGCTGGTCAGGGAGGGTTCACGATGTGCACATATTCCAAAATTCGGGACTGTACTGAAAGCTCCTGGTTGGGACTTTTTTCCCTGGTTGGAAAATCAAGATTGGCGACGTGGGGGTGCCCATAGTTATATTGGGCGACCCTGCTTACCCTCTGCTTCCCTGCCTGATGAAATCCTACACAGAAGCCCTGGAACCCAGCAAGGAAAACTTTAATCACAGACTGAGCAAGTGCAGAATCATAATGGAATGCACCTTAGGATGTCTGAAAGTGAGGTTCAGATGTTTGCTGACCCATATGGACATTTCTGAAGCTAATGTCCCCATCGTTCTTACTGCATGCTCTATTTTGCCCAATATATGTGAATCAAGGTGGAAGACATTCCTGTCTCTCTGGAATTCTGAAGCAGAGGCAATAGGCAGGGCTTACTCACAGCCATCTACAGTGCCATTCACCAGCAGCCATGCTCAGGCTACAGGAATAAGGGATGCTTTAAGTAAGAGCTTTATGACTGATCAGTAACACACATGCTACCTATGTACATCTCTGTCATAATGCCAATAAATAAAGCATGCTGTAATGAATGAATGCTTTTACTTGGTGGGAAGGGTTTGAGTTTCAATAAATAGAATGCATGTGGTAGACAGCTCTATCTTAAGCTTCCCCGCCCCACCCACTGACCCGGTTCCCTCAACTGCGCATCTGCTGCAGACCAGGGAGTATCACTAGCTTCCTGTGCCTTCAGTGGCACTCAACTACTCCCCACCCACCCATTTGATTTGTGTCCCCTCCCCCCCCCCCACGCGCGCACACACACTCCTGCAGGACAAAAAAATCACACTGAGCTCAAAGGACTTATTTTATTTTGCATGGAGGAGAGGTTTAAGTGGCCAGGAAAAGAAGCCTCCTCAAGGTTGCTTGAAGGGCTTTTTGCAGTGGCAGTTGGGTCTGGAGTGACGGGGTAGCCTTGCCCTCTATCCCTGTGTGTGAGGACCACAACAGTGGGGGGTGGGTGCCCTCTCGTCAGGTGACTCTGGCCAGTGGGTATCAGCTGATGACCTGCTGGGTTGGGAGGCCCTCTGCAGCTAAAGCAGGGAGCCCAGGACTGCTGTCTGCTTAGTAACGGCCTTTACATGCTTTGCCGTGACCTCTGTCTGCTTTGCTGTAACCTCAGTGCTTTGCTGCAGCCTCATTCATCTTTGACTATTGCTGCTGCTGGAGGTCAAGCGTGCTTGCTCCAGGGAGCTTGGGGACTGATCTGGAGGTGACCAGCATGGAGGGGAATGCCATGCACGGGACTGGTTCCAGGTCAATGGTGAAGAGCTCTGGGCTGTCTGGAACAACTTCCTCTGTCTGCTGCTCATTCCTCCTTTCCTTCTCTGCATTGCCCTCTTCCTCTGGGCCACCCTGCTCCTCCAGGCTTACCCCAAACACCATACCCAGGGCCTCCACAAGTGTTGTACTCTAGTGTGGACTGTGTGGGGGTGGGGGGGGGTGTTCCGCATAAGCATGTGCCTCTGTTGATAATAGCGGCACGTCCGTGGAACTGCCCAAACTGCCAGTTGGCTTCCCAGACTTTTTGATAGGTCTGACAGAGTTCTTTTAACCTTTCTTGGTGCTGTATTGAGTCCCAGGAGTAACCTTGGGCAGCCATCTCACTCACCATCTGATCATAAACGGCTGCATTTTTCGTGCCCACCCGAACACCGATTGGTTTCCCCAAATGGCAGTGAGATCCAGAATGTCCTGGTGGGTCTAAGCTGGGGCTCTCTTGTGAGCCTGAGAAGTGCTAGTCAGATCACTACCCTGGGTGCTCATGGTTGCAGTACAGGGCTACCGATAATTGCTACCTATGTGGTGCGATGGCTACCAATGTGGTGTGACACGATGGGCAAAGGAATTTTTTTTCACACTGGACGCCCTTTTGATTTGCAGGTCTGGGCTACTGAATTCCAGTTCAAATTTTAATTCCAATTCAATCAAAACTTCACAGGCTTACTTTGACCTCCTTCCTGCACACCTGAGAGCAGTGCACAACAAAGCCACCATACATGGAGAGTCACTGCATATCTTTGTGGGATACATACAGGACACTTCTGGAGGCTAACAAATTTGAATTGAGGACTTGGTGCTTCCACAGTTGCCTTGATTTGAGATTTTAAATTCAAAATAGACGCTGTACCTGTCCCATAATATCAATATTCTGTACTCAGTATTATGTCTCAATAAACCGAGTTAACAGTATTGTGTGTGAAGACAGTCATGTTTTACTATTGCGCTAAAGCCTTGAAATTCAAATTTATCTCATAGTGTAGATGTAGCCTTAATTTTTCCCCCTTCCCATTCTGGAAACAAACACAAATATCCCCTTCCCCTCACTCCGTTTGCCTCGGCTGTTTAGTTTGTAACCCACAGTTGTGTCTTATTATGTGTATGCAATGCCCCTACCACGGGACAGCTAATCATCCTTGGGACAGATGAGTAGTAATGTGCATTTCCGCAGAGCCCAAAGGGCTTAGATGTCTGAATCCCAGATTGAGGCACTAACTGTGATCCAAAAAAAATCTCCACTCAGTTAACTCGGTGCCTGGGATTACTAAGTGGTCAAATTTCAGCTGTAAAAGTTCCCTGCCTGCATACTTTTCTGCCTCTAAGCATGCATATGGCTACCTCAGACAGCTGTCTGTGTCATGCCCACTCCAACAGGAGCCTCAAACCACAGGAAGATGGGTGTCGTTGCAGGTTTCTTTCATAACTCCTCACAGAACTCCCCAGGAGTAGGGAGGAAGACCCGATTCCTTATAACTTTTACTTCACTGCTGACGGTATGAACCCCACATGGGAGACATCCTGGATCAGTTCACTGTCTGACCTGCTTTTGAAAAGGAATTTGAATAGGAATTTTCTTCCTTTCAGGAAAACCCATAAACCATTGACCTATGCCCATTCTGATCTCTCTTTCAGTTGTTCCTGTTGAAGCCAGTCTACCTTGTACAAATAAATGTGATTGGGCCAGAAACATTGCGGGAATGATTACATAGTCTAAGGGTTAGAGCAGCCACCTGACAGGTGAGTAACCCTTGTTCAAATCTTCTCTCATCAGTCCAGTGCCCGCTTTTTTTTTTTTTTTTTAAACAAAAAGAGGAGCCTTTACTCAGCCAGCTCCCTTCACCCCAGCCAATCCCAAGGCTGGGGCTGCCGAGGTGCCAGTACTGAGTACTGGAAAGTATTACATCAATCCCTTTGTGGATCTGGACCATTAATAACAAGCATTTTGCATGCTCTGCATACTTTAAAAAGCAGTAACTAACCTTACCAATACCTCTGTGAGACAGGAACTTATTTGTAGATATTGGAGAAGACAGAAATAAGTAGATCTGGAAAAGGCAACACTTGCTGGCTAAAACAATGAATTGAGCCCAGGGTTTGGCCCCCTACAGAAGTGTGAAAACATGCAAAATAGATTATAGATCCCAGGTGGAGCCTTGAGTGGATCCAGGTTCACAAGAATTCCTTGGGTATTATCTACTAAAGCCGGGGAGTCCCATATGTTTACCACTCACCACATGGACTGAACAGAACACAGCGGTGTGGTGATTCCCGGGCTCTGGACCCACATGTGGCTCTTGGAGCCTTTAAAGGTTGCTTCTCAGAGCCACGGATGTGGAGTGCCCGCTGCTTGCTGTGCGCATGCCCCACCACTGCACATGGCAGCAGCAGTGACCCCTGAGGCTCCAGCCCCAGGATGGCACCTGCATGGCTCTGGCAGCCGTGGTTCCAGTGCGTCTCTAGAGGCTGCAGCTCTAGTGGCAGTGGGTCTGGTAAGTCACACGTGTGGGGTGGAGGGCTGGGGATACTGGCTCTGGGGCAGGGGGAGGGCATTCATTTGAAGCAATGGGGGAAGGGGCTACAGGTGCCTGGCTTTGGGGGGAAGGGAGGGGTGTTTATGTGGTGGTGGGGGCGCTGTGGTGAATACTCAAGGACGACAACCACAAGTGTGGCAATCCTTGAATTACTATTGGACTCCACGGTAAGGGTATGTCTATCCTGCTACGCCAGCTGTCTCAGCCTTACAGGGTTCAGTGTTACAGTGAGGTGTTATTTAATAAGAGTGTAGACGTTCTGGCTTGGCCTATGGCCCAGAATCTGTGACTCTCCTCACAGGATCTTACAGCCCAAGCCCATAAATCTACACAGCAATTACATATTTCTTTTGCCTGAGCCAACCCACTTAGGCCAGCAGTGGGTTTTTAATTGCAGTCTTACCCAAAGAGCAGAGAGACAAATGGTGAGTTGTAATTTTGGAGCAATAGCCTCCAACTGTGAAGCCTAACTCAGACTCAATCTTACATGTACAGAATTCAGATTGAAAACATGACAATTTCCAAATTGTTGTTAGTCAGCACTCAACTAACAAACACAAAACACCCGAATCACATTTTGAATTGTGCATCTGACAAAGTGGATCCCAACCCACAAAAGTTTATGCCCAAATAAATTTATTGGTTGTTAAAGTACCACCGAACATTTCATTGTTTTTACTGAAACAGATTTAACAGAGCTACCCCTCCCTGAAGTTTAAACACAATAATTTAATGGCAAAGAACTGACTGAGTAAGAGGCACTCATGCTAGAAAATACGAGAAAAAGATTTGTGAAAAATTAGGGCCCAATCCAACTCCAACCGAAGGCCATAGCACTACATAGAACTCTTCTTGATGATATTTATCTTAGAGAAAGTAAATGTTTTGAGACTAGTGAGAAAATAAAATATTTCAGAAAAAAATTTGTTGCTATTTCTAAGCTTGTTGAAGAAATCCAAATATGGATAACAATATTTTAGTTATTAAGAGAGGGGTTTTTCTAAAACAGGAATACCACCAGCAATTTCATTCTTAGTTACAGAGGATTTTGCATGAGGCTCATAAAACTAAGAATTCCCTGTGTTTGTCCTCTAGCATTTTATTCTCTGACACTCACCCTATGGCAGTTGAAGAATTTGGGTTAGTTAAGAATTCTTATATACTGATTTTTGCAAATGTATTCTGAATGTGATACCAGCGAATGACTCACTACAATTGCCTGATTTCTGAAAGGTGTAAAAGGCTGGCAGGATACTCCTGTGAGGAGAGACAGGGAACTTCAGGTTTATTCTTGCTGACTCACTGAGGCAGATGTGATTTATTAAATTCCACAGTGACCCTTAGGTGGGGTGACCATCTGTCTCATTTTTGGCTGGAACAGTCCCATATTTCAGGCATCAGGAAGGTGTCCCGACTTATTTTAACAAAAGGCTAATTGTCCGTATCCACTGTCCCTGCTGAGCTGCCTTCCACCCCCACCCCAAGGTCAGTGCAAATGCAGCTGCAGGTGCCAGATGCTGGCTGGAGAGCACGTGTAGCAGGTACTGACTGGGCAGGTGTGCAGGCAGCAGCAGGAGAGGGAGCCAGCAGGGGCCATGCCATAAGTAAGGCAGGGTATGTTGGGGCAGGGTGATGGGTAGTGTGTGTTCCTCACAGTCCTTTTTAAGATTTTAAAGGGACCTGGTGCCCTGGGCAGCCACCCCCTCCAGCCAGGGAGACTTCCACCCACACCCCAAAGCAGGGTTGCAGCCCAGTTACCCACTCCCCCTGGCTTGGGGCAGCCAGGAGCCTCACCTGTGGGGTGGCAGCCCCGTTCCCAATGCCCTGGGGCATGGAGCAGCCAAGGAGCTAGTTGCATTTGCTTGGGGTTAGGGTGGAGTGAAGGAAGAGGGCAAAATTCTTCAGTTAGATCTAGGAACAAATTTAATTTTCAAGAGTCCTGACAAAATTAGACGTAAAATTACAATATTTCAAGGCATTTGGTAATTCCAGGACAGATGGCTCTTCATCATGGAATCTGAAAGCTCAGAAACACTGAAAATCATTAGATTAAAATAAACCCCTTACTATGAGGAAGAAAAGCTTATTTATCAATAACAATTTACATCTGATTACCCTGCTCTGCAATTTATTTGCAGGAATTATCTGTGTATTGCTCATGCCACTGTAATTTTTCAAAAACTTTGGCTTACTTTTCTGTAAAATGTATTTATTTTAAATCTCTCTAGAAACTACTGGTAGATACCAGAGCAGCAGCAGCTACTAGCAGATCCTAACAAGTGAGCCATTTGTATTGCAAAAGATCAAATTACAGTTCCATCAGTTGCCAGTGCTTTATTCGTGTCTCATCCTTGGGCCTCACATGACTTTACCTTTACTGCTCCTATAAATTGCTCTGCTACATGTCTGTCACTAAACTGGTCAGTACCAGGTCTGCATCACTCCACTTCTTGCCTTGTTTTGGTTTTTGATCTACTAGTCACCAAAATTCTCTTTGCAGGCAAGCTTCAGTCCCCACTTCAGTAGCTTTATAATTTCCCCTTTCCTCTTTCATAGCCAACCAGCTCCGAGAGCATCTGAAAAAGATGTTGGAAGTAGGACTATTAAGCTGTGTCTACACTAACGCCCAACTTCGAAGGGAGCATGGTAAGTAGGGTATCAGGAGTTTACTAATGAAGTGCTGCAGTGCATATGCAACACTTCATTAAGCTAATTCTCCCCCGTGGCAACTTCGAAGTGTTAAACTTTGATGTGCCTTCTTGTGTGCACCCGCGGCTAACCCACCAGTACTTTGAAGTCCCTTTACTCCTGAGAATTGTAGGTTATAGATAAAAGAAATGATACTGGCATGAATCATGCTGAAAATGCTTTGTTCTTTGGTATTTTGTATAGCTAGTGGATTACTTAAACCAGTTATTCATGCCTTCATCATCTCTCTGCTTTACTGGAGCAATGAGATATCCCAGGGTACAAAGTCTTCAGCACTTAGGAAATTCCGGCTAGTCCAGAACTCTGCAGCACATGTCCTCAGCAACACAGGCTATGTGAACATATCAAACCTGTCTTCCCTTCTCTGCCCTGGCTTCACACAAAATTTTGAATCAAGTTCAAGGTCTCCATCTTTCAAAGCACTCCATAGGTCCAGAGTATCCGAAGGCCCATCTACAGCTCTAGTCAAATGCTGTGCTCCTCTGGCATGGTGGAGTTCAGCAATAAGAATAAAGTGCTTCTCTGCAGGAGACAAACCCTTCTCCCCAGATGGTCTGAAACTATGGAATTAAATGCCTCAGGAACTACGAACCATCACAGACTTCATCACTGGCTGCTCCAAATGCAAGGTTCATTTTTGTCCTGGATTTTTCCTGCAGAGCTGCTTTGGCAACAGGTATATTTATATATATATATATATATATATATATATATATATATATATATATATATATATATGTTAGAAAATACATTCCACAAAACAAGAGGCTCTGCTACACATTCTTTTCTCTCTGGGGAGAGGGTTAGGGAACAAACAGTACCTGAGAAGATGTGTACTCACTTGGCTTTAATGCACATCCAGAAGGTGCTCTGATATTGCAGTGATGGGTAGAACATTAAATCTTAGGTGATTTAACTTCGCCAATGCCATAGTTGTCCTTGTAGAGGGGTAACTAAAGTGTTTATGCCAGCCAGCCTGCTCTGAATTTTCAATTCTTAAAACGCTGTTAGAATTAGTCCATACAACATATTAATGAGTAAAAAGTTTTTGCTTTTTTCATGTGTATTTGTGTTGTAATGTCCAAAATATTGTTAATTAGCCAGTGAATTCATGAACACACACAATGATACTGTGTGTTTATTTTAACCAAGACAGTTCACTCTTTGGCTTTTATGGCTTTGGGGTACACCCTTAAAAGTTTGGCACAAGGTTTAAGAAGTAAATGATATTATAACCAGTAGAAATAATAATACTTGGCTATTTTACACCATCTCTGAGGATCTCAAAGCTCCATACAAAAATCTTAATTAAATTAGACCTCACAATAATCCTGTGATGTGTGCAGTGTCACTTTGGCTTTACAGATGGACAGACTTGTGTACAAGAAAGTTGTGACTTGTCATGGTCACAGAATCTATTCCAGAGCGCAGTTCTCCTGTCTCCTAATTCAGTGCTTTAACCACTATTCCTCCTGAATTCAGTTAAAGGTTTTTGAGGAATGATTCAAATATCACACAAACAAAACAGATCAGAATATCTTTAAAGTAAGCACACTTAAAAATCAGAGTTGATGTTTTTAAGTTTTCAGCTCATTAAAATGTTTTTAAGACAGATAAACACTACTCAGCTAACAATGCTTATCGTTGACTGTGATAGCCAAATATGCCATGTGGCACAATCATTGTTAGTCCCTGGGCGTTTCCTTTTAGAAAGGCAAATACAAAGCTTCACAGATTATGTCCCATCTGCTTGGACTGTACTTCAACAGTGTAAGTTGTTATATAAATATTGCCATAGACACAGAAAGGCAGCTTCTTGGCAAGTGGTGCATAAATCTTTAAGAACACATTTCTCTGTGGCAGACTGCTTTGTGAGGAGTTTTGCATAGCACAGAATCAAGGTTAGACTTCCTTAACAAAATGCATAATTATTACACACAAAAGCAACATTCCAAGGAATGGGATCAGTATATTCACTTCCACATTTTCAGAAACAGCTTCTAAGTAGTAAGTAGGTCTTACTTTTCCCACATCACTATAGTATTGCAGTAGCAGGTGCTTCCCATGGTCTAAAAATTCTTTCCTACGTGCCAGCTTCCAAGAGGTCGTGTGGTTGTATTTTAGTTCTTTTAACAGAAATTAATGAAAGTGAAGGGAAAGCTGGAGCATATGTCTCAGAAAGCAGCAAGGTTAGCATTCATTCTTATTCCAGAAGCAAGTTCCATAGCTGTAGTCTTTGCACAGAATTTTGAACCACAGACCAGGAACCTCCTCCTATTGGTTGGAAGTGGCATGAAATTTAGCTTTTATAGGTGGCTATAGTTCAATTTTACACAGGACTTTGGCAATTAGGACAGGAACTTTGAAGTCCGTTACATCAAATCAAGACTGGCTGCTTTTCTGGGAGGTATGCCTTAGCAAAAACAAGTTGTTGAGCTCAACAGAGGGTAATTGGGTAAAATGTAAATGCCCTGCATTACACATGAGATTACCAAAAGGGTATAATGGTCCCTTCTGTTCTTAAATTTTATGAATCTGTGAAGTAGACCCTGTGTAAATGGGAACAAGACCACCCCTACAAATACACAATATAAGCACCATTACATTTGGGGCACTAGATTGCCACAGATTTTGTGGTGCCCTAGGCAGCCACTTGCTGCATATTCAGCCACGTTGCCAGCTCTGAGCCGTGTCTACACGTGCATGCTACTTCGAAGTAGCGGCACTAACTTTGAAATAGCGCCCGTCACGGCTACACGCGTCGGGCGCTATTTCGAAGTTAACTTTGACGTTAGGCGGCGAGACGTCGAAGTCGCTAACCCCATGAGGGGATAGGAATAGCGCCGTACTTCGACGTTCAACGTCGAAGTAGGGACCGTGTAGTTGTTGCGCGTCCCGCAACATCAAAATTGCGGGGTCCGCCATGGCGGCCATCAGCTGAGGGGTCGAGAGACACTCTCTCTCCAGCCCCTGCGGGGCTCTATGGTCACCGCGTGCAGCAGCCCTTAGCCCAGGGCTTCTGGCTGCTGCTGCTGCAGCTGGGGATCCATGCTGCAGGCACAGGGTCTGCAACCAGTTGTTGGCTCTTTGGATCTTGTGTTGTTTAGTGCAACTGTGTCTGGGAGGGGCCCTTTAAGGGAGTGGCTTGCTGTTGAGTTCGCCCTGTGACCGTCTGCAGCTGTGCCTGGCACCCTTATTTCGATGTGTGCTACTGTGGCGTGTAGACGTTCCCTTGCAGCGCCTATTTCGATGTGGTGCTGCGCAACGTCGATGTTGAACGTCGACGTTCCCAGCCCTGGAGAACGTGTAGACGTTATTCATCGAAATAGCCTATGTCGATGTCACTACATCGAAATAAGCTATTTTGATGTAGCGTTCACGTGTAGACGTAGCCCTGGAGGCCAGCCCCATCCCTCTGCCAGCCCCACAGCAGGGTGTGCCCAACAGGAGGCAGCACAGTGGGATGCTGCAATCTGTTTTGATCAATAGGTAACTTGCTGTTTACTCATTAAACTACAAGTTCCTCCACACATGTAGGTTCCTTCCTAGTTATACAGCATTGCAATAGTCCAATCTAGGACAGTCTCTCTTAAATGGTATTCTGTGAACAACTCACAGGGGTTTCATGAGCACCTGTCACTTTTTAGGTATCATAAATTGATTGTATATATTTTCTGATATTAAAATAGACACAGTGTCACTTCTTCTTTGCTACGATACCTGATTAAATTATTTCATTTTGTTTTTGTGTATGTTGTATTTGGTGGGTTTGGCTTTTTTTTTCCTGCTTGGTCTGACAGCAATTGTCATAGATGTTCTGCATAAAAATATTATTGTGTGGTGTTCGATGGTCTCAAAAAGTTTAAAAAATGCTGATCTAGGTTTTAGAAACACATGGATCTCCATGGCCAGCTCTGTGTTCAATAGGATGAGGTGCAATCTTCAGTCAGTCACAGGCTAAGCGTTTCTTGGCTGCTGAAGCTATTTGGTATCCAAGTGTAATACTAAGTTTTAAAAGATCTGCCCTGGCCATCTCCCACCAGCCCATCTCCCTTTCATGCCTAGATGCAGCATGCCAGGGCTCTGTTACTCCTTACCCATCAGCTGTTTGTTTTTTCACTGTCTTCTGGGTGACTTGCCCCTCTGGGTAGGTCAGACCAAACTTCAAGCCTTTTCCAGGACAACAAAGGTTGATTTATCGTCAGTCTGTGGTCAGCTATAATCCCTATAACAGTGGTTAGTGGTTATCAAACAGTAGACTGAGACTGGTATTAGATTTGCTGGGGCCAAAACCCAAGCCCTTCTGGCCAGGGCTGAAGCTGAAATCCAGCCTTGTATTGTTTCTCTCTGCCGTATGCTCTGGGCAGCTCTGAGGGCTGCCTGAGGAGGGTGGGAACTGCAGCACAGCATGCACCTGGTGGCTCCGAGGGCTGGCTGCCCTCAGCCATGCCCCCTTCTGCCCAAAGCCCCACTTCCAGGAGCACAGCACTGTCCCAAGGGCCCAGCCAGTCTGTCAGTTCCCCTGCTCACCCTCGCTCTTTACCACAGAATCAATTTAAAATAAACCCATTCAAACCTGCATACGTCTGGTTAAAATGTCTTAATTATTTCTTTAGACATATGGAGCACAAATTACATTACCACAACTGCAAGACCCATTGCACAAGATGTTTAATTCAATATAAGTCATTTAACAAAATCTTCTAATATCCCATGGTTTTGCCTCATTAATTTCTCACACTGCTCATATACTGGAAGTATTCTACTGCAGTGCAGTTATTCCTGGTTTACTGGTACAAGAGAATCAACCCTATCAAATGTCAATTGGTATTAGTTATAAGAACTATGTACTAGATTCTTAACAGTTATAGGTATATAGCAAAATTAATGATACCATGAAAAATCTTCTCTATATTTTATAGCATTTCTCTCTGTCTGTCCAAGAACTCCTCCTAAACGGTCAGAGCCAGGACCACCAGATTTGGCATACAGCTTCCTCTTACCATAACTTAAAGCAAAGTAAGGATTTAGTTGTACTAGGAAAAAGGAATGCGTTTGCAGTGGGATTGGTTCCCATAAAAACATACAGAAAAGAGACAGGCCGGTGAAAGGGGCTGGCTAAGGGTGTGCTCTCCTCCATGTGAGACTACTCCAGCCCTAGGCCTCCCCGGGCCCTCTTTAGGGAGGGCAGAGGGGCTGAAGCTCCTTCACCGAGATTTGTAGAGGGATATTAATGGCTGTTCCCCTTCATCACTGTCAGGGAGGGAGGGGAAAGTGCATTGAAACTTAATTGAGTTAAGGACCCA
The DNA here is from genome assembly GCF_033958435.1 of Carettochelys insculpta. Lineage (NCBI taxonomy): Eukaryota > Metazoa > Chordata > Testudines > Carettochelyidae > Carettochelys > Carettochelys insculpta. The sequence goes on along the minus strand of NC_134144.1, from coordinate 40,681,505 downwards.
GTAATGCCAGGTAAATGTGCTAGTATTAAACATATATTGAAATGTAGAATGTTTCAGGTTGTTGCAACATGCCTTTTATATTTCAAGATGTTTATGATCATCACTTCTGGAATAATGTATATGATTTTGAATAATTTCACAAATGTCAAGTTAGATATTAATATTTTACTTTTTATAAATTAAAGCTGAATTAGATTAATACTGTGCTCCTGAAACTCTTGAAAGGAATCATTACAATGGTCAAAGCAAAGCAGGGAAAGGGTAGGTACTTTTAACAACATTAATCATAGAAAGTTTCCCAAAAGTATGTTCTTTTCTGTTAACTTATTTATTAATATTCTTCTCAATAGAATTAAGTCAGCTGTAATGGAAAAAATTGTCAATAGTATCGTCTACAAGAATTTCTCTCTCATGCTGTGCAGTCAAAAATAAAATTTGAGATGCCATCATTAAAGATCTGAATATGCATTTTTGTCAGCAATCCAGGCAAATAAGAGCTTCGATGGTTATGATTATCATCATTCTGAAGGTCTCTGTTTACAGTTCTGCTGACAAATCTGTTGGTCAGCTGCTTGTTAGACACTTCACTAGTTACCAAACATTATCAAAGAGTGGATCAAAAGGACCAGCAAATTATTCTGGCAACATTGTACATTCATGAGAGGTAAACTTACCCACTCAATATATTTAAATAGGTACTGACATGCACAAGCAAATCATGTTTCGTGCATGCCACTAAGTAAAAGGAGGGGAAGCAGAATGGAATTCAATCCCCTCATCCAAGGTAGTCATCTGGACAGTTTGCAACCTCTACCAGATACTGACCTATGATAGGGTTATACTGCTTCATTTTTGCACTTTGCATTGCTCCAGGTTGGCTCAGCTTGCCATGGGAGAAATTCTTTGTTAGAGTTCTTGGGTGATGTACAATAGTAACAGAGAATAAGCTGTGCTAGTCTATACACTATCAAAACAAAAAGCAGTCAAGTAGCACTTTAAAGACTAGCAAAATAGTTTATTAGGTGAGCTTTCGTGGGACAGACCCACTTCTTCAGACCATAGCCAGACCAGAACAGACTCAATATTTAAGACACAGAGAACCAAAAACAGTAAGCAAGGAGGACAAATCAGAAAAAGATAATCAAGGTGAGCAAATCAGAGAGTGGAGGGGTGGGAGGGGGAGATCAAGAATTAGATTGAGTCAAGCATACTTGACTCAATCTAATTCTTGATTCCCCCCCCCCCCCCCACCGCTCCGCTCTCTGATTTGCTCACCTTGTTTATCTTTTTCTGATTTGTCCTCCTTGCTTACTGTTTTTGGTTCTCTGTGCCTTAAATATTGAGTCTGTTTTAGTCTGGCTATGGTCTGAAAAAGTGGGTCTGTCCCACGAAAGCTCACCTAATAAACTATTTTGCTAGTCTTTAAAGTGCTACTTGACTGCTTTTTGTTTTGGGTGATGTACAGTGACTGTAGCACCTCCTGTACCATCAAACAGACAGTACCTGTACCCAGACCAGGGAATGTAATCAGACCAGCAGAGGCAACCAGAACGTTCCTGTATTTCAGCCATCCCTAGCTACTCAAATCTCCCCTGGGCATGGCACCAACACTTTTGTTTGCATGGACTATATTTTAACATATGAAAAATAGTTGTGTCTGGAGTTTGGGTGTTTTCATAGGTTACTTTTCCGTTGTTTGGGATGCTGCACCTCTAAAGAAACAAATAGTTAAATTACAATATCTATATACCAGCATTCAGGGAGAAACTGTGAATATATATCAAACTGTTGATCCTTTGCGAGCACTACTCCTGTTGGAATTCTGCAGTTGTTCTTTGGAGCCATAGTAAAGTTGCAGAATTCCAAGAGGACTAAAACACACATGCACGTATATTAACTGTTGGGTAAAAAATGAAATTGAATATTTATAGTACAATTTGTCACAGAAATCTAGGTTCAGTTAGTCCTAATGACTTAAAGACATTTTAAACATAATGTCCAAATCCTGATACATCACGTTTAATTTATGTAATTGAGTGTTAAACATCTTGTCACTGTTGATTCATGTGGAAATCACGGAAATTTCACTGATCATTATGCATTCAGTTGATATTAATATGGGTGCCTTATGTGCCTTCCTAAAGATTCTACAGTTACTCATCATTCAATAAGTTTTAAATTACCAATAAAAAAAAAACAGCAAAAGGCAATCTCAAAATATCACCACAAAGGCAGTTTCATTTAAAGAGTGCTAACAAAACCATGTTCTGCTTTAAAATCAGAAATACAAAGTAGGTTAATCATGAATCAGCAGAAATAAATAGAATAAAATACTGATGAGTTGCAAATCAGGCCAAAAAGAATGCTTTAATAAAAGGTTTTTGTCCATCTGTTCTAGATTTTTAGACTATATATTTACAGGTGAAATACAATTGCACGGCAAGTACAATTTTCCATTCAACAAGGCTGTTTCTACACAGGCCACTTTCTTCAAAAGTGGCGTGCTAATAAACAGCCCAAAATATGCTAATGAGGCATGGATACCAATTCCCCGTGCCTCATTAGCATAAGGTCATGTGATTTGGAGTCCAGAAGATGTTCTTCCGGACTCCAAAACACCATTTAGAAGCACAGCCCCTGGGGGGTCTTCCAGAAGGAAGTGCCTCTTTCAGAGGCCCCTTCTTCCCAAAAATTTTCACAAAGAAGGGGCCTCCAGAAGAAGGATTTTCTTCCGGAAGGAACATCCCCCCGTGGAGGGCCCTGCTTCTAAACGGCATTTTGGAGTCCAGAAGAATGTCTTCCGGACTCCAAATCACGTGACCTTATGCTAATGAGGTGTGGGAAATTTGGGGCATTTATTAGCATGCCACTTTCAAAGAAAGTGGCCTGTGTAGAAATGGCCCTAGTGTGTCACAATAAATGTCAGTATAGTGATTTGCAATGGGAAAAATATTCATTACTGAAAAAAGTATAGTTGTCCAGATTCTCACTGCCTCCATTTTCCACTGGAGGGGAACAGGTGGCCACAAGAAATCTGGCTATGACTCCCAGTTAGTCAAATTGAATGTTTGCCAACCCCAGTGTATGCCAGTTGATAATGGCTCCTAATGGTTGAGTGATAGCTGAAAATAACTCAAATGTAGTTCTGCTCAGGCTACTTCATTTCCTGCCCTGAAACACCCTGTGGGCCATGGCCAGGTAGAGAAATAGCATGAGTGATCACAGCCAGTTCCATATTAGCCCAGGAGATCCTCCAGGAATGTTCACCGAATGTGATGCTGTCAATTTCTTATATCTCCAGAGCAGTACAAATGATCTAGAATCCTGCTCACTGTATCTAAAAATATTTACCAGGATAGCTCATTGCTTTGCTTATAGATCTGCTGCTATTTAAGTCCATTCTCTGATTCAGGCTTTGCCAAATGTGTATTATACAGAAAGCAAGGGTCCAATAGAGTACCATCCTGCAAGACGTTGAGCCTCCTCAGCTCAAAAGCTGATTAAAATGTATCATAGTCTTGAAAGCTAACTGGGGAAATCTCTAATGCACAGCTGGTAATGCACAATAGCAACACCCTAGGAAAAATTACATTAGCTTTTATAACTCAGAGTCCAGGCATAGGTCTTTGCCACTAAGGAAGGGGAAGGTTATTCATCAATGCATGAAGTAGGGCTAGTAACATCTTCCTACCAGATTAGATGGGAAATTTGTGTGTAGATAAAGCTGAAGAATTTTGGTTCTCTGAACAGATAATTTTTAGGTTTGTGTCTCAAGCAAACAGAAGTTTGTGCCATTGACATGAGTGCAAAAACCCATGACAGACCACAAAAAGGCACAAGATGTGCAGCTATAAAAGTGATTATGACAAGAGTGTGAGTTGTTTCTGTGTTGATATAAAACAAAGTTCTGGCCTGTGTAAATGTTCTGTTTGCCAGTAACAGTGAAAGATTAGTCCAAATGACTCCTCTTGAGAAAATTTGTCCTCATCTCTGAATAAAAAGAAATGGTTCTTTGTGTTAACTGCAAGTTCACATAACAATTTCATCAATTTACCTCATTGCTTCCTGACTAAGTCTAATGTAAGAGTGCTGATTTATTCATCCTCTTCTTTGATCAGCTGAAAGTCCATTATTATTATGTTATTTTACAGCAGGTATTCAGGAGATACTAGCGACTTGTTATATTGGTGCAAGGCTAAGAAAAGACATGTAACCATCATTAGCCAGATCTTAAATTAGATCAATATATAATGCTTGGTGGAGATCAAAACTAGAAATACTGCATAATCCTTTTCTTCAGAACACACTGCCCTGCCAACATGCCTCATTCTTTATCCAAAGGAGAGAGTTCAATATCTATGCCCATTAAAAGTGTTGGACTCTTTGCTGAAACTGCCAATATGCATGATATGTGTCAAGTACAAATGCAGTTTAGACATGTTTCCGCTACATACTGGACTGAGACCACTCTTTCCTTTCATATAAACCACCAAATTATCAGCTTTTATGGATCATCAGCTGATCTAAAAGTGAAAGGATCTCAATAAGAAACCCAGGGATCTGTAACTTGTTCCCTGTTTGTTTTCTTCTTAAGTTAAGGGGAAAGAAAATAGACTTTGTGCTGGTCTTGATTTCATAAACACTGTATACTCTTATTTCTCACCACCTTACAGTTCACACACAGGAGAGTATCTCCTTACTTCTCAGCAAAGACTTAATGCCAGGCTCCTGCAGCCTATTTCTATAACTTTGATCTGTTTTACACAATATCTGATCTTGTTGTTCTAGGACATGCACTAAGTCTTGTGACACCTTATAGACTAACAGATATTTTGGAGCATAAGCTTTCATGGGGAAAGACCCGATGCATCTGATGAAGCAGGTCTTTGCCCATGAAAGCTTATGGTCCAAAATATCTGTTAGTCTATAAGGTGCCACAAGACTTTTGTTCTCAAAGCTACAGACTAACACAACTACTACTCTGATACAGTGCATGTCCTAGTATGCAAAAGTAAAAACTAAATGACAACTGTCAAAATAAATGAACAGAGTACAGTGTGTAGTGATAAAAACCTCAAGAGTAATATAACTTTGCTAATTCACATAATATCACTTCTGACCATAGATTATCAAGGTTGTAGTGGGCTGGATACAGGGGAATTTATAAAAACAAAAACTTTTAAAGCAAAGTTTTCTTCATTATCCTGCACTATTTCTCAGGTTATGCTGTGCAGCATGAAAAGTAAGCTTCATATTTTCATATACACCCCAATTATATTTCATAAATGCAGCCATAAATATAACCTCATTCCCGTGCAAATTAGGTAAATTCTATACAAAAACACACAACTCCAGTACTAAATTCAGTATCTTGATTTCTTCCAAATGGAAAACAGTTAAAAAAAATGTGCTCTATTCAGTATGTCTAGAAGTAGAAAAAGATATTTTCTATGGTACAGGATGTTTCAAATGTATTATTTTATTTACACACAAAAAATGCTTGCACTTTTGCTAAAAATTTGCAAGTAATTAAGACTAGTCACCAAGTCACCATAGGTGACTTTAGCAGCCTTATTTTAGCAGCCTTATGGGAACATTAGCACAGCTCAGTATACGTGTAAGTGTCTCATTTAGGAAACTAAGCAAAACAGGACATGCAGCTAGAGCATAAGCTTCAGAAGAGTGTTTGCAAACTTGAATGACAGTAAATGTGGAGCAGTGGGAAATTCCCATTTCCAGTTATTATTTTGCTTCACTTTGTTGAAATGTTCAAGGATTTGATACACATGGGAAAGCAAAAGTTCCCACACTCCACCACCCACATGAAAAAGCTCGCTGAATAATAAGCACCAGAATAAATGCAGTCTCTGAAATCAGCTTAACTCAGCTGGCTAAACAGACCATTTAAATTATGATATATACCTGACAAAAAAAAACTTGACAGAAAGACACACGAGTGTGGAAAATTTAAATAAACTATAGTACTGGCCCTGAGCTGTTTGCACAAATAGAAAATTCTTCACACATGTAGAATACCATTTCAAACATTTCCTCAGAACTTCCACATATTTTTATATTATTTAATTTATCCATTTTTTCCTGGCCTAACTGTATTGCTACCTCAATCTGGGACAGTTTCTCAGATGTCACCTAAAAAGACTTGTACAGATACAGGGATCTCAGCCACATCCTCTACCGTGAAGTTCAATGCAAAGACTTCATTTCTTTCCTGAGCACTCTATTAGTACATTGCTCATGCAGTAGTTCCTGTTTCACAGCAAACTTGTAGGGACCTCAAGAGCTCATCATGTCCAGTCCCCTGCCCTCATAGCAGGACCAAACACCATCTAGATCATTCCTGACAGACATCTGTCTAACCTATTCTTACATATCTCCAGTGATGGAGATTCCACACCGCCCCAGGCAATTTTTTCTAATGTTTAGCCACCCAGACAGTTTGGACATCTTTCCTAATGTCTAATCTAAACCTTACACACTGCAATTAAGATCACTGCTTCTTGTCCTCGCATCAGAGGCTAAGGAGAGAATTTGTTCTCCTTAACAAACACCCTTTTTCTGATGTATTTATTTATTGCCATTAGCATTTGCATTTACCTAGTTACTCTTCCAAGTCATTCTCAGCCTGCGTTATTATACTTTTATTCTTGACTTGAATTTATGCCCCTTTCTCTATTCGTCACTGGGATTTGACTTCAGAGTTTTAAAGCCTGCCTTTTTGCCTCTAAATCGCCTTTTACTCTGTTGTGTAGCCATGATGGCATATTTTATCCTCTCAGGGCTTGTCTACACTACTTCCCTACTTTGAAGGGAGCATGGTAAGTAGGGTGTTGGGAGTTTATTAATGAAGTGCTGTGCTGCATATGCAGTACTTCATAAGTAAATTTTCCCCCCCCAACCCTCCCCCCTTGGCGGCAACTTCGAAGTGCAGGCTCATGTCTAGCTGCAGCTCACCTGCTGGTGCTTCAAAGTGCCTGGGGTACTTCGAAGTCCCTTTACTCCAAAATTTTGAGGAGTAAAGGGACTTCAAAGTACCCAGGGCACTTCGAAGTACCAGCAGGTGAGCTGCAGCTGGACACGAGCTGGCACTTCAAAGTTTAAAACTTCGAAGTTGCAGCCGGGGTGGGGGGGGGGGGGCGGGGAGGAAGGAAATTTGCTTAATGAAGTGCTGCATAGGCAGTGCAGAACTTCATTAATAAACTCGCAACACCCTACTTACCGTGCTGCCTTCAAAGTAGGGAGGTAGTGTAGACACAGCCTTACTGTTGTGATTATGGTTAAGTTGGGAGGTACATTTAGTTTTGTGTTTTTAAATAGTCTCTGCAGTTTGCAGGCATGTTCCTTGAGGTTGTGCTGGCAGGACTCTGTTCTCCCTACAGCTGCTCGGGTCTCTGAGTAGTTAAAACCTTCCAGCCTGTATCTTGCCTAGGCTACTTCACTCCTGGCTGAGCTGTCTGTCCCTCTCAAATTCTACGCCTTCAAAAATTTACCCCTTTAGTAGCTCAGCTCTGAGAGACAGGATAGCTGTTCCTCTGCCCTGGGCTCAGGGCCCCCACCCATGCAATTCTTTGCTGTACCCTTTCTCACTCTCTACTTTCACTCTTCTTTGGCCTCTGCCTGCCAGGTCTTGGCCATCATGGTACTGAAGAGAGATTACAGTCACTTCTTGTACAGTGAGCCTTATGTGGCATGTGTACTTTGTACCTCTAGCTGGTCTCACCTGATGTGATCCATACCCAAATACGCTTTAGTTTGCAGAAAGAGAGAGTGTTTAATGGGCTTTTAGCATTTGAAAACACGAAATAGCTGCCTTGATAGGATCAATCCCATCAATAGGTTAACCAGAGTTAAGTTATTTTTGCCCTCTGTCTCCTCCTCCCATTCTTATAGGGTTCATGCCTTTCACAGTTCAAGAGCTGAGGTCAGTTTAAAATCTTTTTTAAAAGACTTTGCTTTCCCTTGATTAAGTAATCCTTTAGCTATTAAATTGAAAAGAACATGGGACATTTGTTTGCTTGTTTACTTTTTTAGCAGTTTCATTTAATTCAGATGCATTATAGCCGTGAGAAAATATTTAGGTCATATATACTATAGGAGCATGTTTACAATCAAAGTTTTCAGTGAAATGTAAACCAGTTGTGAACGTTTCTATTTTAAAATGTTATATATTTATTTTAAAATGAAATCTGATTTTGAGTCTAACCTTCCACCCAAGGTCTTTTAATGTGGAAGTTACAGTAGTAGTAGGCATCCTTCAGTCTGCATAGACTATGGATCGCACCCTTTATAGTTTCAATTGAGGACTTCATTTACAGCGTCTGTGACTATGAAGATCCACACGAGAGTGACAGTCCTTGCTGCATCTCTTGCAGATGTGGTGGGTGTCTGGCAAGTCCTTAGTGTGCTTTCTGTGCGCTCACTTCTCCTCTGCTAGCTGTCTGATCCTCATCTTGCCCTTCTGAAGGCCCTTGTGTAACCCCTGCCTCCATCTGCTGCGGTCGTCTGCTAGTTCTTCCCAGTTGTCCAGCTCGATGTCTACCTCTCTGAGGTCTCTCTTGCAAACATCTTTGTAGCGCAACTGGGGGCATCCGGGAGGTCTTTTGCCAGAGGCTAGCTCACCATACAGGATGTCTTTTGGAATCCTTCCATCATTCATCCTGTGGACATGGCCAAGCCAGCGGAGCCGACGCTGCCTGAGGAGGGTGTGCATGGTTGGGATTCCAGCTTGCTCAAGGACGGCGGTGTTAGACCCTGTATGCCCACGAGGAAAAGAGGCGTTCAGCCTTCCACTTGCGCTGCCTCAGGCGCATCCTTGGAATATCATGGAAGGACAGAGTGACCAAGTCTCGCTGCCATAAAGGAGGGTTCTGAGGATGCAGGCTCTGTAGACTTGCATTTTGGTGCGAGTGTACAGCTTGTTGTTATTCCACACTCTCCTGCTGAGTCTGGACAGAGTTGTGGCCGCTTTTCCAATCCTCCTAGTTAGCTCAGTGTCCAACGACAGGGTGTCAATGATGGTGGACCCGAGGTAAACGAACTCATGGACGACCTCTAACGTATAGTTGTCAATGCTGATTGATAGGGATTCAGCAACATCCTGACCAAGTACGTTTGTCTTCTTTAGGCTGATGGTAAGCCCAAAGTCCTTGCACACTTTGGAGAACTGATCCAGCAGTTTTTGAAGCTGGTCTTCTGTGTGAGACACTACAGCAGCATCGTCTGCGAACAGCATGTCTCTGATGAGGACTTCCCGCACCTTAGACTTAGCTTTCAGCCTTGGAAGATTAAACAGTTTCCCATCAGATCTTGTGTGCAGCAAGATGCCCTCTGTTGAAGATCCAAAGGCATGCTTCAGGAGGAGTGCGAAGAAGATCCCGAACAATGTCGGAGCAAGCACGCAGCAGCCTTCCCAAAAGAGGTGAAAAGGCTAGGAGGGAATCTCTATTAATGGACGCTTTCTACCTCTTTCTTTTTAGATGTGCACCCACCCCTTATTCAGTTAGCCAGTCCTTGCATATTTGAAATAATTCTCAAAATTGCCTTTATTTGTAAATGCATGCTCTATAAGACACACAGATCCCCATCTTTTCCCCCCCCACTGATAATCTAAATATTGCCTTTTTCCATACATTTAAGAAGTCTAACATTTCTTGGCTCAAGAATGTTCCGTATTATCACATATATACAAATCCCCACTGAAGAAATTCATAATAAAACCCATGTAGACTGAACAGCACCATGCTAAGAAGCAGATCACATTTCTGCTGGGGGGGTTCATTGTGTAATACTTACAGAAAATGATTTCCAACAGTGCATCTTTAACCATTGGCAGAGGTGACCGACTGCATTGTTACAAAGCACACAATCAATCACATGTTCAAACTGGTTTCAGCAGGAGCAAGTAAAGTGACTGAGAAATATTGTGTGAAGCTGGAAGGATTCATCAGCATGAGTGTGCAAAGGATCTGCCTAGATGAAAGGATGTCCTCTGACTGAAAATTGACTGCTATTCCAATACATTATCCAGGACGGAAGCAATATTCACAATGTACAGTATGATAGGAGAGGCCACTTTGCCACCCTGGTGCCTCTAGTTTGTTCTAATCCTATTTTTTCCTCTTCCTTCACTACTAGTATACTTCTATCACTCACCTCCAACAATGTTTGGCTAGTTTCTGCTTATTTCCTCTGTTCCTACTTCTACAGGTGGTCCTCCTTTATTTCCCAATATCTAAATATCTGCTACTTTCTGAATTGGTAATACCCACAAGTTACCTGTTCCACAAATTCCTTAGCAATATTTTACTTACTATTTTTTCAGTAGTGAAGACAGCACAGTGGTAGTTAAAGCCTTACATACCTCATTTATGAAATTCACTAAATTTAGAATAGTCTGTTAAATCATTACTTATGTTTATGAGCCTTCCTGCCCCTCAGCATACTGCTCAACCTGTGATGGCCTAAGATCTCAAAGCCTGACCCACCCAGTCTGCACTTTACTTTCTCTCTCTTGTTATTTGTTTGGTAGAGGAAGAACCTTATAAGTTCACCCTACCCAAAATGTCAGATTAGACACATTCTCTTTAATGAGTCTGCTCTTTCAGTGCATGAAAAGTTAAGACAGTATTAAAATGCAAACTAACATGATGGCTGCAGCATCTTGATTACATCCCTATTAAAAGTCATGCATTTTAAGACCTGAAAGAGCCATTGTGATGATCTATTCTGTCCTGCTGTGTAGGCCATAGTACTCCATCCTATAATCTCTGTATCAAGGCAATAATTTGTTTGCGCTCAAAGATATTTTGTAGAAAGACATCCATTTTTGACTTAAAGATAATAGAGAATCCACTATCTCCTGAGGTAAATTGTTTCAGTGGTTAGTAACCCTCACTATTAATACTGTATACATGATGGTTAATGTCTCTTGCAGGGTAGAACAAACTTCCCATTTGTGCTTGCAGCCCCCACTGTTGTTCTTCACCATAGAAATGCACAGCAATGATTGTGATTAAGCAGCCATTCATGATGTGGAGAGGTGAGCTAAAATGGTCAGAAATCATTTTGAAGCCACAGGAAAAAAAAAATCTCGAATTAAGCAGCAATGAGCATGAAGCTTGAAAAAGGATAGATGCAATGTCACCTCATTCACACCCATGCCAGAGGTAGCTTTAACCTCCGCAGCCTGAGAACCACTGTGATATTACAGTCATCTTCCAGTGCTGGTCCAGCCCAGGGGATGCTTTTATGCTGTGTCTCATAGAACTGTCCTCATGTTCTGCCTTAAGGGTAGCTACATTTCACTAATGGATAGAAGTAGTTAATTATGCACATATTATATATTGTAAAGCACTTAGGGATCCTTCACACGTGAAGGTGTCGTGACAGTGTGATTGTTCAACATCTACTTCAATGTGAGATTCAAATGTGAAAAAAATCCAAATATAGGCTTTAGAACTACAAAGGTGCTATTTCCTACAGAGTCTTATTTTCTGATAATAGCAAAATGCAGAAGTAGAATCCTGCACTGACAATATTTTTACTGTTTTTGTAGTTTAACTTATTTTTTCTCATTAAAAGACTGATGAGTTTTAAAATGTGCATTTTTTAGATACATGACACATTTCGTGTCTCCACAGTAAAATACTGTGCATTTAGGATTCGGTTGCAGATTTATAGCCTGCATAATTCAATACTGCTTGTTATAGCTATTCAGCTGAAATTTGTGTGGGCAGATAGATATACAGGGACAGATTTTCAAAAGATATTTGGGTGTCTGAAGATGCAGCCAGAACACACACATTTGATTCTTTACTCCCCTTGAACTCACTAGAAGTTAGATTATGGGTTTTTGAAATACCCAGTAGGTACTTAAATACCTTTTGAAAATCTGCTCCTTAGTCTATATTTAGCTCTTAAATATAACACCTTATCTTCAGAAATGTTGAGCCTGCAGCAGCTGCCTTTAACTCTAATAGGAACAGTTGGGTGAACCTGAAGATTAGGCCACTTACTGAGGTGTCTAAGAAAGACTTTAGGAACACAAGTTGAGCCACTCTTGAAATCTTGATCTCTCTCCTCTAATGAGGTGGCAAAATGGTCCAGCAATGAGTTGGTCTCTCTGGCTGAGCTCAGTTATTTTGGTTGTAACAGTGGCTTTAGGGGTAAAAGCAGAATGAGACAACAGTATTGTGTGAATAAATATTCATTGCTCTAATATTTTAGAACTATTGTTTACTAGACCTTTTTTAGGTTTTCAATGTTACAACTTTAATATAATTTTATTTGTGACCACTCCCATCCAGTGAAAGTAATGTACACTGACCCCAGATTATTGCACATAAACACAATGGCAGTATGCCATTCTTCAAAATAAACGTTCTTAAATGAGCAATTACAAAGCAATTTGTGCAACTGACATACCAGTGAACATCACAAATTGTTTACGTAGCACAAAATAAATTCTAATTAAAGACAAACTAAATACAATTACTTTTATTCAACCAAAACCCAACATGAAATATTTTAGAAAATGACAAATATTTACAATCCAGTTTCTTTTAATCACCATTATGATCACAAATGAACATGTTTTCTCCTAAAAATTATCTTGACAGAAAAGGCAAACTGATAAACACTACTCATTAGGCATTTTCTTTTTAGATAGTATTCTAGCTTTACCACTTTTCTATTTCAGTAGCAAATAATTATTCTATAGACTGTAGTAAAATGTACTTCCCCCCCAATTATTGTGCTGATTTAAGACTATAATAAACTGTATGAATAATTTCAAAGTATTTTAGATTTTCTTAGCTACAATTCAGGTGAGCACATTTCTATTTTCTTTCACTATCAAATTTCCAACTTTGCTTCTACATGTCAGTGAATTTTAAAAATTTATCTGGTACTTATTGCTTATCAGAATATTATGAGAAAGCATTTCATAAAAACTACTTGTTATAGAACAGAATGAGAAAAGCCAAACTGTATTAATGTAAAGAAAAATATTAAAATAGTATGAAAAACCTCAGATCATATTGGCCCTGATGCTTTGTTATGTTATTAGAAAAAAAAGTTAAGGAGATTAAAAGCCAAATATTGATTCCAATGCTTAGTTGTAGAAAGGAAAATATCTATTTTCTATGAAATTTTAAAGTGAGCTTCATTGAATACAGTTTCAATTTTCTGCTAATTACAATATTTAATTTAACAAGGTAACATTAAGGCAACAAGTGTCTGGTATATATTTAAACTTACAATTTGTTAGCATAACTATACAGTTACAAACAATCTGAAATTCTCAGACTTCTCTAAATCATTAGTAGTTTACAGCATGTTGTTACATGTCTAGTCTTAACAGTACAAAATGAAATTGATATTTGATTAATTTAAACAAAAACTCATCTGTACCACATCTTAAAGTTCTTAAGCAGCATCTTCAGCTTTTACAAAAAAAAGGAAGAACTGTATTATAAATTACATATTCTAATAAACCTTCCCAAGGAATCAGGAGATCCAGCATGAAATTCCTATATTTTAGTTCACAATGTAATGTACACTTGCATTTACATTTGCAAAAGAACTTGCAGTTAGCATTAAGTTGGCCTAGGCAATGGCAGTAAAGTGCAAAATATTTGGCGTTACATCTAATGGTTATGTTTTTCTTCTGTGGAAAATGAGCGACTGAGCTTGGATCTTCCATTCATGGATACAATAACTGAAGGAGCACCAACCTAGGAGAAAAGAGAGAAATGATTGTCCAATTTTAAAGAGAAAAGAGAAAAACTAAATAAAAATATTTGTCCAATTTTAAAGTGTTTTCTCTCTATTATTTTATTTTGGTACTAGCTTACAAAAAAGCACCAATAGTTTTGTTTTTTGAAGTTCAATCAAATTATAAATTGTATCTGTGCAATTCTAAATATCTTATATTTACTATTTCCATAGCACGTATGCTTTGGTGAGCTTTAAGAGTGAAACAACTCTTCAAACTGCACAATATGGTTATCAAGTGTGTCTGGAGCTCTGCTGTCACCTCAAAGAAAAGCAATCTTCTTTTAGTCAATTACCCAGATTCCATAATTCTTGTTTTAAATGTGTTCTGTGATACTGTGATGAATTTTTCATTAAGTAGGCAAAGATCTGCTAGGTGATAAACCTGTTAAATTAAGATGGCCTTTTTTCCCCAGCAGTACTGAATACCCCATCAACTCCAAATGAAGTCAGTGGGTGCTCAGTGATCCTGAAAGTCAGGCCCTAAGATTAGATACCACCGAAACGGTTCTGAAGAGGTTTTACCAGCACAAAGAAAATATTCTGAAGAGAGAAAAATTGTTTAAAAACCAACCTCATTTGACCCATTTAGGTTAGTAATTACTGAAGGCCCCATTCAACAGAAAAGATCCACAGCACAAAAGGCCACAGATCTTGGCTCGGCATACTGGCAAGTTATGAAGGAGGGAAAAAAAAAAAAAAAAGAGAGAGAGAGAGAGAGAGACTTGGCTAGCCATGATAGCATTTTTGTATGGTTTCCTGAATGTCCCTGTTACAGAGCTGAATCAGGGAGGGGGATGGCAAGCACCTGACAGACCTTTTACTCATTTCAATAGGACCATCTTCACTCACAGAACCAGATAATGGAAGATATGAATTAATTTGAAATGCTCTTCCCAAACTGGACCACGAACCGAATACTTACATTCTGCTACAAAGGTGTTTTATTTTTTCAGTGGTTACACTATGCATTGTTCTCACCTTTCACCTTGTAATTAAAACTATGCTTGACTTCATCAGCACAGCAGACTTAAAAATATAGCTGATGCCACACTTATCTCCCCATTTTATGCCACCTCCCCTTTGTTATACAGTGCAGCAATTAACATTTCATACAGTCAGTGTTTTAAGTGTCTCTACATTTAAACAAATGTCATAGAATTCTCACAGGCACCCATACTTCAGAATGCTTTATGTTCCTTCATTCACTTCTTCTAGTTCTCCATGAGAACACATCTTCTAACAAAGTCCATAAAGATGTTGTTTCATCTTTCCACTATTTCTGAAAAAACTTTCAAACAAACAGTTGTTCTCAAAAACTTATCTGATATTTTTCTGTCCTGTAGATTGTCAACTCAAGCAGGGAGCATCAACACTTCTCTACCGGTAAAAAACCTGGTCAAGGAAAGTACTACACATCAAAATTTTCTGTGACAGAGAGATATCTGTGCTAGTCTATATACTATCAAAACAAAAAAGCAGTCCAGTAACACTTCAAAGACTAACAAAATAATTTATTAGGTGATGAGCTTTTGAGGGACAGACCTGCTTCTTCAGATCATAGCCATACCAGAACAGACTCAATACTTAAGGCACAGAGAACCAAAAACAGTAATCAAGCTTGACAAATCAGAAAAATATTATCAAGGTGAGCAAATCTGAGAGTAGAGAGGCAGAAGTGGGAGGGGAATCAAGAATTAGATAAAGCCAAGTGTGCATAAGAGCCCCTATAATAACCTAGAAAATTCCCATCCCAGTTCAAGCCACGTGTTAAAATGTGTCAAATTTGAATATAAAAGATTGTTCAGCAGCCTCTCTTTCCAAACTGTTGTGAAAATTCCTCTTCAGTAAGACACAAGCTTTCAAGTCATTAACAGAATGGCCCACTCCATTGAACTGCTGACTTACATATTTGTGAATCAGGAGTGTTTTTATGTCAGTTTTGTGACCATTAATTCTTTGTCTAAGAGAGTTTGAAGTCTGTCCAATATACAAAGCATCTGGGCGTTGTTGGTACATGATGGCATATATGATGTTAGTTGAGGAACATGAGAATGTGCCCGTGATTCTGTGAATACCCTGGTTAGGTCCAGTGATGGTATCTCCAGAATAGATATGTGGACAAAGTTGGCCATGGGCCTTGTTGCAAGGAAAAGTTCTAAGACTGGTGTTTCTGCAGTATAGACAGTGGTTGTTGGTGAGAATCCTCCTAAGAATTTTCTCATAAATTTTCTGGAATGCCTGCTAACCTTTTACCAGCTTTCCATATATGTTTGATATGTTTCTTGAATTCTGAAACAGTCTTTATTTTATCAAATAACTTATCAGGTATTATGGCAAGTATTGCAAACATGTTTTACCATGTTATATTTTATACACTTTTTAAAATGCATTTTGTTTCAATATTGTTCAAAATAGAGATGTAATTCCCATTTAGTGAGTTAAATCATTAAACGACTGGTCAACCTGTTAAACCTATTAAACAGCTGGGGTGGGTGGGGAACCACCACAGATGGGGGGGCTGCTCTGGCCACACTGGAGTGCCCCCGCCTGTGGTGGTCCCATTGGGCTGGAGCAACCTTGGGCCTGAGGCACCAGCCCCTACTTGTTAAGATCCTTAGTTCACAATGCAATTATGTGTAGATAAAAACCACAATTATCAGTAACCTACATAATAAAACCCACACACGTGGTTTCTAGTGAATCAGTTAGATCCAACCATCATTAAATTGCCAAAAGATCCAACTTTTTTATTATGGATAATTTATAACTGGCTGACACCTGGTTCACTGCAATACAGCTTCTACTGTGCACCATCCTGACTACATACTGAACTGGCAAAGCAAGACTTCAGTCTCTGTAGGCAAAGTTGGGGGTGGGATGGGAAAGGACCAGCAAACTTGAAGATGGTATTCCAGTGCCAAAACTTTAGTTGAGATGGAGGTATTTCAAGTACCTAAAACAGTTGTTACAAGGAGAAGAGATAAAAATTATCCTCCTTAACATCTGATAAGCCCGTTGCGTCTTGTTCTACATTGCTGGGAGGGATGCTTAGATTGTATAAAGAGATGTGAATACTGCATAGAAAGTTTAGGCTGGATATTAGGAAAAGCTTCCTAAGCATCTTGGTGGTTAAGAATTGGAATAAATTGCCTAAGGATGCTGGGGAACCTGCATCATTGGAGCTTTTAACAGCAGGTTAAACAAACACCTGTCAGGGATGGTCTAGATGGTGTTTGGTCCTGCCATGAGTGCAGGAGACTGGACTTGATGACTACTCCAGGTTCCTTCTAGACCTATGGTTCCACAGAATCTAGTCTGTTTGGGTGCCAAAAAAGGAACCCACATTTTCCTGAGTTTGATTCTAAGGAATCAAAGATTTCTGTAAAATAATTGTTTAGGGATAGGGATTTTAGAGGGATTAGCTAGGTGAACAACAAAGCTCTTGATCTTCAAAAGAGACAGGATTTTGACGAAGTCATACTTGAGCATGCTGGTGGAAGACAAAAAACTGGATCTGAGGACAAATGAGAGTCAACTGAAGCCAGCATATTTGCAAATGTTTCTAATGAACAATACTTTTAAAAGTATATCTGTAAATATTATCTAATTGAAGGAAATACAGGTTGAACTATGGAATGATCCCTTAATAAAAGCACAGTATGTTTATACTGCAAAGTAAAAATTTAAACAGAATGTTCTTATGAGGCATCAGATTGTTCATGGTAACTATCAAAAACAACCATGCTTTAAGCAAGCCATTTGTCTCCAGTCATTTGAGTATTAAACAATAGATAAGACTAATTCATGTTTTAGTCTTCACATCACTGATTTTTTAAAGATTTCCATGTTTTCTAGTTATTAAAAAGCATTTACGAAGTATGTATCACTCTAATACCTCAGCCCACAAACAGAATGAATTATAACTACCCATTACTATTACTACTACTACTCAATCCTTGTACTCTGCATGAAGCACAGGTCATCTACAAGTCTCCTACACTTCACTCTGTCTTGGGACAAAACTTCTAGCTGGCTCCAGGAGTACCCCAGTTATTGTCCTTCAGTCTCAGTAGTATTTATTTAGTATTGTAATTTACATTGAAGGAATCATTTTACTTATGTATTGCTGCATTCTAGAAATAGGAAAATGTCAGCACTTGTTGCAGTGAGATGCATACTAAATTCTCTCCAGGATCACTGACTACTAAATTCTTGCAAACCCTACATGAAAAATGAGAACGCCAGCTAATGAAACTAAAAAGCAGACAAGTTTTAAAATATAAAAAGAATTGAGCATGATTGTAGTGTTGACAAACAATAGGAGATAAATCTTTACAACTCCTGGGTCTGCATGTGTACTGTTGGCAGAATGTTATAGTTGATTTTACTTCTTGTGTTTAAAACCATCTTTGTTCAGCAGAGAATTTAAAGAGATGACTATGTTTGAATGCTTTGCTCAGCAGAGAAATACCTAAACCTAAGCACATGTGTATGTGTTTTGCTGAAGTGGAACCTTAATATAAAATGTATTTCAGAAACAAAGTATTTTCTCTGTTTGGAAAAAAGTGACAATACAAACTTCCTGCATGTTCATTCATAATTCTGCTGTGGTACAATTCACATAACACCCATTTTCAGGAGACTCCCTTTTCATTCTTAGCCAAGAAGGATTTCTTTTAGGCATTAATTTGGTAATTTTGAAATAAGCACCATAAATTTGTTATCGATGTAATCTCACCCGTTTTAATCTGGCAGCAGCTTCTCCAGAGCGGATAGCAGCCATCAGACTCTGGTGGAGCTGTTCTGGGTCAGAGCTCTGCAATGTAACAACAGTTTCTCTCGCAAAGACAGACATTGGCTGGTCAGCTGAAGATTGCACCTTGCTATATTGTTCACTGACTGTACAGTTACTTTTCTATTAGGAAACAAAAAGAAAAAGCAGTTCATTGGTATGAGGTCATAAATGTATATTTGACACAGTGTGGCTAATTGTTGTGGCACTGAACCCTCATTCTGCATTTTACTTCATGCACAATTTCCAGGAATGGCTTTAAATTTGTACTTTCACTTTGCAAGTAAGTTAAACGTGATGTAATAGCATCCAATGAAGTGTGCCATGAAAGAGCACTTGAATCACACCAAATTATAAGACAGATAGGATTTAAGGAATCTTTTTTACTGTTAAAAATGGGGAATTTCTCCCCCAAATGTCTAACACTCTCCCTATAATCATCTTAGTAGTTTAATAATTTACTTCTATATCTGCAAGTTCCATAATAGGACTACAAATTCCTTAGGAAATAGACAGTTACTGCTTTCCCACAGGATGAATTGTGTAAGATTTTTCAGGAACTTTCAAACTCTTACATCTGAATTCTTGCTGTGAACTTAATTGCACAAAATATACAAAGGCTAGCTAGAGTTAGACTACTCCATAGTATGGATGCTCCTAACTAGCTGCTTGTTTGCTCCCCCAAATCTCAACCTTTACTTTATGTAAATATAGTTACTGTTCCAAAAGTATCTTTCAAAATGGGAACTGAATGCAACCGTTACAGAGATGTCTGCTTAAAGTGTGTAGATGAAACAATAAAACAAATTTATGAACTTGCCCATTCATCTTAAGAATTAAAAGACAATTATGATACTTCACGTGTCAACATTGAAAATATTTAATTGGTCACTGAAACGTGTCTAAAAAGACATGGAATGATAAGCTGCAAAATGCACTCTGAATGACAGCTCATTTTGAGGCAATAAATAGATGGATTTGGGAGAGAGAACCACTACTTCCTCCCTACCACTCAAAAGCACTCCAGTGCAAGATGCAGAAACAAGTCATTTGGGGAGACCAGTCCAGAAGCATGCATGATCCCACTTTGAATATCTGCACAACCTCCCTGTAGTGTTCAAAAGTGAACAGACATTATATAGAACAAACTTTTGCAGAGTTCTGCTAACTCAGGGGTGCTTAAGTAGGGTGCAATCCCCCTCCAGGGGGGAAGGAAGCAAAGAAATTTCATAAGAGAAGTGCAGCATGATAAGAACTGGGTCTGAGGCATATCCATTTAATTAGAAATGTTGAAATACGTAACTTTTTTAGTATGTGTATTCGCATTTATGTGCCAGTAAAGTTTTTACATCTGACAGATTTATTTCCTTACACATGCAGAAAAGGTTTGGTTTTGTTCCATATGAACATAACTGAAATTTCCATCAGTTTTGATTATATTAGACAGGTTGGCGGGTCCTGCTACTTGCAGAGATGAAAAATTGGGCCTGATATAAAAAGTTTACTCACCCCTGCACTGACTCTACTTTTGTAATTCAACTCCTGGATGCCAGTTAGGTTAAATACTGCTAATTTGTAGAACAGGTTGAACCTCTCTAATCCGTCATCCTGGGGACCTGAGATGAGAGAATTTGCTGGACCACAAGAGGTCAATGTTGTCTATCTGCATTTATCAACATTTCCACTGCTAGCTGGGTTATTAGAAGACATTTCAGGGTAAATTATAGCTAAATAATAGCACAGAACACCGAGAGCCAGGATGGGTGGCTGTAAACAAACTTTTTGGGATCACAGGAAACAGCCACACCCACGATAAGTGGTGATCCAACTCTGTAAAATCATTCTGGATTATGGATGTTGCTGGCCAAGTGAGTTCCAGATTAGAGAGATTCCATCTACAGTCATAGCAGAGGATAACCAGCTTCTTACCCACATCCTGTTACAATGTCCCTCAAACAAGATTAATCTGGGCCATCACTCAAAAATTATGTAAAACCTAGTTTTACATGATACTTTTGCTTTTTAAAAGAGTAAGAGTTGTAAATATGAAAATAGTTATGTATAGATTAAACCAGATCCAGTTAATTTTTCTTTCTTTCTAAGTTTAAGAGATGCTAATTACAGCAAGATAATTACTTCTCAGCATTTTCAATTCTTTACAAATCTTTCATTTAAAATAAATATGCTCTATAGACGGGGGGCTACATCTACACTACAGCAACCTTTCAAAAGAAGATCTTTCAGAAGATCTTCTTTCAAAAGAGTGTGCGCACCCACAGATGCACACAGAACACAGTTCTTTCGAAAGAACAGGCCAGGGATCGAAAAACCAGGTGCCATGAGTATTGCTCTTTCAGGAGGAAAAAAAAAAAAAAAAAAAAAGGCCCACAGAACTTGTACATGCATTTTCTTTCTAAATAAGCTTTCAAACAAAGGTGCTCTTCTGGGAAAGGGGGTGGAAGACCACCTTCGAAAGAAGTGCTACATTTTTTTGATTTAGTTTTGAAAAAACACTTTTTGTGTGTAGACGCTCTGCTGAATATTTCAAAAGAGCCCCTTCTTCGAAAAATATTTCAGAGTAACTTGCTACTGTAGATGTGACCAGTGCAAGACGTTAATTTTGCTTATGTTCCATTCAGATGTTGTACATGATGCTGTTACAGATAGCATGAAAACATACAGTGGTATGTTATTAATCCAAAGTCTACTAATATCTATTAACTATTTAAGGAAGGTACAGAATGCACCTCACTCTGTGAGATGTACAACAATGAATGTTCAAAATATTAAAATTTTGTAAAAATCTTACCTTATCCAACATACTGTGTTGCGAGCTTCCTGGTAAGGTCTGTAAAGAACCAATTTTTACATCTCCTGTGGCAGTTCCTGAGAATACTTCAACAGGAGATTCCTCTCTGGATGACTGGCTACTGATTGTACATTCTTTATTGAATGACTGTGATCTTCTGACTGCTGATGAGACAGCAAGAGCAAAGGGAGATGGCCTAGAACTGGAATATGGTTTTGGAACTGCAAAAGTTCTAAGAGTTCTTAAGTTCAATGTTGCAGGCTGAGAGGAGGGGAAACTCGGAGGTTTAGCAGTTTTGACCGAAGTGGAGATGTCATTTTTTCTCTCATTATCAACCTTTTCACCTACTTGAGCAGGGAAGTTAATTGTTTTAGGTAAAGGGAAAAAAGACTGATCCGGTGGTGTCAATTTTTTTTCTCTCTCTACATTTGTAACCTCACTTTGAGTAGGGCTAGTAGCAACACTGACACTTCTGGCAATTGCAGATGTTACGTAATGACCTGAAGCCCTTCTTTGCATCTGTAAGTAAAAAGAACTAGGTTTTACTGTGGGACTGTAAACACCTGATTTTTCTTGAGCCTCGGGTGAAGTATTGGTGTTACCTGAATTGACCACCAATGGAGTTATGCCATTGCCCATGTTGGGTTTCAGAGCTTCTGTATCTATTAGTTTACTTTCAGTGATAAGCCCACAGTCAGGAGAGACACTGTCAGTTCTATTAGTTTTGGGCAGCTGACCATTAAAATAGCAACCTGCTTTGGCACTTATACCTGACTCTGATGGACTTTTATTTTGCGAAACCCAAAGAATTTCGGTTTGCATTCCGAATTCTTTTGAATTCTCAGACTGTGGGGACATTTCCAAGGTGACTCCATTCTGATCCTGAAAATCTGACATAGTGTCTGACTGGCAGCCTTGCAATGTTTCCAAGGATTTTGGAGGTACTATTTTATAAGTAGTCATTCCGATTTTGGGAATGTATTCTCTCGTAATTTCATTAGAGGGTTTAGGTTTATATTCTTGTCTATAAAATGGGTAACCTTTAGTGGGAAAAGTAATTGGAATTTTTGGAGCTCTCTCTGATGAGGCAAGACCACTGTTGGCCTCATATATATTACTTTGATTGTGCATGGGAATTGCTTTGCTATTGGCAGCTTGTTGTCTCTGATGGGTGAATTCTGCTGAAACTACTACAGACTCTTGTCCTTTGTTAGACAGCTGCAAAGGTGTATGATCCATATCCAAATGCTGTTTGTGGGCTACTTCTTTGAAGGTGGATGACTCACAATCCTGAAGAACCATTTCATTTACTGTAGTCCTGGCAAAACTATCATCAGATGGAGCTGTCTGAATTGCAACATCCTGAGTTTTAACTATCTCCTGGTTAGTTTGATTCAGTTTCTGATGATGTACCCGGAGATTCATTTGAGGGTTATCCCGATTTGTAGAGGTGCCATTTTTATACTCTTGGCAGGTTGATGGGCTGTCAGCTTCAAGCTTATTTTTTTCTCTGTCATCTGCTGTATTAATTTCTCCCACCTTAGGTTGATTTTCTTTGTCTCCTGAAGTTGCAGAAAGGACTCTTTTGCCACTATGATCTTTAAAAGAAAAAAGGTTTTGGAACTAATATGAATATCAAACAGCTTGACTTTCTTGTTTAAATCAAGAAAAAACAGATACTCCCTTCCCTTTGCCACTACAAATCGTTCCTCAGAAAGAATACTACAAATATATTTTAGCTTAATTAGTAATGATAATTTTTCCAATTTAAAATTAAATGAAAAATGTTTTAAGACTACTCTGCACTGAGGCTATTGGTGTCATGGATAGACTAGGTGGCCAAGACTGTTTAGGGACCATTTAAAATATTAGGGTGGAAAGTGGGGGGAGGGGACCTCTGAATTTCATTCCATTAAATACAAGGCATAGCTCATGATCTATAAACTGTTAAGGGCTATTCAGGATTACATCCTGCAACTCATCTGATCCCTTGTCTCTGCTTATGGTGTACTCACTGTATTTCTTCATATAAAGAGATGATTTGCCAGATGTTTTTAGCATGCAGTTAAATACCTGAGCAATATAAGTATTGCAAATCTGTTTTCCCAAGAGTTTATTATAAAGTAGCCTGGTTAATATTTTGAGGATAGGAATTGCATTTAAAGCTTTGACTTAAAATTATTACTGTAAAATTAATTATTCTAAGATCAAATGATTTTAAATAAATGTCTCCCTGATGTGTGTTTGGGGCGGGGGGGAAAGAGGTTTGGAGCGGAGGTTTTTCTGGTAAAAAAACGAGCCAGTACTTAACTGGCTCCCTGCTCCCCACCCCCAGCTAATCCCATGATTGTGGCTGCTGAGGTGCCAGTTCTCAGTACCAGCAAGAACCAACACAAACCACCCCACCCCCACAGGTTTACTATATTAATATATAGCTTAAAATACTTGAATTATAGATAGAAAAAATGAAGTTGTATGGGTTAATATAAACAGATATATATCTGAATGAGTGCTACTATTTAACATTACTTGTTCCACTACAAGTATAAAATAATTGGTTGACGAAATCATGACAAACAGGTTCATGGGAAAAGAATTATCCCTTTATAGAATTTCGCAACAGACTTCGCTTCCCCTACAAACACCTAGGCTGTGTCTACACTAGCCAAAAACTTTGAAATGGCCATTTGAATGGCCATTTTGAAGTTTACTAATGAAGCAATGAAATACATATTCAGTGCCTCATTAGCATGCGGGCGGCTGCAGCACTTTGAAATTGATGCAGCTCATCCAGACGGGGCTCCTTTTCGAAAGGACCCGGGCAACTTCGAAATCCCCTTCGAATACCTGCTCATAGGAATAAGGGGACTTCGAAGTAGCCAAGGTCCTTTCGAAAAGGAGCCCCATCTGGACAAGCCACGTCAATTTCGAAGTGCCACAGCCGCCCGCATTCTAATGAGGTGCTGAATATGTATTTCAGCACTTCATTAGTAAACTTTGAAATGGCCATTTGCATGGCTATTTCGAAGTTTTTGGCTAGTGTAGACGTAGCCACATTTCCACAAACACATAGGCTACGTCTACACTAGCCCCAAACTTCGAAATGGCCATGCAAATGGCCATTTCGAAGTTTACTAATGAAACGTTGAAATGCATATTCAGTGCTTCATTAGCATGCAGGCAGCCACAGCGCTTCGAAATTGACGTGGCTCGCCGCCGCACGGCTCATCCAGGCAGGGCTCCTTTTTGAAAGGACCCCAACTACTTCGAAGTCCCCTTATTCCCATGAGCAGATGGGAATAAGGGGACTTCGAAGTAGGGAGGGTCCTTTCGAAATGGAGCCCCGTCTGGACGAGCCGCGTCAATTTCGAAACACCCCGGCCGCCCGCATGCTAATGAAGTGCTGAATATGCATTTCAACGCTTCATTAGTAAACTTCGAAATGGCCATTTGCATGGCCCTTTCGAAGTTTGGGGCTAGTGTAGACACGGCCCTAATGTCATAATGCAGTTTGTAATTAAAAAATAGATTTTGTTGCCATGCAGATTTGTCATAATTTGAAAAATTAACATGTTACAAAGCATTATTGGAATATTATTCGTTGTTTTATAACACTTTAAAGCAGCAACAGATTAAAATGGGAACAATAAAAGTTTACAATTGAATAGATTTTTTTCTTAGTTCCACAGTCAGATTCATTAAATGACTTACAAACAACTTGCAACTCAAATAAAAACAAACAGCAAACTGATCATTTTGGTCTTTTTCATGTTCTCTTCCTCATAAGGAAATAGTTAATGAATATTTGCAGAAGTGCACCAATGTTGTCTGTCGGATTCACAAAATGAATTCGTGACTGACAAAAGCTCTTCTGTATTCACAGAAGTGAGAGAAAATCTTTAACCATTTCAGAGAAACCAAACGTACTTCAGCAATCTCAGATGCATAACTGGCAATTACTTAAGTTCATAAAACCTCTGATTTTATCTAATCTACTGCAACTTACATCTGGAGTCTGACTCTGAAGAGGCCACTATGCGTTGATAAATCAACATTGTTCCAGATGAACAGTTCTTATGTATGTACATAGTGTGTGTGTGCGCGTACATACATGAAGCCACTATGAACAACTTTGTTAACAAATGAAGGATGATCCATCATGCATGTGTATAGTATAAACAGTCTAAAAGTAGAATTTACTATATGAATACAGGATAATCTTTGCATTAACACCTCAAACAAAATAAGATCAAATTCAGATTTATATTTAAAACATCCTAGCAATAGCAGCTTCTGCAACTAAAAATAATCCAACTGAAGAATTCAGTTAAACATAATGAGATGCTCTCATTATTGTATATTTCAAACGAGATGTATATCATTTCATCCGACACTATTAACCTTGAAATAAAACTTTTAATCAGGCCAAAAAATCCAGAAGTAGCTGATAAGGGGAGGAGAAAGGAGAATTTTCTCCTTGAATATTTTGCTCTTGCAATACAATTTGATTTAAAAAAAAAAATCCTGTTACTAAGTTAACATAATTCAGAAAAAAAATAATTTCTCTTTTAGTGACATTCTTCCACTGCACTTACCTGCTTTAACTCTACCACTCTGAGATTTTGGCACAGAAGATACAATCTAGCCAGTATATTTATTCTAAAAAAAAAAGCTTCCTTCAGAGACTACCAGTGCATTTTAATTGGTCGGTGAGTGCTATTAAGCAATGTGAGGAGAAGTCTACATCTGGAGACACACTGCAGGTAAATTACAGTCCAGCTACATCTACACTACAGCTATCTGTCCACAGAAGTCACTGTTGAAAGAGATCTTCCAATAAAGTTTCTGTTGACAGATCGTGTCCACACAGCAAAGGACACTGCCCGGCCACTTTGTCAACAGAACAGGCTCCAGAACCCTAGCAGACAGGGTCGCATGGCTGACAATCCCTTCTGGAAGCCTTGACCAGACATGCCTTTAAAGCCCCCCACCCCCAACCTATCCATGTTCCCTGCCCGCGTTTAGGCTTGCCCAACTCACTGAGAGACAACATAGCTACTGCAGGGCTCACAAGCTGTCCGTGACAGAGCTTGCTCTTTCCAGATAGCCATGGTGCCAGAGCAGCCCCCAGGCTTGCACTAGACCCACTCCCAGCTGCTTGTGCTGCAGCTCACCCTGATCATGGCCATTCTCCACCTCCTCTGGGAGGATGGGCCTGATGCAGTATCAAGGAGCATGCCCTTGGTGCCCCAGGGCCTCACCCACACCCATCCTAATGGGTGATCAGTCAGGTCTGGAGGTACCGCACCAGTGCCTCATCATGAGGCACTGGGACAACCAGCAGGGACTACAGAATTTCAGAATGAGAAAGGGCACCTTCCTGAAGCTCTGCGCCTGTCTTGCTCCCACCCTCTGCATACAGGACACCCAAATGCAGCCCACTGTTCCCCTGGATAAACAGGTAACCCGCGCCCTGTGGGAGCTTACCACCCTGAACAGCTACTACTCCATTGGGAACCTGTTCAGTGTGGGGAAGTCCACCATCAGGGCTGTCCTTATAGAGGTAAGGCATGGGGGGCGGAAACCCTTGGGGGTCAGGGATGGGAATGTAAGGGGTAGGTTCGGGGAGAATCCCTTCCCCAGGGGACCATGCCATCCCAACTCACGCAGACCTGCAGGCAGGGCAGAGACCTAATGAAGGGTGCCCAGAGAGCTGGGGGAATGGGCAGGAGGAGGACAGGGAGCCCGCTAGAGCCCAGGGCCTTCCTCAGTCACTGAGGTGTGTGTTTGGTCTCCTCCCCTTGCAGGTCGTGATGGCCATCAACTCCATCCTGCTCTGGAGAGTCATCTGAATCACAGACCTGGACACAGTCACGACTGTCTTTGCTGCCCTAGGCAAGTGTTTTGGGGCAAATTGATGGGACCCACATCCCCATCCATGCCCCACAACACAGAGCAGCCCAGTTCATCAACTCCAAGGGATATCATTCCATTGTGCTGCAGGCCCTAATCTACCATTGAGGACAGTTCCTCAACACGTATGTTGGGTGGTTGGGCCGGGCACACAACACTCATGTGTTCTGCAACTCCAGCCATGCCGGAGGATGGAGATGGGCACCTATGTCCCCTGCAGGGACCTGGCAATTAGGGATGTGCAGGTACCACTCTGCATCATGGAGGATGCAGACTACCCCCTTATGTCCTAGCTCATGAGCCCCTACACTGGCCACATGGACCCAACCCAGGACCTGTTAAGACCCACATAAACCAAGCATGGAACCAGGTTGAGTGTGCCTTCAGCTGCCTCGAGGCATGTTTTAGGTGCCTCCTCACATGTCTGGATATGGGGAAGCACATGTCCCCAGAGTACTGGCCACATGTTTTGCCCTGCACAACGTTGTGGAGGGGAGAGGGGTGGCCTTCCTACTGGGGTGGGGAGGCAGATGCCAGTCACAGCTACAAGCAGCCAGGCGCAGCTCCAGTCTGCCAAGCCCACAAGGATGGGCTGCAGATCCAGGAGGCTCTATGGAAGAGCTTTTCACAAGGACCCCAGTAACTCCCCAGGTCACCCCTGT
This sequence comes from Carettochelys insculpta, assembly GCF_033958435.1. Taxonomy (NCBI): domain Eukaryota; kingdom Metazoa; phylum Chordata; order Testudines; family Carettochelyidae; genus Carettochelys; species Carettochelys insculpta. The sequence continues at coordinate 40,653,535 of NC_134144.1, read as the reverse complement.
TGACCCCTGCATGACCCCTCTCTTCACCTACTCACCTCTCCCAGAACCTTCCCCAATAAAGAGGAACACAGGGGTAGTGATCAACTTGTTTACTAAAAAAATGTGAACATACGGAAAATAAACATTGTTGAAAACAATATTTACATTGTGTAAGGATACAACTATATACAGCATGGGATGGTTTGCGGGGGGGCGGGGGGCATCAGTCCAGGGAGGCGGTGGAGGGCTGCAACCCAGCAAGGGATCGGGACCCCAAGCAGCATTGGTCTCGGGACCCCCATTGTGGCTGGCTTGAAGCAGGTAATGGGGAGGTACACAGGTGGGAGGGGGGCTACAGCAGGGTCTGGTTTGGCAGGGGGAGCTGGGGGGCCTGGAGAGCAGGGGCCAGCAGCTGCAGCATACCTGGGGCCAGGGATGGTGGATGAGCAGAGGGCAGCAGGGGGAACAGGGGCAGCAGCCATGGTGTCTGGGTCAACAGGGCCTGCCAAATGGTGGCAACGGCATTGAAGCAGGCTATGAATTGGGCCCGGGCCCACGCCCACATTTGCCACTCCCGTTCCCATGCCCACCACTCCTGTTCATCCCACAGCCACCACTCCAGGAGGTCAGTGAGCCTCCAGAGGACTGCAGTGTGGTCATGTAGGGGGTCCTCATCAGGCAAGCAACTGCCTCTCCATGCATAGGTCCACCCCCATGGTGGTGGGATGCTGGCTTACTCTAGGTCTGGTTCTAGGCTGGCTTGCTTCAGTTCCAGGATGGAGCTGACTGGCCCTGGTTGGGAGATGTGGATGGCCTGGCCCTTGGAAGGTGCAGCTCTAAGGATGAGAAGAAGGAGAGATGGTGAGTCATTCCTTCAGCAGAGCCCTTAAGGAACTGCCCCCCGCCACCCATTCGCCGTGAGCAGCAGCCACCAACCCCCAGGCCAAGGGATGGGCATGTCCTGGGAGCACAGGCATGCTCTGCACAGCGGGCCCTGCCACCTTGGGGACCGGGCTGACTGTTTTACACCCCCGATGGGACAGGGGGTCAAGGGGGATGGTGTCAGCCACACAGAGAGGTTCCTTCATGGGGATGGGTGGGCCTCTCACACCTGTGCACCCCATGGTGCTGTTTGTGGGAGTGGGTGTTGATACCTGCCTGCAGGCATGCCCACATGCCAAGAACTGCACTCCTCAGTGGTATGTCCAGAGTTGGGCCATCACCCATGCAGATGACCTGCTTCTGGCCATGGCAGAACCTGGCGGGCCACCCCTCCCCCAGGGCCTAGGGGTTGTCTGGCCTCCCGTGAGGTTGGCAGCAGGCTGGCGCCCATGCCTGGGGGCTGCCTGCTGGGTCCAGGTGGGACACACTGCACTGCACATAGTTGCATGTGGTGGGACCACAGAGTGAGTTCCTGCCCAAGCCAGCCTGTTGAGCTTTGCTGCACACCCAGTCTATGCCTACTCCCCTACATTCCCTGGAGTGTGTGGGGTACTTACCAGAGGGTCCCTCAAAGAGGTCCAGGGATGCCCTGGACATGGCTTGTGTAGAGGGGTACAAGTCCAGGGTGATCACCAACATGTCCTTGCTAGGCCTGGATCCCGTGTCCAGGCCGGTTGGGTACCAGGCTGCTGTCGCTCCTCCTCTGGCTCTGGTGCAGGGGCCTTGTTGGCCATGTCCACAGCAGTGGTCAGGGGAGAGCAGTCTTCACCCCTCAGGAACCAGTGGAGCTCCTGCAAGTTGTGGCAGTTGCAGGTCCTGCCTCTGACTTCTGGTGACTGTCCTGGGTGTAGGTGTACCTCAACTCTTATCTTCACCTGCACTGCTCCATGATGCGGTTGGGGTGGCTCTGTCCGTGAGGCTGGTGACCAACTGGGCATATGCCAGGGCATTGAGCCTCTTTGTGGAGGGCTCCAATAGAATGTCCTCCTCAGCTCAGAGACTGAGGAGGTCCTTGATGTCTGACCCATTCCAAGAAGGGGCCTGGCATTTTGTGCTCCACAGGGTATCTGGCACCCCCACCCCATGGCTCCCTGGATTTCCCTGGGGGTGGGGTCACAGGGCAGCTGGCTTATGACCATCAGTGTGGAATCAGGTGTAGGGAATGGCTGTGAAGGCATGTTGCACAGCAGCTCGTAGCTTTCCTATTTGCATGCTCTCAGCTTCTAATCATGAGATTTCTGGGGCTCCCTACACCTGGCCAGGGGCACGGAGCATAGAGCTGAGATTGTGTGGACACTACATCTCCTGGGGGCAGCTGGCCAATGCCACAGAGGACATATTTGTCAGAGGGCTCCCCCCGCCCCCGAGGAACATCCACACTGCCTTTCTGCTGAGGAAGGCATTCTCCCTTGTGGGGACAGGCAGAAGTCAGTCAACAAAAGTGCTGGGTTCTGTCGATATACTGTCCAAGTGGTTTGAGATACCTTTGAGTATGAAAGTTCTGTTAACTTGGAAACAAGTTTCTCCTGAACTTTGGTTACATATAATAAAAAAGTAGAATCACTTACCATAATTTTTGTCTGGATCCAATTTTCCTAACTTCTTGCCATTTTCCAATGTAATTTGTTCATTGTCTACCTTATTGTGTGGTCCTCTGCAAAACACAATACAGCACATTATGTGTGCTGATCTCACTCATTTCAGAAAACACATATAAAAGATGTACAAGAACTGGCAATGTCCTCCAAAGACAGATGGAGAAAAATAATCAAATCTTTCTGCCAAACTGAAAAAATTCAGAGATGGTTAAAAAAAAAATGGAGAAATGCAGCTATGATACTTTACCCACACCTTCCCGCCCATGCATATATGGTTTCTCTTTAGTGCAACAGTAGATGCATTTTTTTTTCAATTCCCTCCCTCAATGTATAGCCCCTGAGCAATTTCTGCAAGTCAATGACCACACAACTTAGAGTGAAACCACTTAAGAGGTGTGCAGGATACCACAAAATCATGCTCAAAGAGTTAATTCTTTCATTGATGTAAAAAATAAGCAGCTATGTAATTTTCTGGATGTTGACTATTTCATTTTTCTTATGCTTTTTAAAAAAACCTACAATAAAAAAAGCAGCATTCGTGGTTTATTTGTTCTCTTTTTTTTCTTAGAGGAGCACTTACTTGCCATCTGTGCTCATATTTTCTTGGTTTTCTTCCTTGGTACTTTGAGAGTTATCTACAGTATCGCCACCAAGAATTGAACTTGATGAAATGGAATCATTTTTTTCAGTATCTAGTGGTACATCAGCAGAAGTGAAGGAGGAAGAAACCTCTTGTGTCATAAGAGCACTATCTGCACTTTCACTTTCTTCTTTGTGTTGTATGTTCTTCTCCTCCTTCTCATTGATCTCTTCCAGTCTATATTCAGAGCAAATTCCAGCTGCATTCATAGAACAATCAGCCAGAGAGTGTAAACATAAATGGTCAAAGCAAGTCAAACATTTACAATTAAAATAATAAACTGAAGAAAAATTTCTAAAGAAGTCTGATGAAACAAGTCTGATTCAAAATTCGAAAACTTTAATTGCTACAAGATTTACTATATATTGTAGAAGCTAGATTATACAGCATCCCTAGGGAACAGGGGTTGCTGGATAATCACATTTTCCAGTTAGTCAGTCAAACTGGTCCTGCTCAGCTGACCCTGGTGAGGGGCTGGCACCGCTTCCAAGGGCTGTGGGGGCTAAGTACTGGTTACCCAGCGGGGAGGACCACCCTTACAGCAGCTGCCCCCCAGCAGGTGGGCTAGCCCTGAGTACCAGTTAACAGAATGTGCCAGATCACATGGCTTTTATTGTAGTCCTTACAAATTTCTATGACCCATTTAATAGGAGTCTGTGAATGTCACAGAGAAGCTTAATTTAATATGAATATTGGCTTACTTGTTTACAAATCTGCACGTTTTAGCAATAAAAATAGTTCTAGAAAATATTAATTGTATGGTCATCCGATCTCTATATTTTTCTGATGAATCACTCAAATTCATTTTAAAAAGAATATATGGCCTTTTAGATCAAAAGCAGTATGTCCAGCAGTTTAAGAGTAGGTACAAAATCCAATCCTAGTCCGAGATCAGGGGGTGATTTGCCATATATTATCAAGGAACCTATTCAACAGTTATCAAAACTTCACTGGAATGCCTTGGTTTAAATAAAAAATTAGCTAATAGAGTACTCTGATATCTAGCATATAAGGCTTATGTAAAAATATACTTCAACAAATAGATTAAATGCATTTTAAAATGTCACAGTATTTCAAATGAAATGTAATTCAACTAAAATATCTATCGTTTTTTACCCTAAAATATCATACAAGGCATATTCAAATGCTTAAGGCTGAATTCAATTACCTTCTCCAAAGTGAGTGTCTTAACCAGCAAGTGGCTGGGTGGAAGAGAAGTACCCAGTACTGCCAACATGTGAATCTAACCTACATTGCTAGCATTTCTTTTTGCTGAAAAAAATTACGACAATGCCGTTGACTTGAATCTGCATATTTCATAGGAATAAAGTTTTGCCCAATTTTTTTGCCCAGTTCTACTCCTAAATTCAAGCTTAGAGACCTAATCTCTAGAGGTGCTAAATGCCCATGGGACCCACTGAGTTCCTACCACAAACCTTCCTACAATCAGATGGCAATTGCTTTAAACACAATAATAAACTTACAAATAGCTGGCTGGTTGTGTTGCTGCTGGTATTCTTATTCAAAAGGTATTAGGCTATGCCTTGGAAATTTAGGAAAACAGTGGAATAAATATTCTGGAAGAGCTATTTTTGTTACATCTCCCCTACCGCCTCTCCCATGTGTGCACACATTCATTCCAGTAAAGCTATTTTGGTAATTCACAAATAGAGACTCTCACTAAATAAAAAGCCTATAAGAACGGTTACAAAATAGCAGCTGGGAGCTAAAGGGGAAGTAACTGGTGGTGGAAAAAGTGAATGACATGGATCCTGGCACATGTCTTTCTAAAAGATAAAGGAGAAATCAAATTGCCCTTTTCCAACTAGCAGACTAACAGTAATACAGCGTGGACCGAATGTTAGTTAGTATTACACAATTCCGCAAAGACTGAGGAAAAAGCTCAAATCCAGAACAGCAGTTTAAGTCACAACTCATAAGAAGAAACTCAAAAGTGGAAACACAAAATTTTAAAGTAGGTTTAGAACTATAACTTCAATCACTTGATGCATTAATATAACTTGTGGCCTAAAAATAAATCCATGAAGGTTAAACAGGCATATTCTGCTATTCTATAGGTTTTTAGAACACCAGATGTCTTTCCAGTAGCTCAGTAATCACCTTGTTTAATTTCTGTGATGTGTGGATTCTCCTCTCCCAAAAGAGAGAGTGACGTCTGCAGCATAGCTTTTTATTTTGGTGGGAAATCTCTTTAGCTGGTGACTTCAAAAAAGGCTACATTATTATGTTAGCGAAGACAAGGCGAAGGAAGTTCTCCTTGCACATCAAACAAAAAAGTGGAGAGGTTTGTGATCAGTCTCATTTCTAGCAGAAACTTATTCCATAGTTTTGGGACAGCCCCAGGAAAGGTATACGCAATACTGCTATGTGAGAGCTTAGTGTCAGCAAGGAATTCAGGCACACTCCTGAACTATAGGCTGAACTGACGCAGGTCATGGTGTGTACTTTGAACCAAAAGGAGAACACGCCGTAAAAGCAAACTTGCTTTGGTCTACTCATGACCATGAACTCTTCTCCCCCATTTTTGCTCCAACTGAGCTTCAATTTTCTTTTCTTTTTTTTTTTTTTGTGAGGCAGGGGAAGAATCCATGAGCTGATTTCATCGAAGCAGTGAGTCATCTTGGTAGCCACACAACAGCTGTATATAGCAAAAAATGAGTAGAGAGCTGTGTTATGTTTTCACAGTTATAGCCAGACATTCCTGCTGGCTGAAGGATCAGCTCATGTTTTCTGACTTTGTTCCAAATGTCTGGTTTTCTAGTTTTAATTTATGGTATTGAAAGATGATATTTTGTATAAAACTTTAAGCCAACCCTTTTAAAACAAACTGTTTATGTAACACATGCTATCTCTACACTATAACCTAGTGGTGTGATTCTTCTGCTCATGGATACATACTCGCAGAAGCTTGATGAGAGCTAGTACAAGTATCAATAGCAGTACAGGCACAGTGGCAAGGGCCGGAGAAGTACAGCTGAGCCATGCTCAATTTCAAACCAGTTTATACTCAGCACAGTGCAAGATAGCAATGGTATATTACAATTTATACTTGTGTTACTCTTGTGATGTGTATGTGTACATGGACTGGGTGGAGAAAAATATCACACTCCTAGCTCATAACCATACACATCACACAAACTGCATACATATACACATGTATGCACTAGGCATAAAAAGACACTCCACTCCCTCCCTCCAATTGAAGATTATCAGAAAAGCAACAAGGTGCTTAAAAATGTATTTGTGCAAGTATATATATCATTCACCAGAGCAAAAAGAACGGTGTTTAAAGTATTAGCAGTCTGTTGAATTAAAATGTGCCTAAAGAGTTTTTAGTTGGTAAATAACTCCTTTGGAGACATTGCTGTTAAATGGATCAATAAGGCTGTGTCTATATTAGCTCCCAACTTCGAAGGGAGCATGGTAAGTAGGGTGTCGGGAGATTACTAATGAAGTGCTGCGGTGCATATGCAGCACTTCATTAATCTAATTCTCCCCCACAGCAACTTACAAGCGGCAGACTTCAAAATGCCAGCTTGCATGTAGCTGTGGCTTAAGAGTAGCATTTAAATAGTGGATAATAGCAGCCTCACATCTCTAAGAGTGATTATGCTCACAAGAATCAGTGATAGAGAATTACAAACTCTCATCATCCACCTATTATAGGTCTGTCACTCACTCTAGTCTCAGTCTTAGGCAACTGACCTCATGGATCCCCAGTTCCTTGGAGACTTTCCTGTGCATTGAGTCAATAAGATGAAATTTCACAAGTAGCAATTTTTTTTAAAAAATGCTTAAAATTGTAGGAAACATGCAATTAATTATCTATATGCATTAATTCAACTCTTCTTTCATAAACCACACCAGTTTCATTAGACTATGTACGGCAGGGTACTAAAAAACATTCAGAATGGAAGCTACAACCATTATGGAGAAGAAGATGATATCTTTGTAGTTTTTCAATGGAAAAAAAGCCACACTTTAAATCTTTCTAGTAGGTATAATCCTTTAAAGCATTTTCTGTCCAGGATGGCCTTTTTATTGAGAAAATAAACCTCAGAAAATAGTTTTTAATGGATACAATTCAGCATTCAACATAAACCCTAATTGGAGGGAGAGCGGGAAAAAGGATGACGCTCAAAATATGTTTCAGAAATGTTACACCAAATGGAAGGAACTATTCAATTTCTGGAATTCTTAAAACTTCCCTAAAATTTACCCTAATACAGTATCACTGATGCATGCAATAATCAAATGTGCTACGTAATTTTCATATGGAACCTACGATGGGAATTTCATATATTCCGGTCCTGCACACCAGAGCAAAAAGCTGGAGTTCCCTTATGGGTCCTGTAGAACCCCAGGCCATGGAATGTAGTACAGTGATATCCACTAAGGAAGTATTGATTAAAAAAAATCTCCTTCACACAACTTCTCTCAAGACCCACAGCAACCCTTCCAGTCTTTGGGAACAAGGCATAACAGAGAAGCACTAATGAATAACCCTCCTACACAGCACGCATAGTCCATACTTCAGTACTGAGAATGGACCTGCGCCTATGCTCACTATTGAACTTGTGATGTCACAAACTGCAAACAAGTTACTACTAACCAATCTGAAACACTTACATTAGAAGTCTACTTTTACTCCCATAAAAGGTGTTTGTTCTTCCATTTAACTAAAGCGATGCAAAGATTTGGAACCCTCTTAAAATAGCTCTAGAATTTTTAGAAAAAGTGACAATACAAAAATACCTTCTTCCACCTTCATTTTCCTATAGCATTTTGTCCCATGCTCATGGATACTGTTTGAACGTAGTAATTCATGCATCCATCACCTCCCACATGGATTACAGTAACTGACCAAAACTGGGGTTGAAGTTGGAAACAATGCAGAGGGCTCCAACTTCTGCAGAATACAGTAGCCCTATATTGGGACAGGCAATCTTGAACACATCAACCCTTTGCTCTACATCCTCTAATACTCACAATCACTTCTACTGCCAATTCAAGACCATGTGGCATCAGTAGTTAAGACCCAACCATCCATTGCCTGTGTAAAATGGTGCATTCCCCCTTGGGCGGTGTCACTAATAAAACCCAGGAAGAATGTGTAAGAGCTAAAGCAAAAGCATTCTTGTTCAACAGGGCTCAGCTGCAGAATGAGTTTCTAGAAGAGATTAGGCTAACACGCTGAAAGACCTTACTTTTTTATTTGAAAAAAGTTTTTTCATTGTAACTGGAAAGATAGTCACATTTTACAAAAGCACATTTACAACAAGCAGAGCCTCCTAGAATCTAAGAACAAACAGACTATTCCATAAAGGTGACAGATCTAATTCACCTATGTAGATTTCAGAAACTACAGTGAGGGGAATGAGGAAAAATCAAACATGGATCAAAACCTTTAACATTAGAAGCATATTACAGCTAAAAAAGATAAGTCAGAAGCCATTGACTTCATCCTTGAATGGAAATGTCTCATCTGTTGCTGGACACAAATGTAACAGGGAGAAAAAGTAAATATTTATACACTATCTGGAAAGAACATTTATGGTATGGCACGGCACAACTATAACTGATTTTTGTCCCCTTATAATGGCTCTAGAGATAGTGAAAACTTAATACCATATATGTTATAAGCTTGGTCAACTGTTAATTTCTATTCAAAATATAATACAGAAAGATACTACAACCTACATTTCAGATACATCAGGCTACCAGAAAAGATAATTTCATTTGTCAGTTGCTGAAGAATGCTTTGTGACTAGCTGCATCAAACTCATGTAAGGCACATGATGGCACCGTGGCTCTGGTTAGATATACTCTATTGCCTAAAAAGCAGTTTAGGAATAATAAGATTTATTAGCTTGCTCTGCAAGTTAAAAGAAAGTAAAACCAGTAGAGCAGCAAACAAATGCAGCCAAATTTCAAAATTAAGTTAGTTATTTTAAAGGAAATTTAACGAATTATGTGTGAAGTTGAGCCTCCAGTAATGCACAAAATTATACTTCTGTTATAACAACTGTAGTTTATACTCGTTTAAATACACATCCTCAACCTAAGTTTACAGCATGTCCATAAGTGCTCCTTTTCTGCATCCATTTTTCAGATGCCAAAAATCTCTTCAGTACAACCTAGGCCCCCAGGACTTTTTAGTACCTAATATACCTCATGTACACATAATTCATTCACACGTCCGAGTTTCTTAAACTTCACCTGCAATTATTTGCTCACACGATGTGAGTTCAAAATCTAGTCCATGATTTGTAAAACATGTTATTAGCCTGAATAAGTTTTTCTTTAAAATTTTATTTTTCTCCTTATTGCTCTTTATAATTTAGAAACAACATAAGGGTATGTGACCCATGTATATGTCTGCAACCATGTGCGCTCAGGTTGGGATCTTCAATCACAAAACAAACAAACAGGGACAGAGCTCTAGATTTCATGAGTTTTTTCAGTCATTGAAGGAACCACTCACATCACAAATTTCATCCAAGTTAGTAAGTATTTAGTGACAGAGATAACTGTCAACACTATCTGTAACCAAATACATGATGGGCTCTTCTTGGCTGGTAACTGAGTTTCCCCCATGTCAGAGACCTGAGACGTGGGTCTCTGTATAACTGGTATGGCAAACTTACAGTTTTGAGTCTAAATGGAACTCCCTAACGAGTATAGCCCATCCTCCTGCCTTCTAGTTGTCTGTAGATTAGGAAATCTCATAGACCAGAGGCCCATATATTGCTGTTGCCATTCTATGTATGTGTCCTTAAAATACCTAACTCCCTATTGAAACATTAGAGATAGCTATTTTCCAGACTGCATAGATACAAACATAGGTAACATGGTAGTTATGGTCACATAAGCAAGAATACTACTTGATTGTGTTTGGGAGCGAGGAAGAGGAAAGTGATATATGGGCATGACTTGGCTGTGTTGTGCCCTTTTTTAAAGCTATTTTGTAAATGGCTAAAAATTCTGAAACACCCACGAGATAACTTCTGTTAAAAATGTCACACACGCTAACAGATGCAAGATATAACAGAAGGCCATATATTTACTTACAAGATTGGTGCAGGAAAAAAGAAAAAGGTGAGGGGACATCAAATTTAAATGACATCAATGATATTTAAATGACATCAAATTTAAATGATAAATGATATTTAAATGACAAATATAATATTGGACTGAAGTATCTGCAGCATGCTCCTTTTACTTTTCTCCTATATTGCTGTGCTTTTGACTATGTTTTATTAATATCGGAGAAAAATTACCTGTTGGAAACAGTACTTCTGCATCTCTTTCTTCTACAGTACTTTCTGCAGCAGTTGATTCTGCAGACTCTGATTCCGAAACATATGAAAGAACATGTTAACAGAGAGCTTTCTTTTTCAATGCAATCCTTTATTTCTTGGATATTACGTGGATATAAACCTAAAACAAAATTTCCAACTTTTGACCTAACAGATAGGTGTTTCTTAGAAATGAAGGACTTTCATCCTGGGGACTGAAGCTTGTTGCAACCACACCTACAGTACTGTCAATTTCATGGTACATGCGCCAAAAACAAAAATGTCCCCCTACCCCACACATCACAACACATACACTCCATACCCTATCCTTCTGTGCATTTCAACTGCTATAATGTTATGGACCTTGAAATAGAAGTTTGATACATAACACAGTATTAGACATAAACCAGATCAATTTGCCTCTAAACATATTCTTACTATAAGGTGTTTGACATGAAGAGTAAACTCCTGTTTAACTGATATTTGAGTAACCGGCACTCTCTAGTAACCAGCGTAACTTGGAGCTGAGTAGCTCTGGTCAGAGGACACTGGATGGGAGCACAGAGAGAGAACAAAGGAGCCTGCTGGCTGCAGTTACATGCAGCAGGCTCCTCTGCTCTCTCCATCCATATCTCCAGTGGACGAGAGCTGCTCCAGCTGGGCTGAACTCCACACAGGCCTACTTACAGCAAGCTCCACAGCAAGCTGCTTGCTCTTAAAGGGGAAAGCTGGCAGCTGAGGGGGCCCACTTCTGAGCCAGCCATAGCTAGCCCTGTGGTGCCCCTCCTGGCCCCCTGCTGTGGGGCTCCACAGAGCCCTAGGGGTGGGAGATGCCTGCAAACCTGCTTCCTCCTGCGCAGGCCCATGCTTTATCCCATGGTCGTCCTACATCCTTGCATAATATCTCGGCACAGAACAGGAAGCAAAGTACAGGGAGCCAAGCATAAGCAATGCCCTGCTCCTCAGGTGGGGGTAAGGAAACCCGCTCAGCACTGCCCTGTGTCCCTTCGTGCTGTGTGAGCGCAGCCAGCAGGCTCCTCTGCTCTCCCACTCAGTGGGAGCACTCTCTATTATCCGGAATATTTGAGTATTCAGCAACCTCCCGGTCCCATGGATATCCAAGAGTTTACTGTGTAATTTTACTTAAACTTCAGCCAATAGAATGACATTACTTAAACATTAATATCTGGCCTCCATACCATCTCACCACCTTTCCACTTCTACCTAGTTAAGTAGTAAACAGATTACCAGTTCTTTTAGTGTTGTCACTTTGTTCTTTTGGTATTCTAGATGGTGGGGATGGTGCTTTTCGCTTAGTTCTTCTCAAAGAGGAGTTAATAGATGATGTGCCACTAAGCTGCAGAGAACCTGTTCTCATTAATCCTATTCTGGACCGGCCCTAAGAGAGGGGGTGAGGGAAATTGTAAGAACAAGAATATTCAAAGAAACAGCAAGAAAAATCTGGATATTGTGCTCCAAAAGTGATATTTATAATTTATATATCTGAGATCAAGTACACAATTCTCACCCACTATTAGCCAAACTTCAAACAGGTTATGTTTCGATAGTTGATCTGAGCAATACTTTTAAACTATTTGCAGGGAGGTGTGGGGATGAAGTAACCAAAAATGTCAGAGGGGGAAGCGAGGAGAATTCTGTCTTGGAAAGTGCTAGAGGTTCAAAGACCTATCACAACACTGAGGGAAACAAAATTAGTTATCACAAATTTTACAAAAGGAAGTAACCTGGAACATCATGTTCCAAAATATGTTGTAATAAGATACAAACATGGAACTATAACCACCATATATTAAACTTTCTAACAAATAGGCATTAGCTCTCTTTGCCACTCTTTACTACTAATATGGTAGCATCAAAATATACAAAGGTATACAGCATCTGAGAGGAACTTTCTCGTTTATACGGCATGTTGCTATTCCAGTACCCATTAGAAAAACTTCAGTTTTGTCACTAGTTCAGCATCTCAAAAAGATAGTTGCTATAATTTTGCCTGTCATTGTAACAGCTACTAGCCTTCATTTTGAAGTAGCCTTGTATTTCCACATCTCAGAATGATTACTTTCAGGATCCAAGTGATAAAGTAGTATGTTTCATACCTGGTCACAGATGTCCATTCCAGTAGCAATTTTGATCACTGTTACTCGTCTATTTGACAGCATAATAAAACCTAACAACAACATTCATTTTATGGTGGTAGACTACATTGGAGCTTGGGGGGTCATCTTCAAAGGACTTTTGTTTGTGCTTCTATTGAGCAGTCCACTTTATAAAGTAAAATATGAAGGAACAGAACTGGCATAAACAGGCTCACAAATCTGTCTTTTCCTGGGATCCCTCCATAATTCAGAAATGCATTGACAGCAGAATTCTTGACCTTGTCAATACTCATGGAGTAAGATACCATTCATTTATTAAGCCATCACTGAACAACAATTGTGTCTTAAAATAAGCTGACATTTTCTTCCAAAAGTAGGATTTAATGCTAACTTCAAATAAGGTTTGTCACAGTGCAAATTTATTTGATAAATGCTGTTTTCAAAGAGGCTGAATGAATATCTTGAGGGAAAAACCACAGTGCATAGTTTGTTCCAGTATGCACAGGACTCCCTGTTTGCATGTGACATTTTTGGCTGCTATTAAAGGGCGTCCTAACAAGATGCAATTACTGACACATTAGGACACTGCCACTTACATTCACATGAAACAGCACAAAGTTCTCAGGTTGCCCTTAGGGCAGAATGGGTTAGTCTTACATAGCATACTCCAACTAAATGTCAGTTACAAAGACGACAGATGTGGAGAGCAATTGATTAATATCAAGACGAAGACAAGAAACAACAAGTTTAATATTGTAGTGGGGCCTCTCATGCTCCAGGGCCCCAGACTCCTCTTCTGTCCACAAATTAAGCGAAGACCATTACAGTTCTAAGCATCTGTGCTTTTATTACACGTGGAAGTCCTACTAACTCCTCCACATGAGCTGTCTGATTGTAGCCGGGAGACTTGGGAGGAGCTGCATCCTCAGGGCCTGGGCACAAAGATGTGCCTGACTTGGGCTTTGCCCTTGGATGCAGATAAAGAGAGGGATATAGTCTACCTGTAGGAGACAGCATCTTCCTTATGAAAAGAGCTGAGTAAAAAGGTCTTTGGTTCTGCTTCACCCCACTCCAGAAGAAAAATCATTGTGCCAAGAGACACACATCTCAGCATCTCTAGATGTTGTCTGTACTCTGTCCCAGGTCTCTTTGGGGGTCTCATTAACACACCCCATGTGGCATTTCCTAAGATGAAGTTCTTGCCTCTGTCAAGTTTGGCTAAGAAAGGTATGGCAAATACAACACTTGACATAAATATTAGCCTCTCTGTGGCAATAAAAGGCAGTGTTGGACATCATAGCTGAAGAAAGAGCCAGGGGCAGGAGATGAAACCTTAAAAACTGTTAATCTGGTCATAAATTTAAATCCTATAATGGTGAGGGAGGCTCCGGGGGCGGGGGGAGGAGGGGGAAGCAGCAATGGTAGGGGGATATTTTTAACTAATAACTCACTGTAGAGAGCAAAACGGTAGGAACACTATATACAGTTTAAAAACTTTTTGAAATATTTACAGATTGAGGCAAAAGGATCAGTTCTGGCACCGGAGTTATTCCACCACAGGCTACGCAATGGTAAGAAGGAGGTGGAAAAGCAATCTGTTCAGTCTCTTATACCCCAGGTACAGAGTACAAAGAGTAAGGGCACATATATGGATCAACAAAACACTCATACGTCCCAGGTGCCTGGAGCACATGAACACCCACAATGGATTATGCAGTGGGCACAGCCCTCAGAGATGATCCCTGAATTCCACATTACCCAGAGTTTCCTTGTGAGTAAATTGGCCCATTAGGATTAATCAAGCATTGATGCACGTAATCTAGCAAAGCAAACTGGGAAATTCCAAAGCTGTACATCATTGTGGGTTACTTTACTTCCATGTGCCTGTGTTTCTCCTGTCAGCCTCCGTCGGCCTTTTCTGCTCAAACCGCAAAATCTGAGGTGAGGACTGTCTCCTACTGTATGTTTGTAAATAACTAATTCAGTGGGGCCCAGCTCTTAAGTTTATGTTCCATAGGTGCTAATACAATTACATTCAAGTAATAGACATCAGTGCCCCAGGATGTACTGATTTTAAAGGAACCACTTTCTTGCGTGTCACAGAATTTCTTCTCCACCAACTCCTCCCCAAAAGCTAAGGTTTTGGGTTTTTTTGTTTTGTTTTTGTAAACCAGCACTGCTTGCAACATTTGATTAGACAGTGCAATAATGCCTAAAAAAGTCTGAGAAGAGTAAAGCTTTTTCCTTTGCTGTTACAGTGAATGAAGAGGCAAGACCAAGACAGTACTTAAATTTTGCACTAGTAAAGAAATATATTTTTCTTCTCTTCAAATTACATGCTTCTTAGCCAAATATAAGAAGTTCTAAATTTTGTCTGTTAAACAGCGCTCTCTTGTGGTTTTTTCCATGTTAGCTGGAAATGAAAAGTATTGGGTACTGTACAGGATCATTAATGGCTCATCTGAAAATTTTTGGGACTAGCACCAAATTCATCTCTCAGGCCTATTTTTCATCTCAACTTTCTGGCAAGCCTGTAGTCTAATTTGTTTTAAAAAAAATGACTTTTACTCCAGATTCATAGCAGAGGGCAAAATACAAATATTCAGTGTTTTGATTTACACTGGCATTTTCAGCCTTGATCTTTAATTGGAATTTATAACTGAAAATCTGTGCTTTACCAAGATATTACCCAGCACATTAATTTCCCCCCAAAATGTGTTGGAATGAGTTCAGTATACAGTAAGACAGCCTTATAACTTCATTCACATGCATTATTATACAAGCAGACAATTTTATTAAGATAAAGCTTCAGTTTAACATCCCTGTGCTTCCAGTAAGTTAAATATAGATCCCATGAGTCCCACTTGTTTCTAATAATTTAGATTGGAAGACAGTTTAGAGGACATTTTCAAACACCACAATGAATTGCATTTTACTACAAAGGGCTAAGTGAGGCAATTTAGAAATGACATGAAACCCCAACCCTCCTGTGTAGTTAATGACATATTAATGTAAACCATAATGTGTTCAGTATGTAAGCTATTAACTCAAAGGAACAAGTTTAGAGTGGGAAACTCTGTTTAGCACTCAGTTTAAAATGAAAACATCCTTGTTATAAAACAGTGGTTTTCTTTAAGCATCTGTGTAGTTACAGTGACTTTAAAGTTAAAAAATGTGTAGGTCTTTGGAAAAATCAAAGCCGTAATGGTGATTATATGAATCATTGCTATCTAGCTTTTATCCAACTGATGCACATAGTTTGCTCCTCTTCTTTCTAACATACAATTTGACTTCTCAACTTAGGCTGTGTCTACACGGCAGCACTATTCTGAAATAAGATATTCTGAAACAGCTATTTCAAAGAATCTTATTTTGGAAGATCTCATCCACACACAAAATGTGCATCAAAATAGCACATTGCTATTTCAAAAGAGCATTTTTTGGTCCATAACGCTATTTCAAAATTGGAGCCATTGGAGCCCATCGTGGCTTATTTCAAAATGACACCGTTCGGTGTCCTATAAAGAACCTATTTTGAAATATCAAGTTCAAAATAAATTTTATGCCTCGTGGCATAAGGTTTACCGGAATCATAACAACACACCCGCTAATTGAACTTTATTTTGAAATAATGTGCACGTCATTTGGACACTGCCAAATTTATTTTGAAACAACTGCTGTTATTTTGAGATAGGCTGTGTCTATACAGCCAAGTTTACTCATACAGAATGGGTATATTTTATGTATAATATAGCCAATATTTTGGAAACACAAGGAAATTTAAAAAGCATCCTTTAATTGCAACACTTATCTCAGTGAGAAGTTTCTTGTTTCACTACTATATGCTCAGAAAAATAGGACTTTTTTTTTTTTTTTGGCTTTTGGTGTACCTATTAAACACCACCAGAAATACCACCACCTCAGCTATGCTCAATCTGTGAAACTTCAGTGACTGGGGTGGTGAAGAAAAAAAAGTTTAACAAGAGCTCACCTCTTCATTTTCATCAATGCTACTAGATTTCACTACACAGGATGATGTAGGTCTGACTTGAGCATGCGCAAGATCCCGTGGGACACTTTGAGATGTAAGCATCGGAGGCAAGGGTGCTCTTCGCTTCTTTGGCATTTCAGATGGCAACGTGTTTGAGTCGTATTGTTTGGCAATCATGTCAGATCTATTGATAGAAGTTGGCCTGGGTTTGCTCATCAGTGGAGTTGCTGGGGCACTAGCAGTCTTAAAAAGAAGGGAAAAGATAACCAAACATTCCGATAGCTATGAACCAGAAAATCTGATTGCTCTAGGAATACATTTAGACACATTTTGCTTCGAAAAGGACAACTTACTTGTTCTCGTTTCTTCTTACTTCGCTGAAAAAAACTGAAAAATCTTTTGTCTTTCTCCTTCAAAGTACCTAGGTTTTGAGAAATTTGACAGGAGTCTAAAATGGAAAACAGTAATGCTAGATATTTATTGCATAAATCATTTATGATTGTTCATTATATCCTTCCAGCAGTCTGGTCACAAACTGGGCAGTAGAGCAAAAAAAAAAAAAAAGATTCTGTAGGAGTAGGCTTTTGCAATTACAATTTGAACAAGCTGCCTGACACCACCATGCTTTTCACCTCCGGCAACCACAAATTAGCATGAATTTTACTTGTCAAGGTATGTGAAGAGGACTCCATAATAGCATTACACTAAATACCACCAATCATGCTACAGCAGATTTTAGTAGCAGTCAATTAAAATTTTAGACTTCCATGTACACTGCCAAGATCCACATTCCTGAAGAAAAAACCTGCTATGCATATAATGCTTGTAAGTTAATCTTGTCTTAGCCTATTGCTTAAACTTTCACAATTAAGGGGATTCTCCAGGAAAATTCTAGGGGAAAATGTACACACATGAACCTTGTCAGAGTTATGCAAGACTCTTCACCCTGAGGAGTCTGGCTGATTACCCAATCATGGTGGCTTCAAAGATAGAGACAGGATGGAACAGTGGGTCCCAGACTCATGATGGGGCTAGTTCTGAGCAAAGTTGTTCTGCATTGGTAACTGCAAGAGAAAGCCCCTGCTCTGTGAATTTTGAAGGACTATTCAGTAATGAGACTCCAACATCAGAGGCAAAGTTGATTACTAGTAAGGTTATCAGAATGCAAGTAGGTTCTTTTATTGTTTTTCATGTTTGCCCTGTGATACCTTTTAATTTAGAAATAAATTAAAAAGGCATGATTAGAAATTGCTGCATGGTAACTTACAACTCTTGGAAGTTACACTGTTCATTTTCTGTAAGGAGAAACTCAAAGCGGGTTACTTAGGTGTTCTGTTCTTTAGGGGACAAGTGTTGGTGGGGAACTTCAGCCATACTTCCTGGTGATGGATTAGCTTTCATGCGTAGACATACCCTTAGTTCTGGGTAGAGTTTGCATACAAACACACTACCATTATGTTTATTTACCATCAGATTCAGCGAAGCAGTACTGCATAATTCAATAGGACGAACATTGTAAACCAGTACTCAACATCAGGGTGCCAGAATCAAATCTTTTAGAAAAAATGTTTCATTTAGTTTTCAAGTGGCTCCTAAAATTATTATTTCACATCGATCAAAGAGCTACCCTGAATTAAAATATATTGACATGTTGTATGATGGGTAGTATATCAACATTTGTAATAATACTTTATGAAAATCTCACACCTTATAGGATGTGAAGGTACTTCTTTACCTTGCAGTTGATAAACGGAAATATCATTGAGTGACAACTCGGATCAGCTACAGTTTATATACATGCTCCTATTTCACTATCATACTCAGTAAAACTTACCAGGAATAGAAGATAAATTGAAGTCAGTGGCTGAAGCAACTGGAGAAAGAAAAACCCTAAATTAGTTTTAATGATACTATTGTCCACACACAGAACTTCACTTTGGATTGAGAAAAAGCTGTAAATTACACAGGAAACCCCTTGCATGAGTTTTCAAAAACAGAAAAAGATGGTAGGTCCATGTCATAAGTACAATCTTCGCTAAGTAGAAGAACATATATCATAGTATTACTTAATATTAATCACACCTCAGAATTTGAGCTAGCATGACAGTGAAATTCATAAAATTTTCATATCAAAGACCAGATACACCACCACCCGTACATGTGCAGACTGAGCTCTAGAGCATACCATACTAAAACTAGCACATTTCACATCAGTAGCAAATCATAATCTAAAAAAATCCAGCCACCCTCCTGCTGCATTGTTTTTAAATTGGGAAGAGAAAGGAATTCTTTTTGGAGACAAGTTCACCATGGGTGTTGGCTTAAGGAAACTGCTGAAAGGAAGCTGATTTTAAATTACCTTTAGTTACCTTTATAGCCCCAGAACAAAACTTTAGTGAAGCAGCTGTTCACCCTTGACCAAGGAATAGGCATTAAATAGGAAGTTATGAAGTAATTTATGTGATTTGTTTTTGAGTACAATGAAATTTTCTGTTAAATAGAAAGTTGGAGTGGAGGAGTTTAAGTGGGAGTTTAAGCTCAAAACAAAACGTTAATGCAGTCATTTGACCTGTCTGAAGTTGGAAAGGCTCAACTACACTTACAGAGCCGCGCACCTAAAATCAATTTGCAGCCATTGTCATCGTTCCCTGTCTTCACTGCAGAATGTTGACAGAAGTGCTCCTCCCGTCAACATTTCTTAATCCTTGTGGCTCGCAAAGAGTTTTGGGTTTGACATTATTCCCAGAATGAAACAGCAACCCAGAAGATCGAACTTAAGCATTTGATCTTCCATGGCTAGTGTCGATCTAGCCAGAGAGTGAGGGGAAAAAACCCTACATTTTCTTTTTTTCCTCACCCAAAGTATTAAATCAGAGAAAAATGGGTTGTTTCCATCAATCTATAGTTTTCTTGATAAAATGGAGTCACCACTGCAAACCATGATTTCCAAATTGAGTCTGTTAGTTGTGCACCTTGTGACTCAAATTTGGGGGTGGAAGAGGAAAGGAAGGAAGAGAATTTAAAAAATTTATTTCTGAAGGGACCCAATGTCTTTAGCGGTATTAAAATATGCTGTCAGGAGGCATACAATACATAATATAAACTCTACATTTGGAGAGGGATCTTTGCGATTTCTTATCTCCAAGTGTTTTTGTTATCCAAGGGAAGAAAAAAAGATAGCAACATTTAATCTGCAGATTAAAAAGGTCCTTTTAATTATATTTCTGTCCTACAAAAGAAACTTGTGCTTACAAATCTGACCATAGTAAAAGTATAACTGAGCAAAATATTGGATTTCTGTCCCAAGGGAAATGTTGACATTTCAACATTGTTTAAAAAATGTACATTTCTGAACTTTCCATACCATGAAATTCTGTGTGGAATTTCACTTTGTACATAAAATATTTAATTAAATTTTTGACTGAAAGGAAACAAACATTTCCAGATTTAAAATGTAACATTTTGGAGGTTTTATACCAACCCAAATCATTTTGTTTTGACTTACTTCCAGATTAACCTACACTTCTCCATAGCCCATAGTCTAGCACCAAAGTGTCCAATATATTTGCCACTCACCACGGGTGGTGAATGGGACACCATGGTTTGGTGATTCTGGGCACTTGGAGCCTTTAAATGGTGGGACAAGTGGGTGGCAGCAAAGGCAGCGGCAATAGCTCCTGCAGCCATCACTCAGGCCCCAGCACAGCACGCATGGCTCCTGCGGAGGCAGCTCTCGTGAGTCACCACATTCAGTTTGGGGGGGAGGGGTGGCTGGGGGTGCCTGTCTCTGGGGGAGGGAGAGGGCATTGTTAGAGCAGGGAGACAGGGCTGTGGCAAATATAAAAGGACGATAACCACAAGTGTGGCAATCCTTGAATTACTATTGGACACCACTGGCCGAGCAGGTATTGTCATTTTTGGAGGTCCCTTTGTTGGATTCTCTCCCCCATGTCATACAATGTTACTCAGAAGGAAATTTCTTATGGGAGATGCAGTCCTCCAGGGAGCTGTGGGAGAATGCGGGCTGGAAGCACAGGGAGATGCAGAGAGATGCACTTTTAAATTTTTGCTGATCTGATTCAAAACTAAACATTGTGGGTTAGTTCAAAAATGTAACTATTATGAATTGGCTTAAACACTCCCAAAATAAAATACTTTATTTTGCTTTCTCCTGATGGAAATATCATTCTGATTTAAGTTTCTCAACAAACTCCAAATAAAAGCAGTTTTTTCAGATATGGCTGACTGCAGTTTATTTGGGGAGCAAATTGAGATAAATGTCTTTGAAATAAAAGATATCAAGTTATGAGACATATGGCACAGGGGAAATCTCACATTATGTCAAAGTCAGGAATAATGACTATAGAAAAAGTATGTAGAACTGGTCCAGGGAGATTTAGCTCAAATCACAAGAGCTAATGCTGACAGAACAGTTTGCATGAAATTTCTCAGTCTTGATGGCAGAGAGCTAAAAAAACTTAAGGAGTCATTTATAAAAAGGTAGACGTGGGAAAGTCACAGGACCGAGAGCTAGCAGATGTGAGAGCAAAGGCAAGTCACTTTCCTGCCTTGTCTCAATTTCACAGTCAAAGTGGAGATAATACTTATTGCCTCACAAGCCCATTAACAAAGTAAGCCAATCTATACCCTGGTGAAGTACTCACATCCTACACCAATAAGTGCCATATACATTCATACATCTCATTAGATTAATACACTCCTAGGTATTTAGTCATTGAACCCTGCAAGATTATAAATGAATAATTACTTCCCTGATGCTTTTGCCCTTTCTCATTTAGCACAAACTGACAATTAGGACTGCCTATGTACAACTTTATTCTATTTGATATTGGGCAGCTCTAAGTTTGTCCACCTGAGACTGCAAACTCCATTTGGAATACAGAACTGGTTTTCTTTTGTTATCTTTTCACATCTATATTGGACAGAAAATTCTAAGAACACAAGAGAATGATACTTACAAGTCTGATCTTTTAAAGAGATGGTCACTATAATAATTAGTCAACAGACCTGGACAGAAAAGGATAGCTGAAGGCTGGGGGAAGTCACTTTGCTCCAACTTCTCTGTGGAAGATTGGGGTTTGGAGAGCAGAAATTCCCAAGCAGTGGAAAAAAGGAACCAGGTGTTGCTGGAGACATATAAAGAAATACAGAGCAATAGAGAAGCAGCTTTGGGCAGAAGACAGGAAAAGGAGGACATGCTTTCATGGCAAGGGGGGTTTTGCCAAAAATCTGGGACTAGCTGAGCAAGAGAAAAAGCCAGTGAGAGACAGGGTAGAATGAGACTATGATTGAGAGACATCATGTGCAAGAGGGCAGGGGAAGCAGGAAGAGGACGTATCCTGGACACTTTATATGATGACCATCCATCCCCATATTTGGTGGGACAGTCCCTACTTATTTTTTTTTAAAAGGGACTAATTGTTCCATATTTGGGCCCTCCCACTGCTGACCTTTTCCACCAGCAGCTGTGTGGGCGCAGCTGCTGGCCAGAGAGCACATAGGTCATTTCCCTGAGCCTCAGGGAAGCTGCAGAGAGCATGAGCGGCTGCCACATCCCTGCCACTTCCCCGGGGCTCCAAGAGTGCCGGCAGCTGCTGCCTCCTTCCCAGCTCCCCGGGGCTTGGTGGAGCTGGAGGAGCCACCCCTCCTTCCCCATATCTCCCTGTCCCGTATTTGGGACAGGGAGATATGGTCATCCTACCCAAAGAAAATTGTGAGGTAGGGAAGCGACTGCAAGCATGTTAGCTTGTCTCAATCTGTGTATTTCTTATGTTAAAAGTAAAAAATAATTGTGATAGGGAAAAATTAGCAAAGCCTCCCTGAGTGAGCAGGAAGCCCATAGCTCCCATGCAGATGAAGTATCAAGAGGTGTAGCCGACAGTCTGTATCTTCAAAAATAACAAGAAGTCCTGTGGCACCTTGTAGACTAACAGATATTTTGGAGCGTGAGCTTTCATGGCAAAGACCCGCTTCGTCACATGCACGAATGGGGGCTCCAGAGAGGGGTCTGAATTTATAGGTTTAATGAAAAGGAGGGAGTCCCAGTCAAGAGGAGGGCCAGAGTTGACAAGGTCAGTTCAGTTGCTGAGGATGTGGCCATTATCAGCAGCTAATGTAGCCATCCTGCAACAAAAAAAAGCTTCAAAACCAGAATCCAAAGCAAAACTGCAGAGCTGCAATTCATTTGTAAATTTGACATCAAACCACCAAGGATTGAACGGAGACTAGGAGAGGCTGGACAATTACAAAAGCAGTTTCTGCTCTCTTGGTGTTCACAACTCCACATTAGCTGCTGATATTGGCCACATCTTCTGTGAATGAACTGACCCTGTCAACCCTGGCCCTGCTCTTGATTGAGACTCCCACCTGTTCACAAGCTTATAGCTTCAGACCCTCCTCTGGAACTCCCACTCATTCATCTGATGAAGCGGGTCTTTGCCCATGAAAGCCTACGCTCCAAAATATCTGTTAGTTTATAAGGTGCCACAGGGCTTCTTGTAGAATCAAGAGGGTATATTTATGCTGCTGGAGGGCTCATTTCTGGAAAGGGGAAGCAAAAGAAAACTATGCCTTGGAGGTGTGCTGA